>NC_140939.1:49783434-50383434 GCF_014529385.1 Adiantum capillus-veneris | reverse complement strand
ACAATGATCATGATTGCATATGCACCAACTGTATGGTTTGCTGACTTGTGCAGATGTTTGGATAACCACTTGGGTCAATTTTCTACACTTCTATCTGCACTTCATCTTTGAGCTTGTGATACCCAGCTCCACTGAAATATGTGAACACCTTGGAGTTCTCTGGATCTAGCTTTACTGTGATTAGTAGGATCTTGGCTCCTTTGTTGCTTTTGCTGCTCATTAGGTACCTATGTCTTTCTGAATCTGCATATAAAACCTTGTCTTCATTGTAGCCATAGAGGTGTAAAATATGCTCTATTACATTTTAGCTATGGTTCTCGTGCACTCGAACTCTCGGCTTGACTTGAATCCATTATGTGCTTAATCTGTAAGAAATATCTTCTAGTAGATTCTAATGTTGTACAATAGAATTTCTCCTACATCAGCTTGACAAGATTGCTTTTGTCAAAGCTATCTTGGAAGTTGATTGCTCCTTAGACTCCAAGAGTTGGTTAACTCTAGCTTGAATGTATCAAACTTGACTGCAGTTCCTTTGAAATGATGAAAATTTGGGCTTTGAATAGCCTAATCTACAATCCAATGTGATTTGTGCTCCTGTTTGTCTAATTCTAGACCCAACTTGCGAAGCAATTACTTGCATTTGTCAATTTGTGGTGTGCACAATGACTTATACCCTCTGGCATTCCTTGACTGAATTGTGGGAACATTGTCCGAGACTGGGTTAGAACAATGATGTTCTTGGCCGAAATGATTAAATCCCGGTTCCCAAGGTTTTTCCGTGACTCTAGGTCAAATTTAAGACTTTGGAAAGACTTACGACTCAATTTTTGCTAATTTTGTCCAAAACCTGCTCATCTCAACTCTAATTTGCAATTTCGGTGCGTGAACAATGCCCTAACGGCCAAATTTTGCTCAAATTTTAGTTTCAAACTGAGCTTTGTGTGAACGCCTCCTAATCGGTCAACTTTTGACACAAATATGATTTCTCAATTTTGCATAGTTTCGTTTTTTTTCCCAGTTTCTGAAAATTTTGCGGCTCACGGCTCGTTTTGGCTATTTTTGCACTTTTCGATTTTGCGGGATTTTCAGGCGTTTCTCTCGGGTTCTCGTGGCTCATGAGTTCCTCCATGGCATTTTGGCTTTTTTGCTCTCTTTTCCTTTTTCGACCTCTCCCCTTTTATTTTTATCATATTTTGTGAGATTTTTTAAATTTTCTATTTTTTGAAAAAAAAATACTTTTGAAGGACCTTTTTGTGAATTTTCCATTTTTTATGGATTTTTTGAGTGTTTCTATGATTTTTCTAAGTTTTTTGTGATTTATTTGTGTAATTTTTTATTTGTTTATGAGTTTTTGGTGACGTTATTAATGTTTTTTGTGAATTTTTTAAGGTTTTTTATTTATTATTTTTTATGAATTTTGGTTGACTTTTCTTTTTTTGTGAATTTTAAGGATTTTTCCCCACTTTTTTAATCAATTTGTAAGCCTTTAATTTATCTAATTTTGGTAAAAAAAAATTCTTCCATTTTTTGAGTTTTTTTTGTTTTTCTATTTTTAAAGTATTTTTAGACGGCACCGTCGTTGCTCAAAGTGAGAAAAGTGTTTTTCATGCTTCAAAGAGAGAATAATTTCCACTATCGCCTCTTTTCGATACTAAATATTTATCACCTCTCTTTTTTTAAGTAGCGAATATTTACCCCCTCACGTTTTTTGAGTAGCGAATATTTCCGTCTTCAATTTTTCTCACTTCTCGAGACATCCACGCTACAAAGTGAGAATCAAGGTATGAAAATAGCCCTTTTTCTCATGTTGAGAAAAGTTCTAAAACTTGTTGTGAGCTAGTCAGTGGTCAACGATGACGTGGAAGGTATGGCGGGTAGGCATAGTAGTGATGGCGTGGTAGCTGCACGCGAAGCGAGGCAGGAGAGAGGAGAGAGAGAGAGAGAGAGAGAGAGAGAGAGAGAGTCGATGGGCGTTGACTGGGCTGTCAGCGACTGAGACGGAGAAATAGAGAGTGCGTTAATGGCTGCCAGTGCCGACGTGGTAGTCACGCGAAGAGAGAGTGAGAGAGAGCTGACACTGGTGCACGTGGTCCTCACGATGACGACAAGACAGTGGCCGTGGACAGCACGCAGAGCAGGAGATTATGGCGTGATGGTAGACACAGATGGCGGGGACTCGAGGAGAATAAGATAGAGAGAGAGAGAGAGAGAGAGAGAGAGAGAGAGAGAGAGAGTGGGTTTCTGTGTGTGTGTGTGGGTGGGGTCATGCCACAAGGGGTCCACTGCACTGATGGCGGGGCAGTTTTGAGAGAGAGAGAGAGAGAGAGAGAGAGAGAGAGAGAGAGAGAGAGAGGTTGACACTAGAAAGGCAAATCAAAAGAGAGAAAGAGGGAGAAAGTGTGAGGAGAGAGAAAGAGAGAGTATATTCAGTGTGAACCAAAGGAAGAGAGACAGAGGAGAGATTAGAAGACTATCTTAAGCGCTTGTAGACCAAGGGAGGAGACGAGAGAGAGAGAGAGAGAGAGAGAGAGAGAGAGAGAGAGAGAGTGGGGTGGGGATGAGAGAGGGTATCTTGAGCGTGCCCAAGATGGGTTGGGAAGGGTTTTTTTTCAAATTACTTAACCTTTCATCACCGCAAGGGGTGATTCTCACATAATACATAAACAGTCGGAGTTCATTTTTTGCGCCAAAAAATACGAAACTTGCTCGTTGAGTCCGCACGAACATTGAAAACTTGTTTTAGCGTACGCCCAAGCTCATGATCAACCGCCAACGCTCATGTCGACGCAAATTTTTCAATTTGTAATTTTCAAATGCTCGAAAATGCAAATTTAAATTAGCCGAAAACGCTTAAAAACACCCAGAAATCCAAAAAATTAACAAAAATTTACAGAACATTCTCAAAAAAATGTATAAATCTCAAAAACTTATCAGCAATCACAAACAAACACTTTTGACACGCATGAACACACCAAACATAGCAATTTTGTCGAAAATGCCAATTACAACAAAATCAACAACCTGACCCACGAAAATCGCAAAACGCACAAAACACGACAAACGGAGGCACCCAAGTGCTCCAAATCAAGCCATAATCATGCACACAAAATAGCTTGTCAAGATCGTAAGATATTAGTTTTTATGAAATTAATCAAAAATTAACCAAAAATGCCAAAATTTGCAAAAAATATCTGAAAAATATCCTTTAAAAAACCCACACATAGAGGATTAGTGCCACGAAATCAAATCACAATAATCACATCGATTCAATTGCCAATAAATTTCACCAATAAAATCCAAAACTAGGCAATGAAACCGGTAAAATTAGGTCAAACATTGACGCATTTGGAGTGTGTAAAACCCTATTTTGAGCTCAAAAATGCAGCAATTAACCATTACACACTTCAAATTTTCAATAAAAATTTGAATTAATCATGCACATTAATCACTTTTTAGGCGCACGCACACTAATAATTGGCAATTTTTACCAACTTTTAGGTGCGCACATACAAGGGTTAATCTTGCTAAAATTACAAATTGAATCCACAAATCCCTAATTGGACATGACCACAATACAAATCAATCATGAAATTAACAAAATCATTATGCACACATTGATTTTTTGGTGCACATACAAGGGCAAAATAGTGCACACACACATAAAATTAGGAATACACACACTCAATTAGAATGCACACACTTTTTTAGTGTACACAATTGAAATTGTCCATCCAAGCATGCAATTAGGCTAATTCACAATGCACATTAGCACATGAAACCATCAATTTGCACATTCAATTCTATGAAAATTTCATCATTATGACCACATGCAAATGTGCAAAATCAAAAGTTCTCAATCATCAAATTGACAACGGCGAAGCATACCGCACAAGATTTGAGTCCAATAGCACCATCCGACCGCCGATTACACAGTGTGCAGCCGCTTTGGTCGATGCTCCAAAGCCCTAATCTTGCATTCCAAAATCAACAAATCATAAGCAATTAGCACAAACCGGAAATGTTAAACTGCAATCCAATCCTCTAATTGGGCAAATATCAAAGCATAAGCACAAAATGTTAGTGCAATTAGTAGAAAATTAGTGTGTAAGTTAGCAAAAATTAGTGAAATTAGCAAGGGATTAGTGTGAAATTAGACTGTGTAGGCACACAATTAGCAAGATATGGTGACAAACTAGGAGAAATTGAACACATTGCTTCATACACACACATCCAAAATTCACAAAACCATAAACACACAAGGAGAATTAGTGAGGAAATCAGTGAGGAAACCATTCGTTTATGCCACAATTACACTAGCGTAGGCCATCGATCCCCAAAAATGCCACCAAATGTTGGGGGTACCATCGTAGCATAGCTCCAATGACCAACAATAATTGTCAATCGGGAGGAATGAGCTACCCGGCTAGGGCATGGAAACACTCACCGATTAGTAAGCTAATCATGGCAACACAAACGGTAATTCTATGAAGTGGGCTTCTTGGTCTATGGAGGAGCTAAGCCACGATGTCTGGCAATCTCCACATCCACTTCTCTTCACCTCAAATCAACCCAATCACACACACTAACGATTGCAAGACGCACACATCACTAATCCTATCATGCAACACACTAATCACAAGCACAAGATCTATATAGCATCCACACTCCAATCAAATCTACATGCACACACAAAGATTAAAGGGCAATCACACAAGATTAGAGAGTTATTAACCACTAATTAGTTACGATCTAGCAAATCAAAGCACCATTAGCAATCAAAAGAAGTATGAGAGAGACATAGTGAAAGAGAATTAAGCCTTGATTAGTGTTAATCAAGTCACATGAGCAAGGAGAAGCTTATCAATCTGCTAGTTTTCATGGGTTTGCTGATGTTGGTTATCTAGAGTCTAATCATGTTGATTATCTAGATTTTGATCAGGTTTATCCTTGGATTGATTTGATGTTTGCTCAGCCTACTCACCAATGACTTGTCTATGATCTAGAGCATCCGTATCATCATCATCATTAGACTTTGGAAAAGAATCTAGATCACGCTTGCTCAATGGATTCATCTTCATCTTTGCTATCTTCATTTTCTAAACCATTGTGAGTCTCCTCGCTTGCTTGTAGGTGTTCAATAAGTGTCTGGTTAGCTAGTGCATTGATGTAGTTGGAAGTACAATTCTCTAGGTTATTTCTCCACTATACTTCTTAACTCTTTGAGATTCATAGTTATATTCCCTTCGGAATTAGTAATGTCAACTAGAGATTAGTAGATGTATTGGTCCTAAATAGCTTGCTTTATTAAAAAATTTATTGTTTTCAAGCTATCAGTACTTTTTTGCTTCTTGATGAGAATGGATTCATATTCGACAATTTTCATTTGAAGATCCCTAACTAGATTCCTATTTTGAGCAAACAGATTGGAGTGGGCTACTTCCAAATCTTCATATTTGTCTTTCCACTCGTTGATGGATTTCCTATAGTGCTCTCCATGTTCTTGTTCTTCCATTAGTAGATTCTTAAGCTTTTGTAATTTGTGTTTCCATTTAGTTGTGTACTACTCTCATGTGTCAGATGTTGCTTTACTTGGACCAACTTAGTATACTCACTTTGTCCTTAGATCTCAGACATTTGGGCAATTGCATTAACAATAGTATTTTAGCTAGTTTGTATCGTAGCAATGTATCCCTCTGTCAAAGAGTCTATACCCATCTTATCACCCATGAAACCTCATAACTAGAGCAGTATAGGGTATATCCAACTTCCTAAATATGTCAGCCTAGATTTTCCCATAGGAGGAAAAATCTGTAAAACTTGCAGCCTATTAGGGAGGTGTCTAAAAGCAAGGTATGTCTCCATTGAGATGTGCCTACTCCTATCGTGTTGGTAAAGTCGTGAATTGTCATATAGCTTTGTGGCTTTTGTCTAGGTTGGCTTTCTAAGGTTTTGATACAATTTAATAGTTGTTTTAAGAGTAGTACCAAGCAGGGGTACTATGGTAGTGTTGGCTAATGCTCCACCTACTAGATCAACTAGGCCTTCAACCTGATTTTCCTCAGATGTTCTTGATGTTTTCTTTTTTTTTCTCTTTAGCACGTCCCAAAACTCCTTTTGGTTAGTTCAAACGTTCACTTTCTTAGTGGGTGGTTTAGATGGTCCTACTTGGTCAATTACCATACCATGTTTCTTAGTTGTTGCTAAAGCAGACTAATCAAACTAGCCTTCTAGTCTTCACTCTTTTGCACCAGTGCAATGATCCTAGGATGGGTAGGCACACATATAAAAGTTTCAGGTTTACCAGTGTTTAAGAAAATGTTGGGTTTTGACCTTACTTGTTTGAGCCACCACACTGGTGTACATAATAATGCTTAGATTATTGGAACAAGTTCTTATTGAGGGCTCTAGCCAATAGCACACTAAATATACATAATTGGATTATTTCTTAAGCTCAAAGCTTCTCATGTGAACTTATGTGCTACCTTATATTTGAGAGTTGATACTAGAATTACTTGCCCTTTAGACTTTCTCTTTGGGATTTCCTTCAAAAAGGTATTGATTTCTTTAGTAGTTGAAACCTTGAGTTTCTTGTGAAAATATGTGTGCAATCAGAGCACTAGTGATATGTATCTGCTATTTATTGATGGTGATTGTGGTTATGTCTACATCAAAGGTATCCACCATCTACTAGATTACTGACATGTCTATGGGTATCTTTGCCACTTCTACCACTATTTTCAAACCCCAATTGGTGAGAAAATCCTCTTTCATTAGGAAAAATATGAACCCCAAAGGGGCCTTGTAAGAGTAACCAATCAGATTTGAGTCAACAATAGGACATAAAAGGGGGGGCATGGATTGCCCATATCTACGTACCTCAAAACTATATCATGTAAAAAATATATGGAAAGAGCTCTGCAATGCGCTCCAAATGCACTATTGTTCGACAAATTTGAAGTTAAAATGCTCAAGTTATCTAAGGTCATGAATGTGTCTCATCATAGTTCTAATTCGAGCCATGTATGCCACGCTCTGGTCATGCCTTGGGAGAAGAACATTTGTTATTGACATGTCAAACAGAGAGAGACTCAAATAGAGAGAGAGAGAGAGAGAGAGAGAGAGAGAGAGAGTGAATGAGAGACTACAGGTCCATCCCAAAGAGGGTTACAATTGCATTCCAAGAGGTTAGACAATTACAGAGGAAGGTCTTGTTGTCCTTCACAGTAACTTAGAGGCTACATATACTTGCAAGTATGAGAGAGAACGAGAGAGAGAGAGAGAGAGAGAGAGGTGGATAATCTAAGGGAGGAGAATCAGAGTTTGGGGGGGGGGGGGGGGGGGGGGGGGGGGAGAGAGAGAGAGAGAGAGAGAGAGAGGAAAGACTAAACTATCGCAGAAAGTATCACTATGGCACATTGGGAAAACTCAATCGATCGCAAAAAGTAGCGCACGTGCCATAGTGCTACTTTCTTAGAGAGAGAGAGAGAGAGAGAGAGAGAGAGAGAGAGAGAGAGAGAGAGAGAGACTCAATTAGGGAGAGTTAGAGAGACTTAGAGACTATAGTTTAGAAAAATAAAATTGTATGAATGGTGCACTGAGAAAACTTAGATAGACTCAAAAAGCCGCCCCTGCGCCATACTTCCACGTCCTGAGAGAGAGAGAGAGAGAGAGAGAGAGAGAGAGAGAGAGAGAGAGAGAGAGAGAGAGAGAGAGTCACATGGAGAGAGATATAGAGATTGAATTAGAGAGAGAGAGAGAGAGGCTATAGTCTTACAGGGAAATGGCAAGAACAAAGGCTATTAGGAAGGTAGGCAAAGGTCCTGGTTTGGTTGCTAAAGCAGGGGGAAGGTATGCCAGTAAGAAGAAGAGACCTGGAAAGTCCATGAAGGTTTTAAAATCTCCAAGGATGAAGAGGCTACAAAGACACATCAAGCTGTTTAAGGAAATTAGGAAGGCTCAGAAATGCATTGGGCTTCTTGTACCAAAGCTTCCATTTCAGAGGCTAGTTAGGTCAATATGTGAGGAGGCATGTTTTAGCACAATGAGGTGAAAACCTGTTGCACTATTGGCACTTCAAGAGGTAGCTAAAGATTTTTTGTTTGAATAATTCAATGATATAACTATTATTGCAACACATGCACACAAGGTAACCATTATGGACAAGGACAGTGAAACCTTGAAAAGAGTGAGAGGCGAAAGCGCAAAATAGACCCGGTGGCCTCTACACCAAGACTATGCACAATAGCCTCATCATGGGAGGTACACAATAGGGGCACCACCTAGCAAGATATGCGGCTAGGACGCATACATATTGAGGCGGTCCGGGGCGGGCGACAAGAGAGGCGACCTCCAAACACCCCTCAAGGCTCCCGTGCTGCTCAATTGAGGCTGGGGTAACCACAAGCACAACATAACAACAAACCCACAACCAAACCCAAACAAGATAGGGGCACCACCTAGTTATGGTATGCGAACTAGGACGCAAGAGATATTTTGTCACAACCAAGAAGATGCGCCACAAAACACACACAAGCAACCTCACACACAAAATGGACCAGAGAGAGCTGGAGCAAAGGGAAGAGAGAGAGAGAGAGAGAGAGAGAGAGAGAGAGAGAGGAATGGAAGTTGTGTAAAACCTTTTTTGTGACTTGCAAATGGAGATGGTTTATTATGATGCTATCGTAGAGCTTGTACAAAGATAACTTAATGCTTAGTGAATGCTAAACATTGCCAGCATACACACACTATCTTAGGGTGTGGGAGACCTCTCACCACAATACCCTCTTACAATGGACACGTACAAAATTGGCAATGAAAACACACTAAAACACTTTCTCAAACAAGATCAAACGATACAAACTTAAAATACACAAGTCACCAAACTGTATTGCATAAGTGGAAGGACGAAGATTTGAATGTCGACTCACACCTTTGATGCACCAAACATCAATTTATTGATGATGGAGGAACATATACAATAGTGGTTTTGAGATTTTGGAACTCACTCTCTCTCACTTGCAATGTGTAGCTTGAAATCTTCTCTCACACCAAAAGTGAAGCTCACAAAGTGGTTGCTACGCCTAAGTCTCTCCTCATGCATAGAGTGTTGGGGTGCTATGTGAGATATTGGGGCTTGTTTAATAAGAAGGAGAGGGGCCTATTTATAGGTTGGAGACCCTAATTAAGATTATTTGAAAATCATAATTTACAAGCTAACAAATCAGGATTATGATTTTTTGTGAATATCAAAACATTGCGGGCCTTCTTTGTCTGCTTGAGTCATGGATGTGGGCTCAAAAGAGAGCATTACTGATGGTAGATAAGGTAAAAGTAGAGTTTTAAGGAAGGAGAGAGAGAGAGAGAGAGAGAGAGAGAGAGAGAGAGAGAGAGAGAGAGAGAGCTACTATGCACATGTCTTGAGGTGACATGTCTTTTATGGTTAGGTCAATGGCTATTTTGTGTTAGTATGTTAGTGGTTAGTGTTATTAATCACTAGAAAGTTAATGATATATTTACAATGGGTAGAATGAGGTGGATGGTTAAAGTAAGATGGTTGAATGAAGTGAGGAAATCCTTGTGATGGTGAAGCTTGAAGAAGTTTTGGACTTACTTGTATAGGTTCTCAGAATGACTATCGATCCTCTTCTTCTTCTTCTCTTCTTTATGCCACCGCCGCCAAGGTTGATTATTGCGATGAAAATGGCAATTCGGTTGATTTGATCTCTCAATTTGCACAGGTTTAGCATGGTTTACATGCTGAATTTTATGTATATAGAGAAGGGATAAGATGGAATTGTACTTTGGAAGTAATAGAGAGAGGCATAGAGATGGTGTATGTACATGTAGAGCTCATATGAGAGCTATGGAAGTAAGATCGAGGGGAGGTTAATGGTGAAGAAGCTGAGAGAAACTATGAAAGGTGCAGGTTTGAGTGAGGGATTGAGAGGAATGTGTGTGTGTGTGTGTGTGTGTGTGTGTGTGTGTGTGTGTGTGTGTGTGTGTGTGTGTGTGTGTGTGTGTGTGTGTGTGTGTGTGTGTGTAGAAGTGTGGAAAGAGGTGAGAGAAGACTATGGGCTACTTGTGAGAAAAGTGGGTAGACTGGGATCCAATCAAAAAATTATACCTCGCTCTTGGTAGCTCCAAAAATTATGAAAAACTTTGGGATGATTATTCAGCTCTTGGTCCACATTTTGTATTCTAATCACCGCTTCAAATTTGGAGTGGAGATGAATATAAAAAATCCCAACAAAAAACCTATTTTTCTTCACAAAAAAAGTCTTCAGTGACCCCCTTCTTGTTGAATTTGCATAAGAATCCAAAGGTGAGCCCCTCCTTGCATTAGAGCATGACCTAATTGATTCTTAGGGGTTTGAAAATATGCATGGCTGTGGATTATGCATAAATATAATAAATGGATATGATGGAAAAAAGAGGCTAGTATACATAAACAATTCATGGAATCTAGAATAGTGTGGGCTATATATAAAAATAAATATTTGAAAATATAAGGAATCAAATGAGGAGGGCCCTCTTTTTTTTTATTGATGTATATCTATTTACAAGAGGTAAGAAATAATACCTGTGGGAAATAGAAATTTAGTGAAAGGCAATGACTGATGGTGAAAGGTATTTTTGAGGTTTTTTTCCTAGGAGTGGATTCACACAAAAAATAAGAGAAGCTTGCATGAAAATATATCTATATGGAATAAAGAGTGTGTAAAATGGTAAGAAAAATTGTGATAATGGTGAGTCAATGTACATAGCATACATAGGCAAATAACGCACACCTAGGTAGAAATATTTAAATAAATATCAAAATAATTATGAAAATTCCCTATATTTAGGCTCTATGTACAATGAAATATTTACACACAAATGGGCCATAATTTATTTATTTTTTAATTTTATATATTTTTTTGGCTCGACTAGCCCAGTGACCAGCTAGCTGAGAGTTTTAAGAAGATATGGGAAAAGTCCCCTAACTCACACACACCTATGTACAATGAAAAGGTAGGGATAGCCACAGTGTTTAGGTGATTTTGGTAGGGTGAGGTAGCTCACTATGGCAATTACGGAGAGCCAAAAAATGGCTATCATTAGCCCTCCCTCAAGATGATGGTACATTCATGTACCATCAAAAGACATATATTCCAAATAGAGTGGTTCTGAGTCCTCTATGATATCTGGTCCCTTGACAGGATTTTCATTATGTGGCTTCTTGTCACACTCATGCTTCATGCAACAAAACTTACATGAGATAGTCTCTCTTTCACAGTTCTTTGGTAGATCCTTTGGTATAAGGCGACTCAAATAGGGAGTGCTTTGGTAGGGTGAGGTAGCTCACTATGGAAATTAAGGAGAGCCAGAAAATGGCTATCAATATACACAATCAAACATGCCATGGAAAACAATTTCAAAATCCACGCCCAAGTGTGGGATGCGGTGGTGGAAAAACAAGATGAGAGGAATGGTGAGTGAGTGAGAATGGGTTTGCTACTCGTGCATGTAATAAGGAAGATAATGAGGTAAGAGAAACATGCAAGTATGCTCACTTCTCATACCACAAGTGGTGAGTCCGCACACCTTAAGATGCAAGTAGCAAGATGATAGGAATATGCAAGGGAGAGAGAGATTGTGTGTATGGTGGCAAATCCGCACACCTCAACATAAGCAAAATGGAAAGAAACAAGCATAAACCATAGTCACAATGAAGTGTATCCCAAACAACACAAGGTATGGCACCAAGATGGAGTGTGTTGATTGGTTGCAAAAAATGAATACAATGGGTAGCATAGGGCAAGAACATGATAAGGGGACAAGACCGTAGGATGCATAATGGAGAGATGGGAGTTGATGTGGTGAGGAATATCATGAGTGTAACCATCATTCTTCTTCTTGAAATCGTGCCTTCAATCCTTCATTACAAGTGTGTGGAGACAAGGTGCTCATTTTTTCCATGGTGATGGTGATGGTGTTGTGATTATGTGATGAGGGTTCATGCTACTAGCATGTAGCACAAGGGTGTATATGTGTAGGTGTGTGGGTATGTGGGTATGGGATAGTGTGCATATGGGATTGTGTGTGTGTGTGTGTGTGTGTGTGTGTGTGTGTGTGTGTGTGTGCAATGTGTGTTTACAAAAGAGGAGGCCTCCTTTTATAGGCCAAGAGAGTGATTAGGGAAGAGATTATGAGTAAAAGGAGTAATTACAAAGTAACCTTAGTTAGAGGCATTTCCCCAATGAGAAAGCTCCGTGTGCCCTGCTTGTTGACCAATTTTCTCCTAATCGCCTTCATCATGGCGAGCTTTGTCTCCATGCCACCTTCCATAGCTTGAGTCCAAGAGCTTTCTTATAATATTTGAGAGAATCTTGATAGAATAAGAGAAAATATAGCAATAATGGAGAGAAACCTATAAGAAATTGTGTATGTGGAGTTGGATAATCATGACTTCTTCCCATGTGGACAAATAGGCTCCATCATTTCATCCATATCTCCCAAATCATAGCTGTAAAAATTATTAAAAAAATAAGAACAGAAAGATCGGCTCAACGCCTACAACTTTGCTGTTGAAAACTTTTTCCAATTCGGAATGAAAAAAATAGAGAAAATCCCACAAAAATATGTGTCTGTATTTTTCCTTCCAAAAGTCTTCCAGGTGGTCCCCTCTTGACTCCATGTGCAAGCCTTGTGTCCACAAGTGAATTATGCTTGAATTTAATAATATTTTGTTGACTCCAACTCCATAATGCATAAGATTCTCTTCCCTTTCACTATTGACTCTTATTCTTCACCTATAGTGACCGTCAGGTAGAATCAACATCCAGTGATTTTTTTTTTTGTTTTCATCAGGTTTGTTCCTACCTCTCCTTATTTCCGAGATCCAAATGTGTCAAAACCATAGCTATGTACAAAATAAATACATAGATTTTTTGTGATTTTCATGCATCGGGTCATTCCTCCTCTTAGGGTCCTTGAATTCTTACCACCAAGTGCATACCAAGAGAGAGGTGGAGCAAAATTTGAAAAGCGGTCCTCAAGAGTAAAGTGGAGATATGATAAACTTCTTCAACCCAACAATTTTATAGACAAGAAAATGAAGGAAATTTTGCTTATTTCTCCATGAAGGCCACAGTCAGAGGTGAAGATTGTGGAGGTCATCCATGATGTGAATAACAGGGCCAGAGCTCATTAAGAAAACCAGCGTATAAGGGAGATGAAGAAACTAAAAGAGAAAGAAAAAGTAGCAAATGCTTTAAAAGACGAGATTAAGAGCTACCACACTGTTACTCATGAAATCGTTGTTGTCAGCAACAATAAAATTTTATCATCTAAGGAAGGATTAATAGCACATGTACCACTAGCAGATAGTTCAAGGAGACTTGCACTAGACTCTATTGATATTAATATATTGCAAGATCCAGAAGATCAAATAATAGATTCAGTTGTCTTTATATGCCTAAAGTAAGATGCTTTCACTAGCTTGAGCATACTTTTATTTAGTCTTTAGATTAGAGAATGACTTCCAGTAAATATCTTGTAGTTTGATCAAGAGCTAGCTACTTGCACAAGGTCAACCAAAAATAAATATCATGGATCCTCAACTATCTATCTTTCTCAGAATAAACAACATCCCTCAAGGCACATTCGAGAAGTGGCTTGCCCATTGCTCGATGTTGAAAGTCATAACCATAATTTTTCCATATGAGAGCAACCACCACTGGAGCCTAGTTTGCATCGAGCTTGACAAGCCATTTTTTTGGATTCTAAACTCAATTTAAGGAACACGTCCAGAATTAAGACTGTGAGTATTTAGAATTAGAATTTGAAATAAGAAATGTGTCACAAAATGGTGATGTGGCAGACTACTAACGTGGTAGACAAAGTACGGATGCTGATGTGGCAGATTGTACGGATGTTGACATGGTAGGCCATACAAATCTCATTGTGATGCCAGGCTGATGTTGCACAGTCTACGGGGTTTTTTTTTCACTGACATGCAGACGTGGCCTACTGTACAGAATTTTTCTTTTTGTGATGATACCATCCCGATTGCAGCATCAAATGCTTCCAAAGTCGGACTGCATAGCAGGTTTAACCTTTTTAAGCCAAGATAGAATTCTCACCTGCATCCATATAGTCAAGACAACAGACATGTTAGACTTGTCTACGTATGGTAGGCTTCAAAGAATCTATCAGTTGTTATCCATGTCGAACTTACACAATTTAAACTAGCTACTGTCCTGCATATTTAAAGTCTCGAGGATTTTTCATCCTTATTTTTTGCTAGAGTTATTCATATATTTTGCTAGAGTCCCATTTTGGTACCAGAACCAGTACAGCTACCAAGCTTTCAAACATCAGATTTTAACTAAGTTTATCAAAGTAGGATCCAGTCAGAACCAGTAAAAAAACCGAGCAGTAGATCCAAGTAGGATCTAGTATGCAATACTCAAACCAACAACCATAAAGTAAGCTTGAGTGACTGTCAACACTTTAAAATATCGAGCAACCCTAGTATCGGGAATCTACTTGTATCTGCTATACTTCAGCCCAGTAGCAGAGGATCGGTTAGTACCAGAAAAAGAAGACAAAGAAACCTCATATACTGAACCTACCATAATGTGACCCATATCCTTTTGGTAGCATAACAGCAGTGCCCCCAAGCTATCAACATGACATTAACTAGGGTTATCATTCATCCGATACTTAAACCTCGTGTCAATAAGTTAATCAATAGTATGCAGGAGGTAATGCATTATTAAATATTTCTATAATGAGTTTCTTTTGAAACTTTAGTAAGATTTGAATCCTTAGTCCAGAGAAGTAACCCGGGAAGTATCAGCCCAAGTCTTATTATACTCATACCGGTCTGAATCACAGAACTAAGCAAGGCAACTAGGTGATAAACAGAAGCTAGGAAAAAACCACGTAATTGTAAGTCAGCATCAGAGCCCGATCCGGCTATCCCCAACCATACCCAAGAGATAAGGATCTTGTTAACAAATAAATTTTTTACATTCAGTGAGCAGGACTGGAGCCAGTAAAAATAATCATATTCTTCTTTCATTATGCCGTAGTAAAAACCCTGCCATCATTCTCAATATAGCACTAGACTTCTAGACCACCTGAAATTTTGAAGGAATGTGGAGTTAGTGAGCATTAGTAAACTCACAATAGTCTCCTAGGAGCTAAGATTAGGTAAAAATCCAGTCAGATACAACTATAACTGTCAGAATATGGCAGCTTTCTAGTAACCAAAAAATCCATGCATAACCAACACCACCACCAGGCTTTTAGCCTTTATACTTACCATCTGCTTAAAATCAAAATAGCCTATGTATGATAAATTTGATGTGATATTCTAGCACAGTAGCAACCAAACAACTGGAGTGAATATATGTAATCAGTATCATGCAGAAAGAAAACCCTATTTGTAAAAATCATGTATTATAGCCCAGCTCTGTTCAATGGAAGAACCAGAACCATCTATTATTTAATCCCACCTGATTTTAAGCCTGAAGATGTAGAGTCCAGCTAGACCAGGCCTAGTATAAGCTCCCCTCCTTTTTTAATAACGAATGTAACATAACCCAGTGCAATCATCAGAAAAATGACCAGTATCTTCCTTTAAACAGAAAAAAACATGTATAACCAGCACATCCACCAGGTATTCAAGCTTTATATTCACCATCAGTTGTCAAAACACCAAAATCATAACCATATGTATGAAAGTTTTTATGTCATTTTCTAGTAGAAAAGCCATCAGAAAAATGGTCCCAACCTGTGAGGCATTGAGCGTCCAACCCCATGTAATCAAGAGATGCATCATTACTAGCTTTTTAATGTCAACTTTTATGCAATTAGTATCAGTCAAGCATCCAAAACAAGCTCCTTTGCCAATGTGAGAAGATAAAAGATTCCACAAAAGACCAGTTTTTTCCAATAAGGTTCTTATTACATTCCTGTTTTATAGTCAGATATCACAGCAAAAATTTGAGTTTATGAGATTTAACAAAACCTGTGAGCAGTCGCCATGCCAAGTAAATTTCCAAGCAGCTAAGGAAGACCAAGCCTAAGTGAGGGGCGAAAATACCCTCACCTTTTGTAGTGGAGGAGGCACGGATGCACTCCGTCAGATGCTCATTAGAGGTGGTGCCGCGGCCGCCTAGCCTGATGCGTATACGAGGTAATCCGGGTAGGATTCTATTCATGAGTGGTAGGTAGGGAAGCCAAGGCAGGCAGCTTTCCATCAGAGCGGGGCGGTGCTACAGTAAGAAAGTCACGACACCATGATAAAAAGCTAAGACAATGAAAGCCGCCCAGGTTTTGAGGGGCTAGACATTAGGTTTTTAACTTTAAAGACTAAAGCTTTAGGAGATAGTCTTCATAGGGTAGCCAACACAAGAAGTATGGAGGGTTTTAATTTTTTGGTACACTCTAATATCAACCAATGTGATAATAAATCAAGCAATTGTACAACACAGGGTAGTCCCTTACCCGGCAACAGCTCAATTTAACCGCTTGAGCTTAGACAGTGATTCGGAGTATAGTCTACCACCCCCTCCAGATGAAGTACTAGAGTCACCACAGCTCCAAGGCAGTAATTTAGCATGTAAAACATAAGGTAAAATCCCCTAAATCCACAATCAAACATTTAAGCGAGCCCCATAGATGCTATCTAGGTCAGAAGTCATGACCAACTCTGTGTGTGTGTGTGTGTGTGTGTGTGTGTGTGTGTGTGTGTGTGTGTGTGTGTGTGTGTGTGTGTGTGTGTGTGTGTGTGTGTGTGTGTGTGTGTGTGTGTGTGTGTGTGTGTGTGTGTGTGTGTGTGTGTGTGTGTGTGTGTGTGTGTGTGTGTGTGTGTGTGTGTGTAGCTATGGTTAGTTGTTGTGACACAGTGTGTGTGTGTGTGTGTGTGTGTGTGGATTAGCTAGAGAGAGAGAGAGAGATTGTTATCTGTTGCGCTAGTGTCAGGGCTTGAGGGGTCAACGGGGTGGGATAGAGAGAGAGGTAGCGGGCCAAGGGGGGGGGGGAGAGGGGATGGGGGGATGAGGGTGAGGTTGAGGGGTGAGGGGTGTGGGGGTGTGGGTTGGGTGTAGGTAACGAAAAGGATTGAGAGAGAGTAAACTTGGATCCGCCCGCGGGCCTCTTACACAGAGAACGAGAGAGAGAGAGAGAGAGAGAGAGAGAGAGAGAGAGAGAGAGAGAGAGAGAGAGAGAGAGAGAGAGAGAGAGAGAGAGAGAGAGAGGGCATGGGTGAGTGGCGGCCCACTTGAGGGAGAAAGACAAGAGGGGAGGAGAGGGGCTTGGTGAGGTCGAGGGAGTGTGGACAAGAGGGGAGAAGGAGAGGGTGGTACGGCGGCCCGCCAGAGGGAGTATGGACGAGCAACGAGGGGTGAGAGAGAGAGAGAGAGAGAGAGAGAGAGAGAGAGAGAGAGAGAGAGAGAGAGAGAGAGAGAGAGAGAGTTAGTATGAATAATGAAAGAGAGAGAGGGAGACTTTTGTCCAAGCATGGCAGCCCGCCAGTGGAAGAAAGAGGGTGTAGGCTTGTTTTATGCACCCATTGGGCTAGGTGACACAGAAGCAAGGCAAGAGAGAGAGAGATGGTGAGTTGGCGGAGCCGAGCAGGAGAGAGAGGAGGTGTCGTGTGGTGTGATAATGGACGGGTGTGGCCAAACTAAGAGGTGGCCCGCTATGGGAAAGCATAGAAGGGGTGGTGGTGAATGTAAAAAACAATTTTTTTTAAAATCGTTTTCTTGGTATTGTGCTCCTCCCCGATTGGGGTTGGTTCTTGTGGCCGTGGTTTTGAAAACCGACCGTCATTAGCCCTCCCTTCTGACTAGAGGCATTTATGCTTCTAGCTGTGCTTCTAATTCCCTAGCAGTGGAGTTGGAGGGTTCTCTCTCCTCTGGAAAATCTAGCATGAATTCTGGGTCAAACCTTAAAAAGTACCTCTTGAGCCTCCATCCATTGACTCTAGTCTTGTGAATTCTACCATCTGCTTCCATCAATTCGTAACTGACGTATCGCCTTTTGACAATGAATGGCCCTTCCCATCTGGGTTGAAATTTCTTGTCTTTCCTAGTGTCAAATCTGTTGTCGTATCTCAATACTAACATGCCTTTTTCCAGACCCTTTTCCTTAAGCCCTTGATTGAATGTGAGTAGACGTCTCTCTGCTTGCGTTGCATAGTGATTGATTGCATCTTCTCTATCTAGCTGAAGCCTTTCTAGATCCAGGATGTGGTTGCGGATGGGCAACTGGGCACTGTAATTGGCTACCCATGACTCACAAGCTGGCTATCTGTACCTCGATGGGTAGAATGGCCTCCTTTCCATATACCAGATGAAACGGGGTGAAACCTAGTGATGTTCGGAATGTCCTACAGTAAGCCCAAAGAGCGTCCATGAGATGTTTATCCCAATCACCTGTGTGGTTATTCACCTACTTTGTGATGATCTTACAAATCATGTCGTTTACCTTTTCCACTAGGGCATTGCATTGTGGATAGGATGGGGTGGAATGTCGGCGTGTAATGCCTAACTTTTTCATCAGTTCTCCCACCAGATTGCCTCTAAATCCTGGCCCTCTATCAAATATTATCTCCAGAGGTGTGCCAAAACAGCAACAAATGTGCTCAAATATGAACTTCGCCACTTCTTGGGCTGTAATGTGTGTCATAATAACTAATATCTAATTCTCCTAAATGATTTTCTCATGTTAAACTAATCATTTAATATGGGGAAGTACCATGGGAGAAAAAGCTAGAATATTGGTTAAGATGGTAGATCGGCCACAGTAGGGATCCAAAGGAGGAAAAATAGGGATCCAAAGGGGGGGGCATCTGCAAAAGAGTAATGTGCAACAATGGGATTAAAAGACCCTAAGGTTCAGCCCATTAAGACTTCCAAAATACTAAGGTTCTAAAATTCAAAGGTTGTGTCCAATGGTCAAAAGTCTAGGAAAATCGGATGCTTTGTGTGTGTCCCAAAAAGTCTTCACAACTCCTACATAGGAGGGGGCGAGCCCAAGAAGTAGGGGATGAGAGAGAAACACGCACACACATTCACAAGCTTCCTTTGTACACAAGAGGAAAGAGGGACACATGTTAGCTCCCTAGCCCAGATGCCCACAAGGTGTACTGAAATCCTATTGGATGGCCATGGAGGTGGACCAATGAGAATTAGGCTAGAGTAAATCTAGTTTAATTAATTTAAAAACACTTAATAAAAGAACCAATAGGAATTAAGCTCTCTAGAAGACTATTGGATAGTCTCCCAAGGGGTCCAATGAGCATTCAGCAGCCCAATGGCTTGCCTGGCCAGGAGGCAAAGGGGTCCAATGAGAGTTTAGTTGCATTAATTAATTACCTAAAGCTCTCACAAAAGAGGAAAGGGGGACACATGTCAGAAAGCTATCACTTATGCTCCTGAAATCCTATTGGCTAAGCTTCGGGAGGTCCAATAGGGTGTCAGGAAGAGCAAATAGCAAGGGGGGTCGACCAAGAGAGAGAGGGGGCTATATTTTACAAGGCATTATCACTTACACACTCACACTAGCTCATGTGTGGAGTAAGAAGACTCTCTCTCTCTTTCTCAAGCTTTACTGGAAACACTACAAGAGGCTATTCATATTAGCGACGCTCACACAACGACGCTCAAAAAAAAAATTCCCGGCGTCGCTATGAGCGTCGCAAATTTCTTTGTAATTTGTGACGCTCATAGCGACGCCGGTTGGGCTAAAAAAATAACCAAGCGCGCCCAAAAAATCAGATCTCAGATCTGAGTTTTTCGGCGCCCTCAAGCAAGGAGCAGGTAACGCTCTCTCTCTCTCTCTCTCTCTCTCTCTCTCTCTCTCTCTCTCTCTCTCTCTCTCTCTCTTTCTTCTCCACACACACAGACACACACACACACACACACGAGGAGAGGAAGGAGAGCCAGGTATGCTCCTTCCCTCTCCTCATTCTCATGTTCCCTTCCCCTCTTTCTCTCTCCCTCTCTCTCTCTCTCTCTCACACACACATACACACACACACATAGTGTTTTTGAGAGAGAGAGAGAGAGAGAGAGAGAGAGTACAAACATAAACAAAAACGCACACACACATACATAAACAAAGAATGCACACACACATTGAGAGAGGAAAAGAGAGAGAGAGCATGCATAAACAAAAAACGCACGCATTGAGAGAGGAAAAGAGAGAGAGAACATGCATAAACAAAAAACGCACACATTGAGAGAGGAAAAGAGAGAGAAAACATGCATACGATCCAAAAAAATGCACACACATTGAGAGAGAAAGAGAGAGAAACTAATTTAACGTCGTAGGAAACTAATTAAAATTAAAAGACATAAAGATCTAGCCGACGAGGAGTTGAACTCAAGACCTATTATTCAAGAGGGAAATGGCATAATCAATCTATCATACTTGGCATGGGTGATAGAAAGGTTATACCATTTATCTCTTTTTATTGGCACACACATCCACACACGCGCACACACACAAGAAGAAGAGAGTTATAACGTCGTAGGAAACTATCCTAAAAGACGTTAAAGATTAGGTTAGATGTAGACTTACGTTAAATTAGATTTAGGTTTATTTAAGTTAAATTAGATTAGATTTAGGTTTATTTTTAACTAGATTTACGTTTATTTACGCTAGATTTAGATTTACGTTATATAAGATTAGATTTAGGTCTCCATAGACTGCGATGCCTGCATGAAGCGGGTGAAGAAAGCCCTCAATGGAATATAGGGTATTGCTGCCTTCACTCATGGTGGGCTCCGTCGATCCAAAAGTACTGGTGAAATGTCTTTAGAAGATAGGGAAGAAGGTGGATCTTCAGGGCGGCAAGAGTCACTACATCCCCGACACAATGACCATCTAGACAACCTCTAGTCATTCAACATTAACTTCAAAGTTAGTAACAAGAGCAAGAACGGTCTAAAGGGCCAATTGCTGTCGTCAGATGTGGATGGAGATGAGGCAGCATCACCGCCGGAAGTTAACTCTCACATCTTTAGTGATGAGAATGCCAACTCTTGCCATAGGATGCACGTAGGGCACCCTCACTGAAGAAGCAAATCTACGAAGGTCATCAAGCGTATCTTCCAGAGAATCATGTGTTACGCGACGGCTTTTTGGGAAGAGAGCCACCAAGGATGTCTGCACAAGCATGGTTAGAGCAGAAGGAGATGTGTGATGACGGATTGCCTCCAGGGATGAAGAGACTATCTCTATGGTACGAGTTACCATACTGGCCCCGACTCATGATCAATCACTTGCTCGATCCAATGCACATATTCAAGAATGTGGGTAATCTACTATGGGACCATCTGACCGGCAAGAAAGATACTTTGGGAGCCAGAGTTGACCTTAGAAATGTGGATCGTATGGAGCAATATTGGCCGCAAACAGCGTCTGATGGATCGATAAAACTCCCTAAAGCACCATGGATTTTCACAGGAGCCCAAGAACGCAAAGTAAAAGAGACCATTCGATCTTTGCGGACCCCCACTGGCGTAATGCACTCGCTCCGAACGTGTTTTACTAAAGAAGGAAAGCTTACCGGTTTGAAGTCACACGATTGGCATAAAATGTGTCAGGTACGTTCATAGTGGACTTTAATATCATTGCATAAAATGTGGACTTTAATATCATTGCTGCACATACTTTATAGTTTATTTTACCGGTTGCCATTGAGGGATGTTTGTCTCTCGACATCCGTAACACAATCTACAAACTTGCAAAGCTGGTGCAATGGATCTCACAAAAGGAGATCAACGTAGACTCCATACCATTCGCCAAACTAAATGCTGCGAAGCTTGTGTGCATGTTTGAGAAACATTTTCCTACTACCATGCTAACCATTCAGGTGCATCTTCTTGTTCACATAGTTGATGAGGTGGAAATAGCTGGCACAGTTCATTCCAGATGGATGTTCTTCTTAGAATGTTTCATGAAAACTCTTAAGGGATATGTGCGTCAAAAGGCACGTCCGGAGGGTAGCATGGCAGAAGGTTGGTTGGTATCAGAGTCCCTAGTGTACATTGGAGAGTGGCTAGACGGATTTGATAAAGCCCGGGACATGCTATGGCGAACCATAGATGATGAGCGCATATCTGGGATTGTCATGTGCAATCTCGGTGTTGAGAAGAAGATGACGGAAGATCTAGAGGCTAAAATCAACCGATTTTGCATGCTTCACAATCCAGTGATGCAAAAGTGGATTTCACAATATGAGGATGCAAAGCAAGAGCGACAAAGGGCACGAATCGAGTGGAGACGGGGAAGACGACCACCGATGCACTATCCGACGGTTCTGGAGAGCCTACCAACCTTCATGAGCTTAAGATGGTTGCACAACCAATTGAAAAGCGCACAACAATGCAGTGACGAAGTGACTGAGGAAGAGTGGGAGTACTCTCAGGGTTGCGCGACCAAGGTAAGTTTGCAATGTACGACTAGCAAGTGACTTTATTTATAAACGTTTGAACGGCCACTCATAATCTTTGTTCGTTGTAGTATAAGTCATACACAGCAGCATGGTGTAAAGGTCGACATTTTAGGGTGGAACGAATCGACAAAAAGAGTTTTACTCAAGATTGTGGAATCATGGAAAAATTTGAACAGTCTAGTCGACGACGTTCCTCTGATGCAGATCCTGTGGTGGCGGAACTCACTTACTTCGGCACGTTGCAAGAGATTTTGAGGATCGATTACAGAGGATTTTTTGTCGACTTGTTCGACGTGCAATGGTTCAAGATAATCATGGAGGGTCGCAACGCTACTGTGCGTAGAGGAGAGTCTGGTTTTCTTGAGGTGGATTCTACTAAGAAATGGACTGACCTAAGAGACACTTTCGTACTACCCGAGCATTGTGAACAAGTAAGTATGTAAATAGTTAACATTCCCCTTTTACAAGTTATGTGCTTGAAAGCTCTCATGTAAGTTATGTGGCTCTGGCAGGTAATATATCATCCTACAAAGTCTACATCAAACTGGTGGTACGTCATAGAGGTAGCCCCTCGTAGTGCAAGGACGTATGAAGGCTACCATGTGCCAATCACAACGGCATCAATGGAGGAGATCAGAGAAGATGCTCAATCAGAAGCCGCTGCGGTGGTGCCAGACGAGCATCAAGATGCTACTACTCTATATGGGGTGCATGCAGAGGAGCTACAAAATGAAACAGAGGATATGTGTTTAAACGGAGAGCTCTATATAGATATAGGAATTTATGCTGAGTTATGCGAGGATGAGAGAGGGATCTCTTAAAGCCACAAATATTGTATTTGAACAATTTTGCTCCGTGTTGTAAAAGCTCTGGCTCTCTAAGTACCTTCCATGGTATATAACGCTCTTTTCTACTCACGCTCACATCTTTTGATTGAAAATTCTGAGTTTTCGACTTGCCTCTTCTATCACTCAATTCATTGCGTCATTGTATTTATATGCGTCATTACGTCATTGTATTTAATGGTCTTTGTGTCATTGTCTACTCTATTCATTCAATATTAAGTTTAAATATTCGTGTGTTTAATGCAGGTATGGATGATGAGGAGTTTCTTTCTTCTTTGTCACCGCAGCAGAGACAGTGGTACGTGGAGCTTCATCGCTCTGGCGCATCATCGCGCGTTCCTACTCCATCCGCATCTCCCTCTCTTTCGAAGCATTCGGCGCGCTCCGAAGCTTCGGCGTCGACGAGACAAGCTTCACACTCGTCTAGACACCGGCGCTCTAGTGGTGGTGGTGGCGGTTGTTGTGGGGATTCCGCCACCGATGCCTCCACACCGCCTCGTGTTCCATGAGGCTCTTTACCCCCCCCCTTCTTTGCCCGCCCCCACACCAGCCACAGCATCGCCATCTATGCCAGGTTTTGCATGGCTGACTGTTCCTAGAAGCTACACACCTCTACCTACTCCGCCAAGAGCCACCCCACTCGACACTCCTCGCTTCGGGGCCCAGACGCCGGTGGAGACACCTGACGTCCGTACCCCCATCGACACGCCGCTAGAGACCCCTGCCCGGACACCCAGGTTCACGCGTCACCGGCCAGAGGGCTTGTCTTACTCCGTCGACTTCAACGGTGGCATCATCATGGATGATGACGGCAAGAAGGTGATCTCGCGCATGCGTGGTCTTTGCTCTCAGCTGTTTAGACACTACATACTAAACAAATGGAGTGAAGTACCAAGTGATTTAAAAAACAGAGTCATCAACATACTTCATGATGAGTTTCCCGTTCCAACACGGGATCGGCACTTCAATGAAGACCTGATGAAGATTCGAATGCGCGAATACTGCAAACACAAGCGTTCCAAAGTGCAAAAATCAATCAAGAATGGATGGAACAGGCCAGATTGGCTGGCCAAAGAAGATTGGAAGAATGCGAAGAAAGCAGCGCACGAGAATCCCAACAAGTGGAAGCAACAAAAGGATGCAGCCCGAGCGCGAGTAGAGGCAGGGAGCTCGCACCACTTGGGGAGCGGTGGATGGGCATCATTTGAGGCCGATTTTGTAAGTGTTTTCGCATTGCTCTTTATGTTCGATAGTTTAGGGTTTATGAGTTTTTTAATTCTAACATAATGAAATCTTTGTATGTTTGGATAGTGGTCGATGACAGGACGTGATCCCACACCGTACGAGCGCGAGTACGCAGGCAGGAAGTGCTTAAACGCCCTGATGGACATTCTCAGTTCTCGCAGCGGCATGGTTAGCATTAGGGTTTACTCTTTTCTATTTTTTGTATTGTTTTATAAATGTCGTTATATGTTTATACTTATTGAAAGCTATCTTATTGTCTTTTTTTGCAGAATCCGACAGATACGCCGCTTGGACGCGATGAGACGTCTGACTAGACGCCGTCAGTTTAGCCGTAGCTAGATAGCATTAGTTTAGGGTTTCTCATAGCTTATGTATCATGAGACGGATTTTATACGTCTTTTTGAACCATGTATATTATTACATTTGTCACCGCAGTTCCTTTTGCCAATCAATTCTTTATGCCTATGATGTTGTACAATTATCATTATTACATTTGTCAATCAATTCATTTTGCCTATGATGTGTACAATTGTCAATTTTGCAAACAATGCGTCTTGTGGGTGACTATTTTGGGTCTATTATCTACCCTTGCACTTTTTTTAAAAAGTGAATCAAGTACAATATGGTTGATGGGTGGCAGGGCATTCAATGCCCTGTCACCAAAAAAAAAATCTCTCGGGCGTCGCTATAATCGTCGCTATTTATGGCTCTGTAGCGTCGCTATAAGCGTCGCTATAGTCTTCTGTGTAAACGTCGCTATAACCGTCGTTATGAGCGTCTCTATATAGCGACGCTTATAGCGACGCTCTCATAGCGACGCTCGTAGCGACGGTTTTAGCGACGCCGGGGGTTATAAAAACCCAGTGTATTTCCGTCGCTAACAGCGTCACAAGAGCACACAACCTCTTGTAGTGAAAGCTTATCACCTACTCCAAGCTTATGAGAAGGGAGGCCTTGGCTTTGTGATGAAAATCCAACCAAGAGCCAAGCTTCAATGCATGCTCATCTCCTCTACCATGCTAATTACTAATCTAAGCTATGCTAATATGAGTAATTATGTGAGGAGATGTACGTCTTTCTCGTAAGACTACCCCTTCTTCCTCTCAATCTACTCTGATACCCCGCTAGCTCTCACCATCTTCGAAGGTGTGTGAGGTCTTGGGTCTAAGACCATGAGGGAATTGATGTTGTGTTTAATAAGTGTTTTTCTTAGTGCTTGAAGTTTCTATCTTCATTGCACTAGCTAGTTGTTAGAAGCTGGACACACCCTACGGACAAAGATTGCTCGGCGGAAGATTATTTTTTGTAATTATTTATTTATTGAGAAAACCCGACTTTTCACCTTTGTAATTATTGGCGCTTATAGAAGTTTCCAGATTGTATCCCATTTTTGACATTTAGATTGAGAAGATGGTGAAATTAGAACATTAGGGTTTGAGAATTGTAAGGTATATATACCACCTTTTTGACCTTAATGAAGAACCTTTTGTCATTTTAAAAAGTTTGAAGTCTGTGAGTGAGCGTACTGTTTAAGAGAGAGAGTGGGAGATTTATCTTGACGCTACGCGTGCACCGATGGTCAGAATTGAGTGCGAAGAAGTGCAGCGTGTTGCCCCCGACGAGAGCTACGCGCCGATACCTACATTGTGCACGTACAGTCCGGTTTTGCGAGCTCGACCTACGAGCTTCATCTGGTGATTCAGTGAGCATATGTTTTTCGTTTTTGCATTTCAGCATATCCATGCGTTCACATTGAGTAGAGCTACACATTAGGCACTTTAGTTTTTGGAAACGATGACCTGCAAATTACGGCCAGACATCCTACGTGATTTTGTACCAGGTGTTCTGGGTTGATATTTTGGTTCATGGACCTTAGGGAGAGCGACCTATTGGTGTTAGTAGGGTCTCCTTCAAGTTCTGTGGCGTTTCGAGACCGTTTGATGGGTATTTGGTGTAAAGAAGGTGGATGCAAGAGAGCTACACAAGACAAGCACAAAGCACACAGAGATGGAAAGCTTCTTCTTCTTCTTCACAGAAAAGAGAGTACAAAATGACTAAGTGCTAAAGCTGAAAAGTAGCACATATGTACATGGGGTCACTAAGTGTGAACTCGCTAGAAGCGTACTAGGCTGGCACTATAAGTGTAGTCCAGTTGTAGAATCACTGGCAGAGATCCTCCGTGTCGGTCACCTAACGCGCCAATGAGTAAATGTCGTAAGCGGCCAAGACCCGTAGTGGATGCCAGCTCAAGGTGTGAGCTTGGCATCTCAACACTCCCCCTCGAGCTCTGCATGTCGCAGAGTCCAAGCATAGTCCGGAAACGTCGAAGCTTCTCAGCTCCGAGGGCCTTGGTAAAGATATCCGCTATCTGCTCCTCTGTGCTGACGTAGACCAAGTCGATGTCGCCCGCCAACACTCGCTCTCGAACGTCGTGGTAATGGACCTCTATGTGTTTGGTCCTGGCATGAAACACTGGGTTTCTAGCCAACTGCATGCTGTTGAGGTTGTCACAATGGATGACAATCTGTTGGTCCACCTGCACTCCCAAGTCCTCAAGTAATGTGCGTAGCCAAGCTACCTCTCACGCCGCAACTGCTGCACCTCTGTACTCGGCCTCTGTGCTTGATAAAGCAACCGTAGGCTGCTTTTTGCTGCTCCAAGTAACAGCAGCACTCCCAAAAGAGAACATGAAGCCACTCGTAGATCTCCTATCAACAATGCTACCTGCCCAATCTGCATCTGTATACCCATACAATGCTAATGGTGCATCTGCTGCATAGAACAATGCGTAGTCAAGAGTACCTTGCACATACCTAAGTGTGCGTCGTACTCCATCCAAATGTGGCTTCCTCAGAAGCTGCATGAACTCACTCTCCAAGCCTACTGTGTATCTCAAGTCTAGCCTCGTGATAGTCAAGTAGATTAGACTACCCACAATCTTCTTGAACATGTTGACATCCTCAACAACATCACCCTTCTCTGCACTCAGCTTTGCATTCACATCCAAGGGAATAGAAATTGGCTTACAATCAGTCATACCATACTTTGACAACATGTCCAAAGCATACTGTCTCTGTGATAGTCATACACCCTCTGGAGTCCTGATCACCTCAATGCCAAGAAAGTAGCACAACTCGCCTAAATCTTTCATTTCAATCTCCTGTTTGAGAAGACCCTTCACATGGTCAATCTCCATAGCATTGTCACCAACAATAATAAGGTCATCTACATATATGGTAATGACCACAATCCCCACATCACTCTCACGTACATAGAGTGAATGATCAGCATGAGCTCTCCTAAAACCAATACTGACAAGATACTTGGCAATCCTGTCATACCATGCTCTAGAGCCCTGCTTCAAACCATACAAAGCTTTGAGAAGTTTGCATACATAATCTCGGTAACCTGGATTGACATAACGAGGTGGTTGATCCATATACACTTCCTCTTGCAACTCACCATTCAAGAAGGCATTCTTTACATCCATTTGATGCATAATCCATCCTCTAGATGCAGCCACTGCTATGACAGCTATCAGAGTCGTCATTTTTGCCACTGGAGCAAAGGTCTCCTCATAGTCTATGCCATACGTCTGTGCATAACCCTTTGCGACCAGCCTTGCCTTGTGACACTCAATGTTACCATCAGCCTTATTCTTGGTTTTATACACCCATTTACATCCAATAGCTTTCTTGCCACTCGGCAATGGCACCAACTCCCATGTGTTGTTTGCTTCCAATGCAGCCATCTCTTCATTCATTGCATCATCCCAATGCACATTTCCAACTGCATCCTCAAAACATGTGGGCTCCACATCCTGTATCACCTTAGCCATGTAGGCTTGGTGATGGGCTAGATACCCATCATAAGTCAATTTTTGAACTGGATTTCTGACTCTATTAGATCTGCGCAGTCCTGGGTCACTCCTTTGCCCTCTAGCATCTTCTTGTACTTTCCTTACACCAGGTGTCCTGACAGCCGGAATTCCAAATTCCTCATCAAGACTTTGTTCAGAACCATCTGAATCCATATCTACATGTGAAAAACCTGATGATGCATCAGCCATAAAGGGAGGTTCATCAACCTTTTCCTTTCCTTTTCGTGATACATTCCCTGTACCTGTTGGTGGAGTAACCTGTGTACGTAGTCTACCATTCCATGGTTTCTCAACAGAGCCACAAGAAGAGGACTCTTGTGGTCCACTCAAAACCTGTGACGGTGGCCTCACATTTTGTACAACCACATCATCTTTTACATCAGCCCCAATAGTGCCATGTGCATTACTGTACCAACTGCTCATCTCATCAAAGACTACATCTCTGCTCACTCGTAATTCTCGTGTAGTAGGATTGTAGCACCTGTACCCCTTTTGTTCAAGGGAATATCCCACAAGAATACATTTCTCTGCTTTAGGATCCAATTTCCTACGCAATTCATCTGGTACATGCACGTAAGCTATGCAGCCAAACACTTTCAAGTGTGCCAAATCAGGCTTTGTACCTGTAAACTTTTCCTCGGGGGTTACATCATGCACTGCAGCTGTAGGTGTCCTGTTCATAATGTACACAGCTGTATTTACAGCTTCAGCCCAGAAATGATGAGGCATGTTCTTCTCATTCATCAATGCACGTGCAACCTCTGCAATGTGCCTATTTTTCCTTTCTACGACCCCATTCTGCTGTGGAATATATCTGCATGTAAACTGCCTGCGTATACCATGCATTCGCAGAAAATCTGAAAAATCATTGCAGAAGTACTCTCCCCCTTCATCTGACCTCAATGTCTTGATTTTCATATATGTCTCCTTCTCAATCATGACTTTGAAGTCTTGAAAGTGACCAAACACTTCACTTTTGTTACGCATGAAGTAGACCCATACTTTCCTTGTATGGTCATCAATGAAAGAGACATAATACCTGCAACCATGTATACTTGCAGTATCGGTTGGACCCCAAACATCTGTGTGCACCACCTCAAGTGGCTTTTTACATACATTGTGCTCATGTGGAAATGAGCCCTTTGACTGTTTTCCAAACTGGCATGCTGCACACACTTTATGCATACCATCCACCTTGAATTTGGGCAAACCTTTTACAATCTGTTTTGATTGCATGCTACGCAATCTCTGCTCATTGACATGGCCAATGCGTTTGTGCCAAATGTCAACATCAGCCACAACACCTGTGCCCTGTGCAAATAATGCATCTTTTACCTCAGGCATGTCTACATTCAGCGTAAACATTCTGCCCACACATTTGCCCTCTGTGATCAGCTTACAGCCATTCTGGAAATCTTCTACATAACATCCATTTGGATTGAAACGAAACTGCAAACCCTGCTCAACCATTTGTCCAACAGAAACAAGATTCTTTGTAATGTTTGGGACATGAAGTACATCTGCTAAGTACTTTGATTTGCCACTCTTCGTATTTAGAGGTATGTCTCCTACATGAGCAATGGGGTGAGTTGTGTCATCTCCTGTCTGCACATAGCCTGACACATCTGGTTTGCGCATATCTCTAAACCACTCTCCACGAGACGTCATGTGATTAGAGGCACCTGAATCCACATACCAAACATCATCTTGGGTGGAATTCTCTGCAGTCATTGTATTCATTACATGCTGCATAACAAACATGCGCTCGTTTTTGTTGTCATCTGCATCTGTACCAGTAGATGCATAGTTGCCCTGTTCTCTCTTTCCACTTGCTTTTCCCTTTCGACAGTCACGTGACATGTGACCTCTTTCACCACAAGTCCAACATTCTCTTCTATCTGGAGTATGTTGCTGCCTGCTTGATCTTGCACCACGACCTCTTTGACTCCCCCTGCCTTGAGACTGGTTTCCCCTGCCACCTGTATTGTTTTGATTTGATTGACCTTCCAGAAATTGGCCCCTGCAACCCCTTGGGCCTCGACCACGACCTCTACCTCTACCTCTGTTGGAGTTAGAATAGAAGGCCTGTTCAGAATTATTTATGCCATGAGAAGAAGATGTGTCAAGGTTCTTCTCCTCAAAAAGAAGCATAGAAATCAAATATTGGAACACGGGGATGTCGTCTCTTGTATTCATGGAAGACCTAAAATGTACATACTCATCTCCTAGACCATCCAAGCATGCACGGACAATGTCATCGTCTTCCACTGAGACTTTAATAGATCCAAGAGCCTCAATGATACTCTTGATCTTCAAGGCATAATCATTGATTGAGAGGTTGTTCCTCTTAACCTGATTTAGCTCCGACTTTAGTTGAAGCTTCCTGGCCTTGGTGTTCACCTCGAACACTCTGCCTAAGTTTCTCCATGCAATGGCGGGGGTTTCAGCATCCTCTAGATAGCCCATCATGCCATCTGTGATGCTCATAGAAATCCAATACATCACTTTGCTCTGGCCTTGTTGCCAGTCCCTCAAGGCTTTCCTTTGTTCTGTTGTAGCATTTGCCTCGGGAATCTCTAGTTCCTTTTCATTGTCTCCTTCTACATAGTCCCAATAACCTTTTCCTTTTAGGAAATTTTTTATTCTGAACTTCCATGCAAGGTAGTTATTTTTCTCAAGCTTCTCAATGACAATCTGACTGAAACCGTCAGACATCTTGAAGCACTAAGACAAAATAGCTGCAATCTGCAAAAACCTGCAAATCTGCTGACCCTGCTATCGTGGTACCTGTAACGCTTCCTACACTCAACGAGTGTCCACAATCAAGCGTACATACAACCACTATACTTGTACAGTAAATCTCTGTATACTGCACTTTGGAGACCTGTTCAGAAACTTGTGCGAAAAACCCCTAAAAAAAATTTCGTTGCGCGAGGCGCCTTCGGCATCTGGTCGTGGATTGCGAACGAAGGGATTGTGATGCTCTTGCTCTCTTAGTCTCTCTTGCCTGCACCAGGCTCTGATACCATGTAAAGAAGGAGGATGCAAGAGAGCTACACAAGACAAGCACAAAGCACACAAAGATGGAAAGCTTCTTCTTCTTCTTCACAGAAAAGAGAGTACAAAATGACTAAGTGCTAAAGCTGAAAAGTAGCACATATGTACATGGGGTCACTAAGTGTGAACTCGCTAGAAGCGTACTAGGCTGGCACTATAAGTGTAGTCCAGCTGTAGAATCACTGGCAGAGATCCTCCGTGTCGATCACCTAACGCGCCAGTGAGTAAATGCCATAAGCGGCCAAGACCCGTAGTGGATGCCAGCTCAAGGTGTAGAGCTCGACATCTCAACATTTGGCTCTTGGAAGCGTTGTAGGAAATCTCCTCTTACGCACTCCTGAAGACTGTAGATTAGACATTGGGTAGAGACTTCTGTAGGAATTAGTTAGGAGTCGGTCGAGTGTAGGTTGACACCCTATGCTTGCTTCCACGCGCCTGCGGGTCGAACTTCGTCCTTAGCTGACAAATCTTGTTAGGTGAGTTCTCGCTATGCTGACGCCCGTCGCGGTGTATCCGTCCAAAATTGGCGCCGCTGTCGAGGACGAAAACCATAGGTAGGTGATCGAGACTAATCCTTGAGGATAGGGATTCTTTGGCTTGCCAAGAGTCTCATTTTACATTTAGATAAGATCAAAGGGAGTCCAGGGAGCGTGTGTCTTGCCTAGATCCTTCGACTTAGGTAGACTTAGGTAGTTTTAGTTGAGTTGTGTTGATGAGTAGGAGTTGGAATGGTAGAAGTGGTGAAAGGAGGGATTGAGAGTCTGGAGAGGTCAGGAAGCAACCAAAACACCATTATCACCATTTCACATGAGGAGTAGGAGTAGAGTAAGTAGGACATCATGATTCAGGATCTAAAGCACTTCATGCATGTTATAGTTTCTGTTAGGTTCATCACAAGGTTGTAAAAGATGCAAAAGTGTGTTTGAAAGTTGAAGTGAAGTTCAAAAGTTACTGTGAGTGTTTCTGATAGAGCTGCAGAGCATCAGGAGCATTTCTATCAGGAAAAAATTTAATTTTAAGCTAGGAGACATCCTACCCGTAGGATGTCTACATGCTAATCTGGTGGGAATTTTGGAATTTTGAGTTGACCAGTGTGTCCAGAAGGTAGGTTTTACCCTATTTTCACCTGGAAAGTGGAAATTTGACCATATCTTGACAGGATAAGGCCAGATAGAAAGAAATTGCCAGACATCCTATCCAAATTGTGCCAAGGTATTATTTTAAGACCAAAACCATAGGATGCCTGCATGAGCATGATCTGCATGATATATTGAGTGACTGAGAGAGGTTTCATCTCATTTGGGTGAGAAAATTGGGTTCTAAGCAGACTTTAGCACTTTTGATTGAAAAAGGCTAGAATAGCTAAAATTGGTGACTTTTGAAATCCAAACCAAAATCTAAGCATACCACTGGGTTGCTGACATCAAGGGGAAGTTGTGGGTCAAGCCTAGGGTAAAACAGGCCAAAAAGACATCCTACGCGTAGGATGTGTTTTGGGTGATTTGGCACTCCAAATCCAGATTTGAGCATACCAAAGTGATCAACCCCTCAAGAGGAGTCTATTCTGTGAGTTTGAAGCCTTTTTGAGCAAAAAGACATGCTACACGTAGAATGTCTTAAGCAAGAAATTGAAGCCAGATATTGACTGTAGGCATAGCAGGGTGTTGTATAGCCTGAGGCAAGCCTCCTAGTCAATTTTGGTCCAAATTGGAGTTGATTTGACTGATCAGACCAGGAGTAGGCTGTCGGAACAGGTTTCTGATCCATTGACAAGCTTCTAGGTGTCCAATCAAAAAGTAAAAACAGTCGTGGACTCAGCACATCAAGGGGAATCCAAAGTGCAAAAAATCCAAGCAAAACAAAACAGGAGACATCCTACGCGTAGGATGTCTACTGAGGCTTAGTGAAGAGAAAATTTGATTGAGCTTCTACAGCGATGTTCTATTTGACTTGAGGATTCCAAAACTTCTTTCAGAAGTGAATTTGGACCTTGTTTGACCTTTTGATGGAGCAAAGACAGAATTAAGACTTTTCAGGTAAATTGACCAACATCCGAGGGAAGTACAGTTCCAGACTAGCAGACCTAATCCATAACATTAGAAGTGTATAAAATATAGTAGTGATTGAGGGTAACTCTCCAGTTATACCAATCATTACTAAAATCACCTCTAGCGGCTAGATGCTTTGATTCGATTGCCAAAACTAAACGCTTGTGTACAGGTATATTCAGCAGCAAAGCAAGAAGTTGTGCGGAGACTGATCCTTTGCCAGGTGAGTGGTTGGATTTGTATAAATTGCATTGCTAAGTTTGATGAATTTAAGATCAGGAAGATACATTTTTAGAGGCCAAAAGGTGGCACGTGATCAGGGTAGCTTAGTGTCCACCGAGGAGAGTGTAACTCGGGCAAGGCTAGATCCACTAGCACCGATTATTGAGGAGGGTAGTGACCAAGGAGTAGTTTCCAAAGCTATTCTTGATAGTGGAGTTGGAGTCGCTATCGGCACCAAGGAAATCTGGAAAAAATGGGAAAAACCAGCTTTGAGAGCTACCAGAATGAAATTGCAATTGGCAGATGGGTTCATGGAGAAGCCTCTAGGACTCTTAGAAAAAGTAATTGTCACTTCGTGTGGAATCGAGTATGAGCACACATTTGCAATAGTCAATTTTGACAAAAAGAACAATTACGAGATCATCTTGGGAAGACCATTCATGCGACAATTAAAGATGGTCTAGGATTGGGGTTACGACCACATATACCTCAGACATGGCGAGACAACAACCAAAATACACCTAAAAGACCATACTTACAAGGATGTGAACCAGACACCAGTGGAAGAGTTTGATTCAGCTACAGTGGCACGATCAGAACTCCCAACATGGTTAGGGCAAAAAAAGAGCTATGGATGTGCGGAGCTTCACATTGTGGGAGCTTAAAAAGAGAGGAATGCATCTTATAAAGAGCAATTGAGGACAAGGATTATATTTCGGAACCTTTTCTTGAAGATTCCTTGGAACCTCTGGAATGGGAACACATACTAGCAACATTGGATGTCTGTATCATTACAGATAGCCCAACAACAAAATTTTGTGATAAGGATGGCTATGATGTGCTACCCTATTACCATGAGCCTTATACCAGGAGGAGAGGAGATGGTAGAACCACCAGAACAACAAGAGTTGTATAACTCCTCTGAGAATCTGGAAGAAAATAACGATGCGAACAATGAGTGTTCAGACAGCTCAAGCGAGCGTGAGGAGAAAACAGCGAATATCAAGTTTTATGACTTTGCCAATTAGCACCCTAGACGCCAAGAACGCTATAGAAAAAAACGAGCAGAAAACAAAATGAGAGAAAACCCGATGCCTAGGGTAAAAGATCAAACTCACTATCTAATGCTTGTCAAAGCAGAGGATTGTGTAAAAGACCAAATATCAGGCAGATTCTCGAGAGGGCAAAGGGAAAGAACGAAGGAGGAAATAAAACAAATACGGAAAGCTAAAACAGAAACAAAATCACAAAAATCAAAACAAGAAATAAAATACCTAGAGTGGACCAAATTGGAGCGAAAAAAGGAATACCAAGAACTAAAACGGTCTTTACGAGAGGTATGGACGACTGAGGGAGAAAGTGATGGTAAGGAGGAGTCGGAAAAAGGAAACATGAATGTACCATCACACTATCGAAAATTCACCATCCAGGACAGAAAAATCATCATGACACCACCAGTCAGGGAAAGAATACACCAGGAATCTTACGATGGACCGAAAAATGCAAAACGGATAGACCTCGCTGAACCAGGAGAAAAACCTCAGCAGGTCTATATAGCAACTGATTTAGAGCCTGAAGAAGAAGAACGATTAACACAAATTCTCAAGAAGTATAAAGATGTGTTTGCATGGTCCTACAAAGACCTCAAAGGAGTTGATCCATCGATATGCCAACATACAATTCCTTTGAAATCAGATACCAAACCTAGCAAACAGTGTCCTTATACATATAATGACACATTTGCTAAACAAATCAAAGAGGAGATTGACAAGCTGATGGATGCTGAATTCATCTACGAAATCGAACATACAGATTGGGTGTCGCCCATTGTGGTAGTCCTCAAAAAGAACGGAAATTTGCGAGTGTGTGTGAACCTCAAAAAGGTAAATGCAGCCACATAAGGGATAATTATCCCTTGTCGATCACAGAACATGTACTTGAGAGGGTGGCCGGAAAATGGGCTTATTCCTTTCTAGATGGGTTTTCAGGATACAACCAACTGGAAATTACAATAGAGGATCAACACAAAACAACGTTTGCCACAGAATGGGGAATATATGCGTATAGAGTTATGCCTTTTGGCTTAACTAATGCCCCAGCTACCTTTCAAAGGTTAATGACTCATGCGTTTAAGGAATACCTGAGAATATTCTTAGAAATATACATGGATGATCTTTGTGTACACTCTCTTCTACGAGAGGAACATATTGACCATTTGCAAAAGGTATTTGAAAAATGCCGAACATATCGAATGTGTCTTAACCAGGGAAATTGTATTTTTATGGTTAGGCAAGGCCGCATCTTAGGACACATTGTCTCAAAAAATGGCATAACCACAGACCTAGACAAAATCAAAGTCATAGTAGACCTACCCAGGCTTACTAATGTGAAACAAGTGTAATCCTTCATGGGACACTGCGGATATTATCGAAGATTCATATATATGTATGCAGTCATTGCACAAACTCTGTATCGTTTGTTGATCAGTTTTGACTGGACTGAGGAGTGTGAAACTTCATTCCAAAAGTTGAAAGAAAACCTTGTATCAGCACCTCTGCTTAAAGCACCAGATTGGGAAAACATATTCCATGTTCACATTGATGCATCTGCATATGCAATTGGGAGTATTCTTGCTCAACCTGGAGACAGAACACTGGATTGCCCAGTTTGTTATGCAAGCTGACAATTAAACAATGCAAAAAAGAACTACGCAACCACACTGAGAGAGAGGGGTTAGGAATGATTTATGCTGTAAAGAAATTTCAGCATTATTTACTCACAAACAAATTTGTGTTCTTCACAGATCATCAAGCTCTTTTGTATCTGGTAAATAAACCATGCAATATCGAGAGAATTGTACGTTGGTTTATTATATTGCTAGAGTTTGATTTCACGGTAGTGGTCAAAAAGGGTAAAACTCATCTACGGGCGGATCATCTTTCAAGGCTACACAACGGGGAATCTCATGAAGGAGTAGATGATGACATATCAGATGCTTATCTTTTCAATATTGAAATGATACCCAAATGGTCTCAAGAAATTGTTAGTATTCTTTCCTTTGGAGGTAGATTTGATAACAGGGAAGACAGCTCCAAACAACAAACAATTCGACAAAAAAAAAAACTTCCAATTAATTGCAGGAAGGCTATATCATCTAGGCTCGGACCAGATTCTACGATTGTGTATAAATCCGGAGGAGTTCGAGTGTTATCTTGAAGAAGCACATGTCCAGGATTGTGCATTTCATTGTTCAACAATGAAAACACACCAGAGACTGAAACAGTTGGGGGCTTATTGGCCAACTATGTACGCTGACACACATGTTTATGTTAACAATTGTACTATATGTAATTCCAAACAACCAGTGGATCACGCGACATTGTTTCAGGTAAACATTGCACCTGCATGGAGTCAATATATCATTGATTTCTTAACCACAAGGACGTTTCCTAAAAACATAACAAAAGCACAAAAAAGGGCTATAGAGCTGGAGGCTCGCGATTTTAGTTTAATTGAAAACCAACTCTATAAATGAGGAAAGGACAATCAACTTAGAATCTGTGCAAGTGAAAGCGAATACTTGCTGATTCTAAAACATGCACATGGAGGCATAAGTGGAGGCCATTTTTTCGGCATAAGACGGAAAAATTTTTCTTAACCGCAGGAATCTGGTGGCCTACATTGCATATGGATGCTGAAGAGTTTGTAAAGCTTTGTGACGCTTGTCAACGCACCAAGATGCCGATAAAGAGAGACGAGATGCCACTACGGCCAATGATGGGAGCAAGGGCATTTGCAAAATGGGGCATTGATTTTGTGGGACCTATTTCACCACCTGCATATTGCACCCATACCCAATATATCATTGTGGCTACGGACTATCTCACAAAATGGGCGAAAGCCAAGGCAACACAAAAAGCAGACGTACGAACCACTGCACAATTTCTATATGATAATGTCTTTGTACGATACGGGTTACCAATAGAAATTGTCAGTGATCGAGGAACACATTTTCTTAATGAAATCATTAAGTATCTGCTAGAGGAATTCATGGTCATACATAGAAAATCTGCTCCATATCATCCACAGGCAAATGGACAAGCTGAGGCCACAAATAAAACACTATGCACGGTTCTCACTAAAATTGTATCAGAGTCAAGAACAAACTGGGATCAGCAGCTACACTCAACACTATGGGCATACAGGGTAGCTTACAAAACATCAATAGGTACAACATCGTACAACATGGTGTTTGGCCTAAATGCTATATTACCCATAGAGTTTTTAATCCCAACTCTACGAGTAGTGAAACGCTTAGAATGGGCAGGGCATGAGCTCTCTTCAAGAATAGATGATCTTGAAAAGCTAGATGAACTTCGCTTGAGGGTTGTAGCTTCAATCTATGCAAAAAAAAGAAGACAAAAGGAGTTTTTTTACAAGCATGTGAGCACGAAAGAGTTCAAAACAGGTGATTATGTACTTGTTTATACCTTGAAGCAACATGCCAAGAAACTTAAAAAGCAAGGGATGGGACCCTTTGTGATTAATGACCTCTCACAAAGCGGAGCTATCAAGCTTGCTACATTAGCAGGTGAAGAAATGCCAAGTTGGATTAGTGGGTGTCTATTAAAGAAATATCATTTACCACTAACACAGGAGATGCTTCAACAAATCCATCAAGAAAAACAACAGATAAAGGAGAAACAGAGGGTACGAGAAGAAGCCCAAGCAGAAGCAAAAGAACGCATTGCAAAAAGAAGGCTTCTACGACAAAAACAACAATATGGATCACCATTGTGAATAAATGCCATTCGACTAACGAATTTTGATGAAGACACAGTGGAGCCAATAGTTGCAGTCAAAGTGGGTAGCAATCAAGTTGAATCGACGGCATTGCTTGATTCTGGAGCTCAAGAAAATTTGATCTCTTACAGATTATACAAATAGCTCAAGCCCACAGGTCAACTTCATCCTACTCCACAACTGCTGGAAAGTAGTACATCACATCCATTAAAGATAGTGGGCTAGACTATATTGCATGTACAAGTACATCAATATATTTACCCACACAAGTTTTATGTGGTTAAAAGTGAAAGCACACAACACCCCATGTTGTTGGGACAACCTTGGCAAAAAGAGTATAATGTGCAGATAGATTGGAATGTGAATGCAGTCAAAATTCAGCATGCACAAGAACAACAGGTGGTAGCCTTTGCTCAGCAACCCCAGAAGAGTCAGCTGCCAGCAATGCGATCACCGGATAACGAGCCAAAAGGAAGGGTGCCACTAAAGAAAAAACAGGGAACTGCCAACCATGCTCACTACATGCATAAAAAGTCACCGACCGCCGTAGTGAAAAGATCAAGATTTCCAACACGAGAAAAACAAGTATGGGTGCGGAAGGATAAAAGTGACATGGCAGACAAACCAAAATACAACAGAAGAATTCAACAGAAACAGATAGTTCAACCAAAAACCAAGGGAATAACAAAAATATGGATCCCAAAGAAAATACTCAACAACAACTCAAATACGACTTGCATCTGGTACCCGAAACCGAAGCAACAGGAACTCCCTTCAGTACAAGCAACAACGGAAGGCAGACAACAGCATATGACACCGGCAAACCGATTTATGTGGGTGCCAATCCACAACAAAACAATGACAACCGCGAAAGTAGCCATAAACCTACAAACACCGGCAAAACAAAGCTACAAATGGAAAGCAAAAGAGACAAGTTCTACGGCCATTTCAACCAAGCCAATTCTCTCCAAGGAGACAACCATGGCCATATCAACAGTAGCAGCAAAGCAAGCGACTTTTGCAAGAAAGACAATCAAACAAAGAGCAGTAGAGTTACAATTTTTACTTGCAAAGAAAATCAGTCGACCAAATCAACAACAAACAGGAAACGTCGACGGCGAATGCCAATAAGCATATTGCTTATACCCTTCTCGTGCACAGCATTAATTTTCCAATGCATTGACCGAGTATACATTATATTGGGCCACATTACACGGCCAAGCATTAGCACAATTTTTTCAACCCGTGCACGGCATATATACCGAGGCGATACCTTGTCGTCCGGGAGGACTCCAGCTAGGAGGGGGGGAGGCATTCTCAAATGTGGACCCGATGGCAGAAAGAGCAAAAAAGGGCAGGTTTTTCGACTAATTTTTAAGGGTTTTTGTTTGATTGCAAAATTTTCTGGACTAACCCAAGTACATATGCCCTTATACAACATGAATCTACAGTTATGTGGGGTCAAACACCAAATCAAGCCCCTAGGTGTGTATATATAAGTAAAAATAGCCAATTTTCGGACAAAATATTGGTAAAACAGAGAAATCCGGCCATAAAATTTGCATGTGAGTGTATATACTGTTTTGCGGTGATGTTTTTGATTTATTATGATTTTTGGGGACTTTCTGGGTTAAATTTTCTATTTTCTTTTTAATTTTACTAATTTTTGGCAGAAAAACTTCAAAAATACAAAAAGCAGGTGAAAAACGGTCGTAATGAAAAAAAAAATATGGGGATGATCAGTGACTATAGGAAAACCTATGGTACAATGGGGGTGCAATTATGAGACTGCAGCAAAAAGCGTGTTTTGGCCAGATTTTGACAGAAACATCAAATTTCTCGGAAACTGGGCAAATGAAGTCCGAATCAAGAAATTTTTGAGCCTAAACCGCATCTCGCAAGAAGTTGGGAGCACATGTCAAATTTCATGAAAAGTGGTTCGGGGACCCCATTATAAGAATTTTTCACTTCATATTTAAGCTCATTTCCACTATTGACCTTTGAGAGAGAGCTCCTACCACCTAGAGCGAACGGAACTTCCAGCAGCTTCTACGATTCGCACGACTACCCGACGGACTTTAGACATGAGAGGTAGGCTCACCACCTTGAGCTTTTCGCGCATGTTTGTCATTTTGTCGTGAAAACTAGTGTAGGGTTCACACAAAAAGCGGGAAGTAGAGACCTACATGTAGAAGTGGCCACCTAACGGCTAACCCAAAAGCAATAAGACTTCATTGGCAGCTTACCCTAGAATAGGAGACCAGTCTTGGATGCCCAAAGGTAGTAGAAAACCATCGGGAAAAACCCTAATTCCTAGAGCCCTGCAAGAGGCCACCAAGTGGAAAATTGGCAGAAAGGCCCCCAAATTCTACCAAAATTCATGGGTAGGAGCATCTCGACATGCTCGACAAGTCTATGTAGCCCACATGACCAAAATGTGACCCAAAGTGGCACTAAACTTCAGAGACGGCATCAGACACACAAAGCGTCAAATAGCTCTCGCGGCCAAACCACATGTCCGTTTGCCACCAAACTTCACGAGCGGCTTTTCTAAACCATCAACAACCAAGTACGATGGTGGTAGACCACCACAAGTCATCGATGACATGAAAACGCAACCACGGGTGCTTCTAGAGGGACAAATTGCCAAAGGGGGCTCCGGTGAAGCCAAAGTCGACAAAAACCATATGGCTAGGATCCCCAAGGGACCGTGAAGCTATGGAGACCAACAGCGAGAAATTTCATCGCCGAAAAGCACTCCAAACGTCAGAAAAAGGCTCGGAGGCTCTGAAAATCCACACAGGGAGTTTCTTTCTATCAATTTGATTTTTTTGTTGAAATAATGCTTAAAAGAGACTCAAAGGGGCTCAGGGCAGGAGACATCCTACGCGTGGGATGTCTCAAGGCCATTTCTAGGCACAAACCCCAACATTTCTCATCACACACATTTTCTGAATAGCCTTTACATGCTAGCCACCAAGTTTCATCACATTTGGACCAAAATTGACCTCATATGCATGAAAAAACGCAAAGTCAGGGCATAGAGGCAATAATGGATCATAGACCTACCAAAACTTGACCAAATCACATGAAACTTGCACAATACATTCATGGGCACATTGCCAACCAATCTGTGTGGTCGCATGCAAAAAATGTTGAAATAGGCATCCTACGCGTAGGATGTCTAAATGACATTTTTGGCCTACAGAGGGTGTTTTTCAATTCTAGATCTATTCATATCACCTTCAAGAGCACATATATCAAGTTTCAAGCCATTCTAATCATTTTTGACCCCCAACACCTCCAAGATACACTTTTTGAGCCCAAAAACACTACACATGCTCTTATCAACACCAATTCTTGTCCAAATCAAAATCAAAGAGCATGGCCATGCTCCACATGCCAAGGGCTACCTACAAAACCAATATCAAGCTATTTTGATGAAATAGACATCCTACGCGTAGGATGTCTCCAGCATAAGTTTGACCTTCTGTGCAAGAAATGACATCAGGGGAGCCATACCACGGTGCAAGGAGCCCATATATCAAGTTTCAACCCATTTGAATATCAATTGCCACCTGTTGTGGACATCCTACCCAATTTGTGAACCTAAATTCTGAATCTGTCCAAAAATGCATATTTTGATGCCCAAACCCAATTCCAATCATATAGCCATGTTGCACAGGCCAAGGACCACCAGCATGTCAAGTTTCACCAAAAACTAATGAAAAAGATATCCTACGCGTAGGATGTCTAAATGATAAATTTTGGCCAGAATTATACTATGAGCACATGTAGGGTTTCCCAAGTTCCTTTTAAGTTTTATTTTCAATTTTCAAGTCATTTGGATAGTTAAAACTCAGTTTCTCAGCTGATATGGAAAAAACGCTAACTTCGAACTATTGAGTGCAACAGGATCTATGGCAGCCGCAAATCACCGGCAAAGAAGAAGAGGATGACCATAAAAGGTTACTTGGAAGAAGTAGAGCCGTTTGTCATCCCAGAAGGAACTCTGAAGCCAACTAGCACGTGGATTCAAGAGGACTTGCTAGAGTCAAATGATCTAAAGATCTACCAAGGCGTGTTCAAGGATACCGAAGGAAATGTAATAGAGCTACCCATGCTACCTCGAGAGATCAATGAGTTTGTCAGAAGTAAGATGGCAGAGTACCTGGAGAAAATAGATCTCCATAACTATTTCGAAGCTATGCCAGCAAGAATTGACATAAAAAGAGTATGGGAGTTTGTGAATACAATCAAAGAAGATGGAGTGGCCAGAGTCACGGATCTACAGGGCAATCCAGACACTGTGATTGTAATCACAGAGAAAGTAGTGGCAGTTGCACTAGACCTCTCCAACAAAGGGGATAGTGTGACCAAAAGAAGAGATGAGGTCAAGGTGTACACAGAAAAGAAAAGCAATTACACCTTTGAAGACATTGCAAACCTAAAGTAGCGATCATGAGCCAGCTTTAGAACCAGTATTTCCACATGTGTACAAAGAGGCCACAGAAGTATTGAATGCCGCCTGGCGCAATTGCCACAACCTTCATCTGGGCAATGCAGAAGAGCAAGCCGAAGGTGATCAACTATGTTGCCTATATCCATGATAATCTGGTGAAGATGGGCAACAAGAACCCCACCTACATTGTGCCGGGTGAGCTGATCACGAAAGTAGTTTATGGGGCATTGCACGCCAAGGGAAGATGGCCCGACATAACGAAGTGGTTTGGGACATGGGATGCATTACACTTGCTACAAGATGCCTCAATTGACTCGCAAGTGAATGAAGCTTTTCTAAAATGCCAATGTATTACAGCTTGGGAGGATTCTGGTGGGTCATGCTTCAAACATTACGCCACCCATATTGCCCCCAACTACGAAACCATGTTCTTCGCTAAAAGAGGAAACCGTACTCACACTTACATACGTGAGCCTATCCTCTTGTTAGCAATATGCACTATTGCAACAATTCGGCTTAGCTCCCACTCCCTTCGATGTGAGACAAGGCATTGGGGCAATGGAGAAGAGTCAAATCAATTGTGTACATTATACTCACTGCAAGCTCGAGAATCTAAGTACCACACACTACTAGAGTCCTCAGCTTTTGGTCACATCCGAAATTGCTTCCCTCAAATTTTTATCCATGACTTAGACCTATTGGGCTCTCCATTGCGACTCTCTTCAACACAATTTTGGAGCATCGAGAGTCACTCATCAACCACACACATACTACATCATATGTAACTTTGGTCCCATAGGTCATATTTGACCTCCAAGGACGATAAAAACCTCTCTCTCTCTCTCTCTCTCTCTCTCTCTCTCTCTCTCTCTCTCTCTCTCTCTCTCTCTCTCTCTCTCTCTCTCTCATAGAGAGAGAGAGGTGGGGATAGAGAGAGAGAGTCACGGGCTTGAGCAAAACAGAGAGAAGGGGAGAGGGAGAGAGAGAGAAATAGAGAATTACCATTCTTATTTGTCAAGGAAGATTTTTTTATTCATTTCAATTCTTTTATTTAAAAATATCTTTTTTTCAATAGCTTTTAGTCTTTATCTATCTCTCTATCCCTCTCTCTTCAAATCCTCTATTCTCTCTCTCTCTCTCTCTCTCTCTCTCTCTCTCTCATGCCCTCAGTGGGTGCTTAGCGCCCATTAGTGATAGGAGAGAGAAAGTGAGAGAGAGAGAGAGAGAGAGAGAGACCAAGGGCAAGTCTAAAGATATAATTGCAAGAGACGCTTTATTTGGAAAAAATTGTGGCTTTACCTCACCTTCCATAATCTAACACAATCACCCTTATTCACTCTCCCCCACGAGAGAGAGAGAGAGAGAGAGAGAGAGAGAGAGAGAGAGAGAGAGAGAGAGAGAGAGAGAGAGAGAGAGAGAGAGAGAGAGAGAGAGAGGGAGAGAGAGAGTCTGAGGAGAAGGGGAGAGAGAGAGAGAGAGAGGAGATAGAGAGGGGGATGAGATAAAGCGGAGATAGTAAGTGGGGATAGTTGAGAGAGAGAGAGAGAGAGAGAGAGAGAGAGAGAGAGAGAGAGAGAGAGAGAGAGTCTAAGGGGATAGAGATACTTAGGGATAGTGAAGGAAAAACATATTACTGGATTTAAATTGTAATATAAGTTAAACAAAATATTATATATTTTCTATATCACCAACTCTCTCCCTTATTCCATCTCTCATCCATTCAATCTCTCTCTCTCTCTCTCTCTCTCTCTCTCTCTCTCTCTCTCTCTCTCTCTCTCTCTCTCTCTCTCTCTCTCTCTCTCTCCATCCTCTCCTCTCTCTCTACCCCTTGCCATTAGAGAGAGAGAGAGAGACCAAGGGGGATCAAGATATTATTGACATTGATAGACTATAAGATAGTGAAAATATATAGATTGACATTTTTGAATTGTCTATAAATACGCCATTGTGGATAACAAATTTTGTCTAGCCTTACACCTTAACCCTCACCATCACTCTTTGAGCCATGGATTCCTCTTCATAAAGCAAGGTCAATTTGTTCTTGGATATAGTATGTGTTTCATCAATGTTCCTTAATTGTCCTGCTAGATTTGCAATGGTTAATCCTAGAGATTTTGGGGGTTCTAGTACTAGTGAAATTTTTTCTGTCTTGTCTACACCAAAGGGAGATCTTCAAACCCAAGTAAAGATGGTGTGAGTTTTGGGGACCATTTTCATTTTATATTGGACTCTAGCTTGTCTTCAAAATTCTTGATGGTTACAAACAAGGCCACAAGTAGCAATGTGGGTATAGATGGATTGGAAAGTTGATGACATCAATTTAGTCTATTGGAATTTTAAGCTTGACAAATGGGACTTTGAGGTGCTTCCCCCCTGGAGAGACTCCAATACTTCTTCGAGAATGCCCTTGCACAGTCTATTACTTGCTAAGTGAGAACAACTGGACCGGTCTGTTCGTTCATCTAGGAACTTATAACCATCTAGTTGCAAAGGGGGTGCTATGACGGCATGTCTCATCTGGTGTCAGAAACACCTACGACTATTCCCGGGTATTAACAACTCAATCTCACAAAGCAAATGGTGATGGGAGCAGTTGTTTGAGAAAACGGAGAACAACTTAATAGCAACGAGCTTCTACCTATCTTAAAAGAGATGCGACATAATTGATCCACACTCACAAGGATGGTCAGCTTTCATGCAATAGAATGCGACAAGATGGGAATGAAGACTTTCAAAGAAGCTGGGTTTGGTTTGATCATTTGCAGAGAGTTGTGGATTGGATAAAATGGCATCACATGTTTATGATCCTGCGTAAGTCTTCCCTTCTTTGAGCTATGAATCTTTTCTCGTTCATTTAAGGTATTGAACAACCTTGCAAATATGGCGAATTCAAGAAATGCAAACCATTGCTATATGTGAGATGAAAGAGAAAGACACCCAGGCACAAATCATGTTTTGGGAGATGATGAATGCGGTATTGTTGGACAACGGACACTGCCCAATTGATTTTAGGGGATCTATGGTCTCAATGAGCCGGAGAAACTGGAAAGCAATTCACATGGTGTCTAATGCAGGGCCTGACAATATTATGGAGGGAAGAGAGCACTCATGCTTGTTCCATTGAGAGCAAAGCTTACAAATTCGCACAAATCAATATGTCCACAAGAATTTCCAGGATGAGCACAAGTGTATGTGTGAATTGTGGCATTGTGCAAGGAGTGAGGATGAAGCCACTAGCTTGTACAGAAAGATACGAGCTTGATGGGCATCTAGCAAAGTGTCAGACAGTAATTTGTTGCAAAGAGATTGCTAGCTGAGCTGGTGGCATGTACGATACCCTCACTGGAGGAAACACTTTTTTGGTGTTAACTTTGGTCATCCTCGTTATCATTATTGAGCTATGGGCCGGGCTTGATGGCTCCACACATGTATTCATGGGTTATCGTTGATGATAGGCACATGCCACATTTAGTAGAGAGAGAGAGAGAGAGAGAGGGGGGGGGGGGAGGGGGAGATATCATACTAATGGCCGGCCAAGTGTGGGCATCCAAGTGTCGTTGGGACGACTCACATAAGGGCTTGTAACCATAACTTTCATCTTATTCTTGAATGTATGGTTGCCTTGCTCTCCTTCTCTGCAGCGTAGACTCTTGTTGTGTGTGAGTGTTTGAGAGCGTGTGGGCATGAGCGAGGGTGAGCGAGCAACCTTACGACAGCGGCGACAGAGGTCTCCCTCTTCATGGTGGCGCAAGATTCTTGCAACAACAGAAAGACAGAGATGAGTGACACACCATTTGCATTCGTGAGCTTCCCCGCACACGGGTTGTGTGTTTGTACCCTTACAGCGCACAACAAGTCCCCTGCGACACGACATTTTTTTAATTGTGATTGGTACCAAAATGCTCAACACATTTTCTTAGTATTAGACATTGGATTCAATATAATTTTATGTCATAGTCCCTTGTCTAGGTTTATTAATCAAGAAGTCTCGCTAAGCTAGTTTGACCAAGGTAGGGCGTTGGAGATCTTCTCTTAATACCATAGGAGATGCCTTCCTAATTTTCAATGGTTACCTTAAGCTCTTAATCCAATATTATGAAGCATGGCGTGCAGTGTGTCAGTGCTTTCTAGTGGGCTTTATTCCTCCTGACCTTTAGCTTAAGTATTATAATGGGAGTTTGACTATTGTGATGAGCCTGGGGAGGGTAAGAATGTCAAAATGACCCCCCAAAGTTACAAAATGGAAATGCAATGAAAGAAAAACAACCAAAAAACAAAAGCAAAAGTGCCAACAATGTAAAATCTTAAGCTGGAAGAGAAATCCCGATTTTATTTGGTACTTCACTCACATGTATTGCCTTGGTACTAGAGCCCTAGAGGTTCCCAATGTGGGAGCTTTTCCTTGAAAAGTAAAAATCCCTAGGCATACAAAATAAGCATACACGTCAAATGACTTTGAATCAATGTGAACCAAAGAGAGCCCAAAAGATTAATTACGGCTCTTCATGGAAACAAAACATCTATCATAAACACTTTGGGGGGTCACACAAAGGGAACCATTCAGGCAATGATTTCATGTGTGATTTCCTTTATCGTATCTTAACTAGACGGTATTCTAGGTATAGCCTCTAGTCAGCCATGGGAATGTCATCTCATATAGTGCATTGAAAGCAGGGTATATTACAAGTAGCACTACGATAATTGATATGTATGCCTAATGTGGTGATTGGCAATGCCTAGCTAGCAACAACAAAGCTCTGGCTCTCTTTAACTGAATGCGAAGGGAAGGTCTTTCACCAAATGCAATCACTTATACTTTCATCTTGAATGCATGTGGCATTATACGAGATGCTGATATGGGCAGTTAAATTCACGATGATATTGTCAAATCAAGGTTTACTGAAAATGAGTTATGCCTTGGCCCAGTCAAAAGAACAAAAAGTTCTTGATGAGCTCTGTGTCCGGAATGTCATCCCTTGGAATGCAATGATTGCGGGATTTACTCAACAGGGTGAGAGAATTACTGATGAGATTGTTTGGCAGGGGCTGCTGCAGAAAGATGTTGTGTTTGGCAATGCTTTAGTCAATATGTATGCCAAATGGGGTGCCCTTTAAGGGTCACCCGCCCAAAGCAAAGGGGTTAGAGGCCGCCCGACCATGACCTTAAAAGGGTGGCCGCCCATTGAATAAAGAGGAAGGCACTTTAATGTGAAAAAGAGAGAAGAAAAATAAAAGCATGGCGAGACGGCAGCGGGCAGGAGAGAGCGCAGGGTTGTTTACGCTTGCAGCGGCTGGCTCCACGATGCTTGGATGACTTCGAAGGAGAAGAAAATGTTGATGAGCATACGTGGCGCCACTATTTGGCTCAAGCAGCGCTCCTTTTCATGAAGGTCATCATCCGGGCTGCCACATCTCCAGAGGGGGCTTCTTGTGCCTTGTCACGGCGGTGTGACAACGAAAAGGGGAGGAGCCTAAAAATAGGGATATAGCGAGTAAGGGTTAGAGAAAGGAGGAACGATTTGGAGTAGCAGGAACTCTCTCTCTCTCTCTCTCTCTCTCTCTCTCTCTCTCTCTCTCAGCAACAAAGGAGAGGAGAAGCAAGGCTTTGAGGGCTCTCTCTCTCTCTCTCTCTCTCTCTCTCTCTCTCTCTCTCTCTCTCTCTCTCTCTCTCTCTCTCTCTCTCTCTCTCTCTCTCTCTCTCTCTCTCTCTCGTCCTCCGTTAGCAAAGGAAGCGAGGTGCTTTCACTCTCGCTCTCATGCATAACCAAGGAATCGGAGAGGAGGGAAAGCAACTCAATCTCTCGCTCGCTCTCTCTCTCTCTCTCTCTCTCCCCTTGAGAAGCTTGAAGGAGAGCACTCTCATTCTCAAACCAAAGCAAGAGGAGGAAGCAAGTATTGGAAGCAAAGGGGACAAGAGTGCTTGAGAAAGGAGGAACGAGCTCTCGTGAATAAGCAAGGTGACAAAGGAAATCGAGGGCAAGAGAGGAGGGAGAGGATTATGGCAAAAACGAGGGAGGAGGAGGCATAAGAGAGCTCTCACGGGCTCTTGCACTCTCTCGACCGAGGCTAAGAAGCAAAAATCTCTTTAGTTCTCGTAGCTAAGCAAGCATCTCTCTCTCTCTCTCTCTCTCTCTCTCTCTCTCTCTCTCTCTCTCTCTCTCTCTCTCTCTCTCTCTCTCTCTCTCTCTCTCTCTCTCTCTCTCTCTCTCTCTCTCTCTCTCTCGGATATCCCTCATCGTAGAGTTAGGAAGCAAGCAAGGCAAAGGAGGAAATTATGAAGTGGTGACGGGGGAATCTTATCTCTCTCTCTCTTGTGACCTTGAAGAAGAGGAGGTACGGGCATAAGTGAACAATTGAAGTGAAGGAAGTCGAGATTGGGAGGAAGAGAGCAATGTATATAAGTCTAGAACCTAAGAAAGTAGAGAGAATAATAGGCTTTGTATCCTAGAGGGAGGTGGATGGGTAAAAGAGGGAGGGGGGGAGTGGTGGGTCCACAGATATGTTTTTGCAAAAACCCTAAAATTTCAAAATTTTCAAAAAAAAAATAAATTCAAAATATTCCATCCAACACTCCCCCCTAACCTACCCTATGATCAAAAAGTCATTTTCTCACTCTAGAACCTTTTTTCCAAGACTCCCTTCCTCCATAGCCCCTTTCCATAACACAAAGCTCTCACTCTCTCTCTAAACTCTTACACCTTCCTCCTTCTTCAAGCTCTCCATTGCAACTTTAAGCTCTCACTCTCTCTCTCTAAACTGTCTCCCTCCTCCTTCCTCAAGCTCTCCATTGCAACTTTAAGCTCCCACTCTCTCTCTAAACTCTGTCTCCCTCCTCCTTCCTCAAGCTCTCCATTGCAACTGTAAGCTCCCACTCTCTCTCTAAACTTTGTCTCCCTCCTCCTTCCCCAAGCTCTCCATTGCAATTTCAAGCTCCCACTTAAGCATCCATGGCAAACAATGGTCAAAATAGACGCCCCAAACCCATCATTCAAAGTATGGTTCTCCACAACTCGAAGAATGAGGAGCAGCAATGGGAACCTCAGGTTTTTCAAGAAGGTGCGTGGGTCTACATGCAACCTTCCGCAATCGGTCCCCATCGTGTTCATGAAAGAACAAACATTGATCTCCATTGGAAGGGAACACTAATAGGCTTCAAGCAAGTAAGAGACAAGGGTACGGTGGCAATCGTTCAACATGTTTTCATGTTTGGACACATGCGTCTACGAGGGATCACTAACCCAAGGGATTTTCCTTGTAATTGTATGTCCCTTGCACTTCAATGGTTTTGGTGGTAACCAAAAAATGGACTTTTTACATCTCACGGACTGTTTTGTTTCTATGTAGATGTTTTCCCTTCTAGCCTTGTGGAGGAGAAACCACTCTCATGCCTTTCAGGCACATTTACGGCCATGCATGCAAGTCTTGGAGATATGCTCTTCTCCAACACAACTTCATCAAACCTTGCACGACAAAGGGTGTTCTTCTACACCCACAAGTACATTGTACCTATAGATGAGGAAGGCTACAAAGAGCTACAACCTTTGGAGGCTACAACCTTGCGTAGCATGGAGTGGCCAAAGCCAGATGCATTCACTGTAATGTCTTTGAAAGCCAAGATTGTAGCTGATGTGAGAGCATCATTAAACTTTGGAAAAGCCTCGCGTTCCGTTGGGCTTGGATGGTGTTGTCTTGCTCATGTCTTCGCTAGCATCTTTGGATCTTTGCCTTTCCATGCAAATATCTACAATACGATACATTGGAAGCCATCCTTGGCGAGAAGTGGGGGTATCCTGAAGGACTTCACAACGAAGATCGCTTTCAGTGTCAAGTTGGAAGTTTCGGCATTGCTATCCGTTTCATCAAGGTGCGCTCCACCCTTTACGTGTGGTACTTCTATGAAAGGTGAATGTGCAAGATTGGTGAATGGATTCCATTGCAATCCACAGATGCTGCAATTGAGGTATTTGATATTGCAATCAAATTGTCGAGTGGTGCCGTTGAAACCGTCCAAGTGAACAAGCATTGGACATTGGCCAATGTGCGGGAGCACTTAGTGATAATGGGTTTAGAGCATGGAGAAGATACAAAATTTTGCATCGGACGACGTAAGGTGAATGATTTTTCTCTCTTAATTATGTTATATTTATGTTCTTTTGATTATTCCCTGCTCTAAGTTGGGTATGCTATTTCTTTTTTTTTTTTTGCTAGATTGGTATCCGCATGGAGAGCACGATTCAAATTGAAAAGGCATGGACGACGGAAGAGAATTTGATTTTATCATTAGAGTAGTTATGTTTTGTACTTAAATTTCTTATAATATCACAATTGTAAGTTTAAGCAGATGGTTGTATCAAATTTTGGCAATGCACATTATCTTAAAGTCGTAGTGATGTGTTTTTAGAGTTAAATGATTGTAATTTAGTTTGTAAGTTTTTTATAACTTCTTGTTATTTGTGTTACTTTATGAAAATTGTTTAATATTTTAATTATTGTTTTTTTTTTTTTTTGGGGGAGGGGGGGGGGGGGGGGCACATGCTATATAAAGCCTCCTAAACCTTACCATTTTCACACTCTTTGCATGTTCACACTCTCATTTGAGCTCCAGCACTCTTTGCATTCCTACCTTAAGAGCTAGCATTATGGCATCCTCCTCCACCCCTCCCGAAGCCACGGCATTACAACGCTTCCAAGCGTTTTTACAAACAACCGAGTGGCAAGATCGTGACGATCTTCACAATTTCTTCACCAATTCCCTGATGTGAACGCGACTATTCACCTAAACAGCCAATCTTTTCAGCCTATTTTGGAATTTTTTGAATTTTACATCGACAAGTATGCTATACCAATTGTCCGACAAGGGGAATTGTGGATTCCATGCGATTTGCTTCGCTACATACACAAAGGCGATCGGCCTTTCACCCAGCGACTTCAACGATTTTGTGTAATTGCGGGTGAGGCAGGTCAGTACATTGAAGATTCACGTTTGAAAAAGAAGAAGGTCGGCACCCAGTTTCTAAGTCGCTTGGCGACTTTTGTGTTTCTTCTTGCGGAGGAGCCTGAAAGATTTGAGGTGAGTTTGCTTCATTTGCGCCTTGGGGGTGTCGTCAAGGACACAAAGGAGCCCATTACAGCGCCCTGGGATGCAAGCAAAGAGGGCAATATTCTTGCCTAACCTACCCAAGCGGTGTCGTGGATGCCGCCAAATCCATGCGTGATGAGGGTGCAGAAGCATCCTTTAAGCCCGCTGCAGATGCACCGGAGGAGACATTAACTCCGGAGGTTGTTTTTGAACACCCCTCCCCAATTGTAATAAATGGGGAGGAATATTTGTTTTTACATGATCTTGAAAAGACTTTTGACATCCGCATGGATGAGTGTCTGCCCATCCTCTGAGCCACTATAGAGTCCTCTGCCATTGACCCCTCTTCCGATCCTTTGGATCGAAGCCTCCTTCCCCTTGGAGAGAGTGTGGTAGATAGATACAGTGGAGTTGGCAATGGTGGCGGTGACAGATGCACCGCACTCATCTGTGTCGGAGGATGAGTTTGTAGCTACACGCGCATTGTTTGAAGCCCAACGCACTCCTATGCCTGTTCATATAGATGAACTTGAGAGTGTCGCTATGGCTCCCAATTCATCTATTTCTCTTGACAACAAAGGCATAAACGATGAGGACGATGAAAAACAAGAGGTATTAATTAATTTTTGTTTTATGATTACGTTAATTTTCATTGTTGCATTCTGAAATCTTATTTACCTATTGATTTCTTTGTAGAATGTTGTGGAGTTGGATGAGCATACAGGTCGGGGAGGAGATGGTAGGCGCCAAGCTTTTGGATGGCAGTCGTCTCTTGCGCATTACCTTGGCAAGCTCCCCTAGGACGGCTTTGCGATAATCCACAAGGAGTACACTCCTTGTGGTCAATTTTGGGTGTCAATGATGAAAGCAATGAGCTGCATCCTATGCCTGTCAACCATATCTCAAGCCTCCCAAGTTATATATCTTGTAAATAAATCTTTGGCCAGTGCTGCATTTGCGACACACATTTGTGGTCGTGTGCTTTGTAACGTGGCCTTAAGCCAAGGTGTAGGTCTAAGCAATGTGGAACAAATTGCTTGGGATGTGCTGCACAAACAGCTTCCCTGCGCCCAAGAGCGCCGAGAAAACATTGCTCGCCATATCTTAGATGGCTCAAGCACTCAATAGCTGCATAAATCTTGTAATTGACTCCTTCAGATATGTAATGAGATATATCACATCTTTGTACTTTGTTATTTCAAAATTCGAATGGAAATTGATTTTAACTGGTACTTTCCAACTTTTGTATTGAGTTTATGGTACGATAGACAGTACGTGATTGGTTCTATCTTGTGATACGATTGTGCAATTCTCTGAATCAAAATATAGAGTTTTTTTCATATAAATAACATCAAAAAAAGCATAATATCATAAAATTCTTATATTTTAGCCTAAAAAAGGTTTAAAAAGGGTGTCTGGAGGCCTGCCGCAGAGGCGCGCGAGAAAGCAAAAGTAACTTCTACTTTTGCTTTCTCGCGCGCCTCTGCGACACGCCTCCAGACAGCCTTTTTAAACCTTTTTTAGGCTAAAATTATAAGAATACAATGCTTTTTTTGGTTATTCAATCAACCACACTTGGTTGACAGCTCTTCTATCCACATCTCTCTCTCTCTCTCTCTCTCTCTCTCTCTCTCTCTCTCTCTCTCTCTCTCTCTCTCTCTCTCTCTACTTAGTTTTACTTATATCACTTAAAACACAAATGTACACGACTCATTATATTTGAAAAAGCCACGACTCATTATATTTCAAAAAGATATTTTTACATTGGCAAAATTGCATAAAAGTCAAATTCAATCTCTTTCTCCTCTGATTCGACACGCAAGAGCTAAATCCTTGGGCATTATTGTCACCCGTTTTGCATGAATAGCACACAAGTTGGTGTCTTCAAAAATAGAAATTAGATGATATTCTGCCGCTTCTTGCAGAGCTTCTACGGCGATACCTTGAACTCGAAACGCCATTCGATAACTTTGCTTGATCTCTTTCACCAAACGTGCGAATGGTGCCTTGCGGATGAGAAGGTCTGAAGTTTTTTGATAGTGACGAATCTCTTGCAACGCCTTTGGAATGCGTCGCTTCACAACAGGAGCCCGTTGTTGAGGGATGGTACGACCTGGGACATGGGCCTTGCGAGGGCGAACCTTGAAAAACTTTTTCTTTTTACGAGAGGGCTTGCGAGGAGGAGCTTGCGCATCTTCAAGGCCACCATGTGATCCAACTGGCTCTTCAACTCCACCCTGCGCTCCAACTGGCTCTTCTGCTACATCCTCAAAATCCTCTTCATTTAGTAACCCATGATCACCTCTAGGCTAATCTGACGGCAGAGCGCCGAAGCCACGTGGCAATGTCTTCCCAGCCGAAACTCGATGATTACTTGGGATCTCCTGTCCACTCCATGGTGGGCTTTGTGCTTCATTGTCCGTTTCGGTTTCTGTGTCTGATGTCACTACCCGTTTCTTCTTGCGTGAAGGTTGTCCATCTTGTTGCTCTTCACCTGAACATTCTCTCTCCATCTCTTCTAAGAGCTCTTGTTCGTGTATCCAAGGTGGTTTTTGAGCACCTTGGACGGTTGAGTGAGGGTGAGCAAAAAAAGGTTGATCTTTTCTTGCTGTTTGCTTTGTGCGTTCCATGGTGTAAGAAGGGGCAAGATTGAAAATGAGACTCCCTCTTCTCGAAAAGCCCTCTATTTTTTTGTTTTAAAGGTCTCTTCACACTTGACCAGGCCACTTAAAAAAACTCTTAATATCATCAAAATATAAAAAACAAAAAATGGATAAATGGAAAAGTATTATATGCAACTCAACAAAGACATCTACAAACATAAACATTACATTGCATAGCATCATTTGTTTTACATGTTGGGTAACCAACGTTTGCCCACTCTATGGCGATTTTCACGCAACCTAGCATGATTAAGGGGTCCGGTGGAGTTTCTCCATTTCTCTTTAGCAGTAAGTCGAGATTGTCTCCTAACCTCCTTGGCAAGACTTGACTTTTGCGCTCGCTCTATGGCATGACATCTCCTCAAAGAACAACGAAAGAACCAATCAAACATCTCCTTCATGTAGTTGGATCTCGTAGTTCCACCACCGTGACGTGTATTTTTAAAGTAAACACCTTTGGCTCGATAATGTGATTTTTCCATTCCTTGAGTGCTCCACATGTCTAATGAACCATATTTTGACATAAAGAATGCTCCATGCGCATACAAAATATGCTGCATCAAGAAAAAATGCTTAGATCAAATAAATATTTATGTATAGTATCAAAATTTGAACTGAACAAAGTAACTTACCATGTAGTGTGTGATATTGCTCTCTCCCCACGCTTGCACAAATGCTTTAGTGAAATTCGAAATGTGATCTTTGAACAAATTTTGTTGCTCGCTCGTGGTTTGGGGTTTCCACATGATTTGAAGCACTAACTCCAAGTGGTGCCACACTTGCCTACGCAGATTTACAAGCACGGGACTTGAATCTTGATCGGTCGTACACTTGCAAAGGGCTTTCCATAGCTCCCATGGAGCATCCTCTTCACCCCTCTCCTTTCGCATCTCTGGTTTCTTGAAAAACCTACGTGCTTTCACACCATTCATAGATACTTTTTGTGGCACTTCATGCATATTTTCCACCTCACCGATGATAGAAACATTGCCACCATAACATCCAATCGAATTTAGAATTGTTTCAACTATTCCAATGGCTTCCACGGATCTGGAAAGTGGTTTCATTGTGACAGCGTACTCTATGTGAAGCTTTAACAAACGATCAAATATACGCATAAAGGTATGCAAAGTGCAAAATTGTACATTTGTAAGTGGAAAATTGATAATGGGATGCCATGTTTTATCTTTTGTCGACCAATTGGGGACCTCCATGATAGGACACTTCAACACCGAGCACACCCAATCCCTTGCATCATCATCCATTGACCCTGTTGCCTGACTTCCCTTGACATTTTTCTTTGAAGACATGGAGCCACGAGTACTCTCCTTGTATCCTCGTACACAATATGGACAAGGAAGAAGTGATGAAGCACCTTGTTTACACCCAAGTATACATTTGATTGTTTTTAGATCACCTCCTAAGTGCCACTCAACATCAAATGTACCTACTCCATCTACTTCTAGCTTGTCTCCCTCTAGTTGTGCCTTAATAACCTCTGTGATCCACGGGATCATAGAGAAGACCCATGCCAACACCTCATGAGTCTCTTTCGGAACTTCAAAAGCTCCTAACCACCATATTTCATTTTCCGATTGTACACTAAATGATGGTTTCTGAGAATGATCACTGATAGCATCGACTTTTGCAAAAAATATTGCCTCATTCATGAGTGTCACACTCATACGTTCCAATCTCCGTCCTTTGACAATTTGGCATTCATCTAGCTTAAGAATAAATATGATCTTCTCTCCAAGTACTGAAACAACATAGGAATTGAATTATTATACTAAATGATATTCAATACAAATAAAAAATGACATTACAATTTGTATTACCTTGTGGAGACAAAGCATAAAATTTAAGCATAGCTCATTGTAGTCGTTTCAAGTCAACAAAAATATTGTTGAATTGATGATAACTAAAAGAATTTGCCCCATTAGGAATAGTATTGCCTCCCTTTATATTACCACGTGACTTGGCACTCGTGGAAGAGTACACCATGGATCCTTCAATGTGTTTGTATTCGCCAAGGGATTCCCGAACGAGATCATTGTTTGCTTTTTTTGCAAGTCGGACCCTATGTGGAATAGGAAATAAATTCTCGGTGATGCCTTGCTCTCGTAATGCATCTTTCATCAATCCATGAAGTGCATGGTATGCATTTGTGTTGATCCCAACCTCATCACAAGCTCTTTGGACATCATCCTCGTACACAAGGTTAGAGATCTTTTTTAGGATCTCCTTTGTGATGGCATCTTTCATGTGTTTGGCCTTTTCACAACCTATGATGTGAAGTATATCTTCCTTTGAGATGCATCCTAGGAGAAGATTTCAACGGTCCTCTTGTCTAAAACTTCCACACACATCTTGTATATATGTCCTATTTCAAAAGGTGAACCGAGTTACAAATTGATGAAAATTATTTGAGAGTTATGAACATTGTGAATTTAAAAAAATACCTGGTTGCCGTGATCCGCTTCTTACGTGCTCCTCCATTAGAGGCTAAGTTTTCAATGGAAGAGAACTCCCTCTTACACTCACGCATGCCAAATGGAGTGGCTTTTAGGTGCATCATTGCAATCTGTAGCTTAGTTACCTCTGTTTCTGTAGCTTTCATCTCCTCTTTAAGATCTTTGAGTTGTTTCTCTGTGGAATGTAGTTGCTGTTGGAGATTTGTGGAATGAATGTGTAACACTTGACATTGTTGTCAAAAATATGCCGACGCACCTGCGTGATTGGAGTCCAATCTCTTACAATACCCAAGAAGACCACGTTCTCCTTCTCCCACATATTTGATTAAGCTTGGGAGTGTACGGAATGTCGAATGATAGCCCACGAGCGGATCTTTTGGATACAACCCTCCATCAAGCCACAAGTCAACATTGGTTTCTCCTCGAAACCGTCGTACGGATGCCGGTTGAGATGCTTTCTCGTCATTTTTTTTTGTGGGAGCAAATTTGATTGGTAGACGCAGACTGACATTAGTTGACCTAGTAGATGACGGCGCAGGTGATTCATTGGTTATGTCGCGAAGAGACATGGTGAAAAGTTATGATGGGGAAAAAATTTGATAAGATATACTTTTTAGGATAAACAGACAATTTTTGGGATAAAAAGACTTAAAAATATATTTTTTCATATATAGGTTCAATTTTTGAGCTCAAAGGTGGGAAATTTTTAAAATTTTCAATTTTTAGGCTTTATTAGATGGACGTTTTGATGATGTGGCATTATCTATTTATTCTTGGAGTTCATGTAGAGAGGGGCCCAAGGAATTTTAGATTTGGACCTTATAAAATTTAGATTCTTCTAAAAAAATATTGTTATATATATATATATATATATATATATATATATATATATATATATATGGACCTTTTGAAAGCTTAAAAGATCCATTTTGAAGATTTTATAAAAAATTCAATTTTTTGGGGTAGATTGATGCACGAACTGAAAAGTGGATTTTGTCATAACTACTTACTCTCTTTGTTTGGTGATAGGTAGAGAGAGAATGGTTCTTCTCTCTACTTTTACTCCTCTCTCTCTTTTTACTCCCCTCTCTCTCCTACTTTATCCCCCCTCTTCCTCCTACTTTACCACCCTCATTCCCTACTTTCCCCCCCTCTCCTATCTAGAGAGAAGTTAGAGAGAGAGCTACAAAAGTAGCCCTATTTATTGTCTTTGTTCCCTCCATCCCCTACAAAATTAGCTTTAATCCCTTAAAATTAGGAATCCTTACATGGCCCCAAGGGGGTCCAATTTTTCCTAATGGCAAGTGCTTAGAGGAGAAAGTCAAAGCTTGTGAGTGGCATTGAAGACAATGCAAAGCAAATAGAGCCAGAAGCCACAGAATATTTGGCAATAATTGAAGCATGAAGATTGAGGCAGTGGGCAAAATTTAAGTTTGCTGAATCCAAGGGTAGTTGAATCCAAGGGTAGTTGAAGCAGATAAAGCGACAGGAGGGAATTTCCATCACTGTCATAAGCTAAAGATTGATTAATCATCTTGTTAAGCCTCGGTGTCATTAACAGCCCAGTTAATCCTGTAAAACGAGAGCTTAAAATCCTAGTTAGCAGATGATCCAAGTGACGGTGTTGATAACAGCCTGCCTTGGCTAAGGATTAAGTTATACTCAAAGCATTATTCAATTAATTGATATCAGATCACGGTGATTACCAGATCTTTCAGTGTCTGCTATTCTCTCTCTTTCACACCTCTCATAGCCAGAGGCCCGACGCCTACCCGGCTCACGTTTCGAACACATATCCCTTAACATCTTTGGTGAACCCGATGCGAAACGAGCCGGGGTGGGAGGTACAGATGGAGAATTTAGAGCAGATGATGAAGATGATTGCAGAGTTAAGTGCAAACGATTTTGATGATAAGTCAACAGTTCCAGATTTTTCAAAGATGCTTCAATTGGTTCAAGGATCTCTGCTTGAAATGGAGGTCATGAAGAAGAAGAATCAAATGGATGAAGCTATGGATGCAGCTTTAGATGCGGTATACGACGAGAGGCGAGTCTTCGATGGATGGGATCCAGAAGGCTACCTAGATTGTTATGAGTCTGAAACCAAGTTAAGAGGGATACCAGAAGAGTTAATGATCAAATATTTTGAGCAGCTAGTGAGTTCAGATTTGAAGGAGCAGATTCAACAGGTTACAAAAGCCTGCAATGACAACTGGGTATATTTCAAAGAAGCTATTGTACAAGTAAGTTATGAGCATTATGCAAGCTATCAAGAACAGAGTCCAAGTCTATCAAACTATGCAAGCTATCAAGAACAGAGTCCAAGTCTATCAAACTATGCAAATATTCGAGGACAAGTACGATCAAAATTAGAAGGTGTGATTGATGAGTATATTGTACAAGACGCTACCTTCTTACATGCTAATGATGAAGATATAGTTGAAGCTGTGTATGAAAAGTTGGGTTTAGCAGATGCCTTGCATGAAGTATAAGTCTTTGAGGGTGAGGCTCTACAGCCTCAAGATACACAGGGTGAATTTTGCAAAGAACTTATACAGGCAGTACATGAGGAAATGAAATTAGGGGATCAAAACAACGAAGTGGCTAAAGCTCAAGAAGAAATTGTGCAGGTGAATGAGTGCAACCATATTCAAGTAGAGATGCATGAAGATTTGGTTACAACTAATACTTTTTCTACTGACTCAGAATTAGAGCAAAATATTTCTGGTATAGATTCTACCATAGAGTTGATTGATGATACAGATGTTATAGGTCATAGCAAGGGTGCAATTAAGAGTAGTAGGACCATGGATTTGGATATACCAGATTTGTCGAATTTGGATATACCAGATTTTGAGAACTTCGTTAAGCAAGAGTATGTGTTTGAAGATCTGCAAAATGTTGATTCACAAGGGGTGCAGACTCCTTCTTTGACAAGTTTCTGTGACCCAGAGCTACCGATGTGGCAAATTGATCGTGAATTTGCTGATGATTTAGAGGGGGAGAAAAATTCTTCTCTATCAAGATTTTGTGACACAAGGCTCACACTATGGTAGAATGATCATGAACTTGATGATTATGATTCAGAGGGGGTGCATAGTGAAGTGCAATCTCTTGGTGTTGAATATGATTGGTTTCATTGTGCCGATGATATAGATAGGGCAATAGATGAAATTTTCAATGTGCATGCTGAACTTTGTGCCTCAAAAGTGCAAAGATATTTGGATGAGGGTGAAAGACTTGCAAAGCAGTTTATAGGAGATGTGTTTAGTATGCATGTCATATGCGGAAATCTTAGTTTACAGCAGCCTGAGATGTGCAGGATGGAGGAACCTTCTGAAGCGGTGGACCTAGATCTTATGTGCTTATTGGACGAAGCTTTGGAAGGGTTCTCAAATATAGATGCTAAGGATACCAATCAATCTAGATTCATGCATGAGCAAGTTTGTTCAGATGCAGCTGATGATGACCTTATGCAATTGTTGGATGATGCTCTACTTGATTTTGAGCCTCTACAATATAGAGAATTGTTTTCTGATGCATCTTGTGAGTATAATGAAGAGAGTTTTGCCAAAGACTTGATGTATTCAGATATGCATGATTGGGATTCCAATACTAGTGAGAGTGAAGGTGCACTACCAATGATTTTACCTATGATTGATGATCAACAATTGAATGAGCCAATTGCACAGGGGATATGGCAGTATCTAGTGATACCTGATGCTATATGGGATCTGATGTTACCCTATGATGTAGGAGATTTTAAGCTAGCTTTTAACCCAAGAGGTGACAGATATATGCATGGTCCGGGGCAATTAACTTATATGCCATATGATCCAGGCGTTTTCATGAAGATTTGTGGGTTAATTCATGTTTATGCTCTACTGATTGGATATTCTTGTATTTTTCCTATGATCCTAGAGGATGGTGCAAATTTTTTAAAGGAATGCTCACAGTGGGGTAAATGATTGGTTTCCTGTTTGATCCCGGGGGCTACTAAAGTGCCATTTGAAAATTTGAAGAGTATCAGTTATCTATTGTAGCAGGTTGCATGGTACAAGGTTTTGGTTTCTAGATTATGCTAAGTCAAAAGAGTTTTGGTTATGCGTTCAATAAGATTACATGGCTGGCTTCCACTTGACTTCTTTGGACAATTGATGAAGTGTCTTCACATCTTTTGAGTTGGTTCTGCTACCAGAACTTGAAGTAAAGGACTTGACAACCATTCCGTGTGCAGACAGAGTAAGGCATACTTAAGTTTGACAGGGTTCCCTAAAGCGATCTTGATGGTCAAGCCCTGTGCATCATTAACTAGAGCACTTGAGTCTAGCGCGGTTCACTAAACATGTTTTCCATAATTGAATGCTTTGGAGATACGACAGATATGGTTCAAAGATTTTTGATGGGCAGCTATCTAATGATTAAGCTAGAACATTGATGATAGGGTATAAGTCTTATATTATTTTCCTTATGTTTACGAGCTACCTGAGTCAAATGATGGCAAAGAGCTTAAGGTACCTATAGCAGATGCAGATTGAAGTGCAGTTGGCACAGACCGGAGGCTGTGCAGGTTTAGAGAGGGTGGATGTCATGCAGCTCCACTCCCATGCTAAGAAAGATACCAAAAAGAAGCACATCGGGATTAATTGAAGCTTACCTAATGAATGATCAGTGTTCAGGGCTTGCTAACAAGCTAGTTTTATGATTAATGTATGCCAGCGGCTTAAAAGGGCCAACAAATGCCTCAATGATGCTGAAATGGAGTATGCTTGAAGTGATTACAGATGGGAGATTATGGTCTTGAACTGTAGTGCTTGAAGTGCTCTATCGGCCTGTCTTTACGGCTCATCGATTGGAGCTACCGTAAAGAAGTTATGGCAGGTTGAAGTTTGAGTCAATTGCAGATCTGTACCGGATTGGGCAACTGCAGCTAAGGGGACAGAAATGAAATGAATGCATAGGGTTGAAGTGCTCAATTTGTGGAGCGTGTCTATCTTTTCATATCCGTGATTGGAGTCACGGTTACCAAGTTATCGCCATATTAAATTTCAACGGCGGTCAATTCTGCACCAGTCTGGTCGGCTCGGGCGGAGTGCCATCTAGGAATTTTGAGCTTCATCCAGGTTTTGGAATGCGATAAATTAAATGCTCAAAGAGAATCTTGTGCGGAATGTCATCTCATATAGTGCATTGAAAGCATGGTATATTGCAAGTAGCACTACGATAATTGATATGTATGCCTAATGTGGTGATTGGCAATGCCTCGCTAGCAACAACAAAGCTCTGGCGCTCTTTAACTGAGTGCGAAGGGAAGGCCTTTCACCAAATGCAATCACTTATAATTTCATCTTGAATGCATGTGGCATTATACGAGATGCTGATATGGGCAGTTAAATTCACGATGATATTGTCAAATCAAGGTTTACAAAAAATGAGCTATGCCTGGGCCCAGTAGAAGGCACAAAAAGTTCTTGATGAGCTCTGTGTCTGGAATATTGTCGTCTCTTGGAATGCAATGATTGCGGGATTTACCCAACAGGGTGAGAGAATTCCTGATGAGATTGTTTGACAGGGGCTGCTGGAGAAAGATGTTGTGTTTGGCAATGCTTTAGTCGATATGTATGCCAAATGGGGTGCCCTTTAAGGGCCGCCCACCCAAAGAAAAGGGGTTAGAGGCCGCCCGACCATGACCTTAAAAGGGTGGCCACCCATTGAATAAAGAGGAAGGCACTTTAATGTGAAAAAGGGTGAAGAAAAATAAAAGCATGGCCGGCGAGATGGCAGCGGGTAGGAGAGAGCGCAGGGTTGTTTGCGCTCGCAGCGGGCTCCATGATGCTTGGATGACTTCGAAGCAGAAGCAAATGTTGATGAGCAGGCCGTGGCGCCGCTATTTACTTGGTGAGCCAAAGGTTCTTTCTCCCCTATCTACAGCCACAGGCAACCAACCGGCATGGGAAAAACAGTTTTTCTAAATAAATAAAAACGAGCGAAGCGTGCTACACTAAAGCAGCACCATGAAAAGCTTTACCATGCACTGTCTGCAACACAGAAAAGAAACATGAAACGCTCTAAATAAAACTCCGTGCAAAAAGCTAACAAGTGATCTTCTCCACAAGCAGTTCGCAGGTTCCCCAATAGCGATCATAGCAGCTTTGTGTGCAACAAGACCCAGTGGCTAGCTGAGTATGACTCAGCTCGTTTCCCCATGCCTAATTCTCAAGATTCACACCAATTCTTTTCGGCGCAATTTGCCTTTGCAGTAGTAAGCCAGGTAGAATCGAAAAGGAGTACCAAAGACCTTTCAAACCCTTGTTATATTTCGTAGATCATCAAGCTGGAGAGTACTTCGGATGCTTGCCAAAGTGATGAGCATTCTCAAAGATCAGATATTTCGTGCGATCAACCAATGGAAGAGGTCTGTTCTAGTGCTAATGAAACAGAAGATAATCAAATTTCAATCAATGATCAGTTGGCCTAATCCGGACTCGAACCACCGAAACTCATTGCCTTCGCATGCCCGTTCAACACATTTTTTTGTTGATGCTATCAGGGTGTTGGCGATGCAGACAGAAGAGACCGAAGAAATGGAAAGAATAAACATCGAAGTGGACATGAGGGTAGAAAATCTTATGATGGTTATCCTCAAGTAATTAGCTAGTGGCTTCAGTGCTAGCTGCTTGCGCTTTTAATTAGCAGAGAGTGTGAGGGGATTAGCGACAAACAACTCAATGTCGAGAGGAAGGCATTGGGGAATATTGCCACTAGTGCAAGTCATGGTCTGATGAGTTGTTGCCTTTAGTCGCACTCCTTGTCCAACTCTGTTGATAGCCTATCTAAAAATTTGATGAGGCAAGCATTTCAAAACGATCTGCAAACAAACAGAAACATCTCTCATGACCAATTCAACACAGAATATGGTGTCCGTGGGAGTTGGTTAATGTGTAGCTCCAAGGAGATGCAGCAACATTGCAGCGGAAGTCAAGTAGTCAAAAGAATAGTCAAGAGCAGAAGAGGAAGCTAGTTCTTTTTTCCGCACAAAGAGCTTTGATGTTGGAGAAGTCGAAGAACAAGGACTACGGAGTAATGGCATTTCCGGAGACAGGCATACCAATATGTCAGCACCTATTAGCCTCCAGCAATAGTTCACTGCTGGCCATTCAACATTTGGGTGGGATAGCAGAAATTTTACAGACAATATGGCCGATATTGTGGCTTGTAAAGAGATTCTCTTTCTAAACCGCATGCATGCGGCGGCCAATGTCTCCGTAGTTGAGATTAGCAACAACAGTATACTGTAGCGTTTTCCTTTAGCAGATTCATACGAAGCACGTGATGCCGTTCATGTGGATATGAACGCATAGTAGTTATTGCTTCGGAGTTCCCTTCTTTCCAATAACCACGATTCGGTGGCGGATCCTATGAGCAAACATCCATGTACGCAACAATTATCAGATCAAGTTCAAATGGTTGCAAATGCAAACATCAATTTGGTATCGATACATAACGCAGGTTAGTCAACAACAAGGAGGCAAGAAGACATAATTGCTGACCGTAGCAGCTTACAACTCAAAGAGAGAGAGAGAGAGAAGGTAATATTGATCATAGGACATAGAGCATAAAGTTACATTTGCATGTTTTGTGTATGGCATGGAGGACATATATTCACAACACTGTACGTTCTGATTGCACAAGCACGACTCGAGCTCGACAACATTGCAAGGTCCATTATTTGCATCCAAATTTCCATGCGCATGCGTTTGCTTGGCGCAACACATATACGCTACGGGGTAGGGCACAGCTTCCGTTTCTTATAATTTTTTGGAGAGACCACAGTGCCAGCTCTCCACCATACTTTTGTATGGCACCTCTGTATGACATGCACAATATACTTTGCACTTTCAGTGTGACGTTTCATTGCAAGACGATATGTTTAGCTATTCACGTTACTTTTGTTGTAGCTTGACTCACATATCGGCTTGTTGATTGGACAATCAAAAAACAGGAGTACAACATTGCAGGTGAGTAAAGTACCTCATTTATTGTTGTAGTTCATTGATGCTTTATCTACTTGCTTGTTTTAGAATTTTCCGCATTACTTCCTTTGTTGTGGTTTATTTGGATCTCATTTTCAGAACTATACACTCAATGTCAACCAACATCTGCACGTGAGTTACACACAAATTTTTGCATACGGTTGCTTGCCAAATGTATGTGATGTATTACAATAGTGAATACACAAGTAGTGAATGCATGTGGTGTATCATTGTAGTGAATATACACTCCTTTTGCCCTCACTTCTGTATTATTGTTGGGCGCTTTGTCATCGGAGTGTATATCCATTTCACGTATATCCATTTCACGCAATGCCACCCTTCCCAAATTAGTCTTGCTCTTGTTCCCTTTAGTGCTAGCTATTAAAAGTCAATTTGCATGTCCTGTTATATTCTATAGATGTTATATAGCAAGGCCCACCAAGCAAGACTAGTTTTGACTTGTCATGAAGTGAACCTATGAAAATAAGGCATGAAGCAAAAAGAAAAACTATAATTTTTGTCTAAATTTGGGCAAAAAACCATAGATTCTATTTCGACTCCTGGAGTGACCTCCCTCGTGACGTGGCAATGTTTCAATATACATTTATTCTTTTCGTGCTATGAATTACGCCTCTCTCTCACACGGACACGTCCGTCATACGTACTCACACTCGATATAAGCCATACACAGATCGACCTGATTTGCTCAGTATCTCCGAGCTTTAATTGATTCATTGAGGGCTCACGGTGCAGAAGCAACATGCAGGGCTCTTGCTATATTGCTCCCCATGTGGTTGTCTTCCCTTTTCCTGCTCAAGGCCATGTCAATGGAGCTATGGACCTGTCAAGAAAGCTAGCCTTACTTGGAGTGTCTATAGCCTTTGTTTGCACTGAAGCCTACATTAGCAGCATGTTGAAGCAAGGCTTCGACTCAGGCGGCCTGCCCATTCGCCGCCATGGCCTTTCGGACGGCTTGCCGAAGGAGAAGAACATGACTGACACTCTTGGTAAATTGGATGTCTTGGTAAGAGTCACGGAAAGCATGGGCCCTGCTCTCCAAGAGCTTCTGAACAAGCTCAACATGAATGAAGATGGGCGCATTGCGTGTGTCATCTATGATTTCTGGTTGTAGTGGGTGGGACGCCTGGGCAAAGAGCTTCACATTCCTGCAAAGATCTTCTATTCCATGTCATCTAGCTTCACCTCATATGTATTGCAAATTCCTGGTTTTGTATCGGAAGGCCTGCTTCCGCTCGGGCCGCACGCAGACTTGAATGGAGAATCTAACAAGTTTAAGATCCCTGGTTTCCCATCTCTCCATGTCAGTGAGGTGCCTGACATATCATGGGATCCCAATCCCGTGTGCTCCTTCGATTATGTCCTCCGCTGTACGACTTTGTGGCGCGATGCGACGGGTATGCTATTCAATACAGTGTATGAATTGGAGAAGGAGGTGATAGATGGTCTGATGGAGAAAGCCCCTGAGATGGACATAAAGGCCGTGGGCCCGCTTCTGCCAGCATCTTTTCTCATGAAGGAGGAGATGAGCAAGGAAGCGAGCGCAGCGGATGTGGATGTGCGGAGGACGACGTGCTTGAAGTGGCTGGATGAGCAGCCGGCAGCATCAGTGCTGTATGTAGCGTTTGGGACGATTGCCTGCCTGTCAGAGGCTCAGGCACATGAGATTGCAGCGGGTTTGGAAGCCAGTAAGGAGCGGTTTCTATGGGTGTTGAGGATCCCAGATCAGCTGCAAAACGGAGAGGCGCGGACGCAGCTGCAGTTGCCGAGCGGGTTTGAGGAGAGAACTGCAGGGAGGGGGGTGGTGCAGTGGGAGGTGGCGCCACAGAGGAAGATATTGGCGCACCCGGCGATAGCGGGGCTTCTCACGCACTGCGGCTGGAACTCGACGCTGGAGGCGCTGTGCAAGGGGGTACCCATGTTGTGCTGCCCCATGTTTGGGGACCAAGGCATGAATGGCAAGTGGGTGGACGAGCTTGTGCACACCGGCAAGCTGTTGAAGAGAGAAGGTGAGAATGGTATTGTGAGCAGAGCTGAGGTGGAACGCATGACGCGGGAGGTCATTAGTAGGTCGAACCCCTTGCGAAGCTCAGCTGCTCGGACTCGAGACATCGTTTGCCACGCTGCCCTCGATGCCTCTGGTTACTGCGTTAGCGTAGCAGCCTATTTTGAAATTTTGGCTGGAGGTTCGTCCACGTGGCCTCGTTAAAAATAGTGGCTTTTGCAATCGCTCGCTCTCTCTCTCTCTCTCTCTCTCTCTCTCTCTCCCTCTCCTGGGTTGAGAGAAAATCCGTCTCTTGAGATAGTTTTCTACGACGTTAAAATACTCTCCTTCTTCTTCTTCTTCTCTCTCCCTCTCCCTCTCTCCGTTGACAGAAATCTCGACCTCTCAACGGCCGTGATGATATCAAAGCTGTGGCGACTATTTCTTCCGGTAATGATGATGGCATAGGTACCATGATTGCTGATGCCATCGACAAGGTTGGTCCAGATGGTGTGTTGTCAATTGAATCATCATCGTCCTTTGAGATGACAATCACAGTCGAAGAAGGAATGGAGATGGACAGGGGGTATATCTCCCCTCAATTCGTGACTAACCAGGAAAAGCTCATTGTGGAATTTGATAATGCAAGAATTCTGGCTGGAGGTTCGTCCACGTGGCCTCGCTAAAAATAGCGGCTTTTACAGTCTCTCTCTCTCTCTCTCTCTCTCTCTCTCTCTCTCTCTCTCTCTCTCTCTCTCTCTCTCTCTCTCTCTCTCTCCCCTGCGTTGATAGAAAATCCGTCTCTTGGGATAGTTTTCTACGACGTTAAAATACTCTCCTTCTTCTTCTTCTTCTCTCTCCCTCTCCCTCTCTCCGTTGACAGAAATCTCGACCTCTCAACGGCCGTGATGATATCAAAGCTGTGGCGACTATTTCTTCCGGTAATGATGATGCCATAGGTACCATGATTGTTGATGCCATCGACAAGGTTGGTCCAGATGGTGTGTTGTCAATTGAATCATCATCGTCCTTTGAGATGACAATCACAGTCGAAGAAGGAATGGAGATGGACAGGGGGTATATCTCCCCTCAATTCGTGACTTACCAGGAAAAGCTCATTGTGGAATTTGATAATGCAAGAATTCTGGCTGGAGGTTCGTCCACGTGCAGGCCTCGCTAAAAATAGCGGCTTTTGCACTCTCTCTCTCTCTCTCTCTCTCTCTCTCTCTCTCTCTCTCTCTCTCTCTCTCTCTCTCTCTCTCTCTCTCTCTCTCTCTCTCTCTCTCTCTCTCTCTCTCCTGCGTTGACAGAAAATCCGTCTCTTGGGCATATTAGTTGACAAATTGGCAATGCGGTTGAATTGAGGACCCCATGTTGATACGTGAAGAGGACGAGCAAACTCCTTTTGTTCAATTTCTTTAAAGAAAAGTATAGATGGCTATGATTGGTCTCTCTCTCTCTCTCTCTCTCTCTCTCTCTCTCTCTCTCTCTCTCTCTCTCTCTCTCTCTCTCTCTCTCTCTCTCTCTCTCTCTCTCTCTCTCTCCTCTCTCTTTCTCTCTCTCTCCTGCGTTGACAGAAAATCCATCTCTTGGGATAGTTTTCTACAACGTTAAAATACTCTCCTTCTTCTTCTTCTTCTCTCTCCCTCTCCCTCTCCCTCTCTCCGTTGATAGAAATCTCGACCTATCAACGGCCGTGATGATATCAAAGCTGTGGCTACTATTTCTTCCAGTAATGATGATGCCATAGGTACCATGATTGCTGATGCCATCGACAAAGTTGGTCCAGATGGTGTGTTGTTAATCGAATCATCATCGTCCTTTGAGATGACAATCACAGTCGAAGAAGGAATGGAGATGGACAGGGGGTATATCTCCCCTCAATTCGTGATTAACCAGGAAAAGCTCATTGTGGAATTTGATAATGCAAGAATCCTTGTCACTGATCAAAAATTAGCCACCATCAAAGACATTCTATCAGTTCTAGAGAAAGTTTCACAGCTGAATGCTCTTTGGTGATTGTTGCTGAGGATGTATCAATAGAAGCTTTAGCAACTCTAGTGGTTAATAAGATGAGAGGAATCGTGAAAGTGGCTGCTCTGAAAGCACCAGGATTTGGTGAGAGATCGACGAAAAGCCTTACTGCAGGACATTGCCATCGTCACACTGGTGCTGAGTTCATAGCTAGTGATCTTGGCTTGAAGCCTGAAAGTGTTACTGTTGAGCAGCTAGGGATTGCCCGGAAGGTGACAATGACCAACAACTCAACGACCATTATCGCCGATGCAGCCACCAAGGATGAAATCCAAGCGCGCATTGCTCAAATCAAGAAAGAACTTGCAGAAACCGACTCTGTATATGACCAAGAAAAGTTGTCAGAGAGAGTGGCAAAGCTCTCCGGTGGGGTTATTGTCATTAAGGTGGGAGCAGCCATAGAGGCTGAGCTGGAAGATAAGAAACTCAGAATTGAAGATGCAAAGAATGCTACTTTTGCTGCAATTCATGAAGAGGGCATATATTGTTCCGGGTGGAGGGGCAACCTTTGTTCACCTTTCTGCCTTGGTCCCTGGTATCAAGGACACAATTGTAGATCCTGAAGAGAAGCTCGGTGTTGATATTGTACAAAAGGCTCTATCAGCTCCTGCTGCTTTGATTGCAGATAACGCAGGGAGGACTGAAGGTGTTGTTGTTATTGAGAAGCTTCTTGAGAGTGATTGGGAAATTGGTTACAATGCTATGACTGACAAGTATGAGAACTTATTGGAGGCTGGTGTCATTGATCCTGCAAAGGTGACTAGATGTGCATTGCAAAAATCTGGCTTCTCGTCCTCCCACAGTGGCACATGACCGTTCCTTTGCTCATCTTTTTTATCGACGCCTCGCTTTCACGTAGTAATTTTAGAGCAGCGGCACATAGCGAAGCGAAGGGATCTCTCCAGATGCAATCACCTACGCATGCATCTTTTTTTATCGATGCCTTGCTTTTCACGCAGTGACTTCAGAGCAACGGGGACTCTTGGAATGCACTGATTGCAGCAGGGCAGAAAACTCTACTCCAACTGCAATCACCTGTGCAGCATGGTGAAGGCATGTGGCTCTACACATGCATCTTGAAGGCATGTGGTTCTACGCAAGGTGCTGATATGGGCACGAAAATTCACGGAAGCTTAAATGCGACCTGCGTGCCTCGACGATAATCAATCTATCGTACGGTGAGTAACCATTACTATTTCTTGATTTTTGACACTGAGAACGCAGTTAATGAACTCATTGAAAATGGTGTGCTGTCGTGGGCATGGCATGTTCCCTTGTATTATAAAAATTGGGGAGGATTGTGCAAACTCTCCCATGCAAGGAGACTTGCATCTTTTCTTTTTTTTCGAATCATAGAAATGGGACAACAAACAATTAATAACATTAACATCTTGTATGATTACAAACATCGATCTCGATAAAACTCTAACCCTCCTTGTGGTTTTTTGCGAGGTAAACCTCTGAAAGACAAGGTGGATTTGCTCTAGATTATCTTTGAGCAGATACAATGTGAGTGTGTTTCGCCAAATGCAGTGACATACGTTTACGCATTGAAGCTTGTGCCACAATCAAAGCTACGAAGCTTATTCATGATGAGATTCTAAGGCACCGGCTTTTGCAAAGCCATGTCGCGCTGGGTGGTGCGCTCATGGACATGTAAATTTGAAATGTTGTCTCTTGGACAATGTCACTCATAGATGGGAAGGGAAGAGCTGTCTTCAAATTCAATCACCTATGAGAGAATTCATGACAAGATCACCATATGAAGCAGCTTTGGGTGGAGTCTGCAAAAAATATTATCCACAAATTAATCAAGAACCATTGCATGCCAAACTTGCATGCGTGAAAGGTATCAAGCTCAAGCTCTCTCTCTCTCTCTCTCTCTCTCTCTCTCTCTCTCTCTCTCTCTCTCTCTCCATCCATTTTCTTTATCAGGGATATATACTCTTGTTGAATCTTCAAATGACACAATCACACTTACACAAGAAGATTCAAGATCATCGTGTTGTAAACACAAGACCATGTCTAACTTCGGGTCATAGGATTTATAGAAAACAAAGCATAATCTCTCTCTCTATCTCTCTCTCTCTCTCTCCTCCCCATTGTTTCTCTCTCCCTCATAGCTTTTCCCTTCTAGGTTTTAATTACTTCGTCATTACATAGCGAGATTCAAAAATTGTGTTTCCTCTTACCCTCGGACTCACTTCAATTCAATACAAATGCAGCTAACGAAGCACTCTAGTTACTTGGTGAGCCCAAGGCTCTTTTTCCGATATCTGAACGCAGCAGCCACCACGTGGCACTAGATTTAAATTTTAAAAAAAAACATCGCTGTTAAACTTCGCCTTGAAAAGCTACCAGGTGAATAAAATAAAAAGCGCACTCTGCGTTGCGTTGCAGTCGCAGATCATCAAGCTGAAGGGTGCGTCGGATGCTTGCCAACGTGATGAGAACTCCCAACAATAAGTCTACAGATTAGGAGCTCTTAGGGGGAGAAAGCATGGCCAACATGATGGCTGCATATGGGCGGCCACAAGAAGGAGGAGCCCCACATTGTAGGAGCTGCCCATGCGCCTCAGTATGCAGCCCCTGGCTATGGCGCCACATGGCAGAGGTCTCTATTCTAGTGCTAATGAAACAGAAGATATCAGATTTCAATCAATGATCAATTGGCCTAATCTAGAGTCGAATCACCAACACTCATTGCCTTCCCAAGCCCGTTCAGCACATTTTTCTGTTGATGCTATCAGACTGTTGTTGGTGATGCAAGCGGCAGAGGCAGAAGAAATGGAACAAGTAAACGTCAAAGTGGACATGAGATCAGAAAAGCATAGAAGGATCAATCACACCAAAGCTTCTGATGGTTATCCTCAAGTAATTATAAGCAAGTGGCTTGAGTGCTAGCTGCTTGTCGGATGAGCCATTGGCTTCAGTCGCACTCCTTGTTCAACTCTGTTGATAGCCTATCTGAAACTTTGATGAGGCAAGCATTTCGGAACAATCTACAGACAAACAGAAACATCTCTCATGACCAATTCAACGCAGAATATGGTGTCTGCGGGAGTTGGTTAATGTGTAGCTCCAAGGAGATGCAACAGCATTGCAGTGAAAGTCAAGTAGTAAATCATGCAGGTGCCTACGCTGCTGATCAGGATCAAAAGAATAGTTAAAGAGCAGAAGCAGAAGTTAATACTTTTTTCCACACAAAGAGATTTGATGCTAGATAAAAAGCTGACGAACACGGACTGTGGAGTAACTGCATTTCTGGAGACAAGCATACCAATATGTCAGTACCTATTAGCCTCTAGGAGTAGTTCATTGTTGTCCATTCAACAACTCGATGGGATAGCAGAAACTCTATAGACAATATGGCCAATATTGCGGCCTGTAAAGAGCTTCTCTTGCTAATAACCGATATTCGGTGGCAGATCCTATGAGTAAAGGTCCATGTACGCAGTAGCTATTGGATCAAGTTCAGATGGCTGCAGATGACAGACATCAGTTTGGTATTGTAGCCAACACAAACCCACATTTTTCCTTGGGGCAGTGATAATCTATTCACATCTTCTCAAAGGTCTTTTGTGCAACAGGCGATTGAGATAGAAACCACATATAGCAAGCGCGACTCCAGCCCGACAACACTGCAAGGTTCATTATCTGCATCCAATTTTCCACGCGCATGCATTTGCTTGGCGCAACACATAAATGCTACGGGGCAGGGCACGGCTTCCGTTTCTTATAATTTTTGGAGAGACCACAGTGCCAACTCTCCACCATACTTTTGTATGGCACCTCTGTATGACGCGCACTGTATACTTTGCACTTTCAATCTATGACATTTCATTGCAAGACAATATGTTTAACTATTCACATTGCTTTTTTGTAGCTCGACTCAAAAATCGGTCCGTAGATTGGACATCGAAAAGCAGCAGTACAACATTGCAGGTCAGTAAAGCACCTCATTTATTGTTGCAGGTCATTTATGCTTTATCTATTTGCTTGTTTTAGAATTTTTTGCATTGAAAAAAGATATATATTATGATTATAGAGGATCTATCTATGTTATAAAGGCAGATATTATAATTATAGAGGAGCTATCCACGTTAATCCAAACAATATTTTACCTTATCGTAAGACAAAATGTTAATGTAACAAGGAACACATTGGCAGATCCCTTCAACAACAAATGTGTTCTCTTTCTCAATGATCTTTCCCAACTATCCCTAGTTTGTAGTCACGCACGGGAGCTTTGTAACACATGCCATATCACAATCTCGGTCCACTTTCTACATGCAACTCTCTATAGGATGTCATGCTCTGTAAGACATGCAACAGACCCTGAATTGCTTCAATTATTGCCCATTATTCGTGAAAGAAAACCAGCTATAGATGAGATCAATTGTACCTTGGGTACATGTATTATAGATGAAGCACATATGCATGACTACATCAACAACTCTACTCCGATAATTTGTACTCACGGGTGAGACTTCCAATACTATAAATACCTGGTCTTGTATAAGTTGTACAAATCAAAATGACATTACAAAAGTTGAAATAAAGACGAAGTGGGGTAACATAAATGTCCTTCAGTAGTGGCTCCTAGAGTCTAAGTTCAACGAACTAGATCTGATCGCAATTGGCATGTGTTGCATGATCATTGAAAACACCGACTTGACAATCGGTGTGGCAAACGGTGCAACATGCGTTGTCGATGCCATAGCACAAAACAAAGAAGGTGAGGATACATGTATCGTTGTCCTCATTCATTGTACTCATAATAACTACAAAAGAAGAAAGGCAAAAACACAAATAACTACAAAAGAAGAAAGGAAAAACACAGTCAACATCCACCTTCTATGCTACCAACCATTCGATGAAAATTTTCTTTTTGAAATACTTTCCGTTTGCAAGAATTTACATGTGGCACGTATACTAGAAAAAAACATTCATCAGTAGACAACATCTCTTGGATATAATCTCAACTATAATTATCCTTATAATCTCGAATAATTGATGCACTTAACTTTGTCTACTCCCATAAACATTATCTCAAATGTATATCCCTTTCATGCAGTGTCGCCCTTGCCAAATTAGTCATGCTTTTGTTTCCTTCACTGCTAGATACTAAATGTCAATTTGCATATGTCCTAGTGTATTCTATAGATATTATATAGCAAGGCCCACCAAGCAAGACTGGTTGGCTAGAGCGGCTCTCGTTTTCATGCAGGTCGTCATCGGGGTTGCCACATCACCAGGGGGGCTTCTTGCGCCTTCTCACGGCGGCGTGTCATAATAACTAATATCTAGATCTCCTAAATGATTTTCTCATTTTAAACTGATCATTTAATATGGGGAAGTGCTATGGGAGAGAAAGCTAGAATATTGGTAAGGCTGGCAGATGAGGCCACAATAGGGATCCAAAGGGGGACCATCTGCAGAAGAGCTATGTACATAAAATGTGCTCCAAAGACCCTAGGGTGTAGCACATTAAGACTTCCAAAATGCTAAGGTTCCAAATTCAAAGTGTAAGTCCAAAGGGTTAAAGCTTAGGATAAATTGGATGGTTGTGCACTCTCCAAAGTCAACACACATCCCTACACATGAGGGGGCGAGCCCTAAAGGTAGGGGATGAGAGATAAACTCACACACATACACACAAGCTCCCTTTGTACACAAGGGGAAAGAGGGACACATGTCAGCTCCCTAGCCCAGATGCCCACAAGATGTACTCGAATCCTATTGGATGACCCTTGAAGTGGACCAATGAGAATTAGGCTAGAGTAAATTTAGTCTAATTAATTTTAAAACACTTAATAAAAAGAACCAATGAAAATTAAGTCTCCTGGATGATTTTTGGACAGCCCGTGAAGGGGTCCAATAGGAATTGAGCACCCAATGGGCTACTTAATTCCTATTGGCCAAAATGGGGAAAGGTCCAATGGGGATTTAATTCATTTAAATCAATTAAGTTTAATTGATAAAGCTCTCACAAAAGAGGAAAGGGGGACACATGTCAGAAGGCTATACTTAATTACTATTGGCTAGCCTGGGGAGGTCCAATGAGCTTGTAGCATGAGAAAATAGCAAGAGGGGTCGACCAAGAGAGAGGGGGGGCTGAATTTTGAAGGGCATTATTGTCTCACACACAGACAACTCATGTGTGGAAGTAGGAAGACTCTCTCTCTTCAAGCTTTAATGGAAAGCTTATCACCTACTCCAAGCTTGTGAGAAGGGAGGCCTACACCAACAACTCTTGGCTTTGTGATGCAAATCCAACCAAGAGCCAAGCTTCAATGCATGCTCATATCCTCTACCATGCTAATTACTAAGCTAAGCTATGCTAATATGAGTGATTATGTGAGGAGATGTACATCTTTCTCTTAAGATACTCCTTCTTCCTCTCAATCTACTCTCATACCTTGCTAGCTCTCACCATCTTTGAAGGTGTGTGAGGTCTTGGGTCTAAGACCGGGGATAATTGATGTTGTGTTTGCTAAGTGTTTTGCTTAGTGCATGAAGCTTTCATCTTCATTGCACTAGCTAGTCTTGAAGGAACACAAAGAATTGTATTGTACAATGTCTCTCTTGAGGGGAGAAACCATAATACAAAGCCTTTTGGAGGGGGGACCGGCTCCATGCAAATCCGATCCTCAATTGTTGTCAATAGCTTAATTTCTCTCTCTTTTGAAAGTATTGTTCATGCTATCTAACTAGGTGTTATGCTTTTTGTTGCTCTCTCCACCCAAGCACTCTTGTAATTCTCATTAGGAATCTATTCTAATGAAATGCCCACTATGTTCATGCTAATTTCCGCTACACATAAGTTTTTAAGCCATTAAATGTTACATTGGTATCAGAGCACAAGGTTTCTCTTTTCTTGCTCAAGAAGGGAGGTCTTCAAGCTAGCTATAAATGGTTGGTATTATTAATTGCCTGTGAGTAAGTAGAATAGGGATTTTTCAGCCTTGCAGTGCGCCTACCTTCGTGCAGTTAACGGGGCATCACCGTTGAGAGCTATGGTCTTAATAGTGGAGTCCTACGTAGCTTGCCTACGGCTTAACCACTATTGAGCTATTAGAAGCTTGACAGGAGCCAGTGTTGTTTTGGTGTTGAACGACCCTCTCTTCTATTCCTTGCAATTAATGGTATTCGAGCCACAGGTACAGTAGCTTGAGTGCTTTTTCTAAAGGGGTAAAGAGGAGTAGCAACTAGGGCTTGAAGTGCCAAAGTACACCTAAAAAGTTTACACCTAAAAGTTGTTAGAATGGCTGACAATAATAAAGAGAGTGAAATTAATGTTGATAACTTTGATTTTGCTAATGAGCAAGCTACTAATGATGCTCCGATGCTTGTTAACTATCTTGTTTCTAGGCTTCAACAAGCCATGGGCAATCCATCTCTCCAAAGTGAAGTGCAACGGCAGCTTCGTGCTCACGGGATTCTCCAAGCTCATCACCATGACGAGAGAACACCTAGGAAGCCTCCTTGTGAGACTTCCAAAAGAGGTCTCTCTCCGATTAGGGAAGAAGAAGAGAATCCATACGAAGGGCTCAAGAATTTACTTCCTGATGATGCATCTCCTTCCCAAAGGAGAACTCAAGAGCCTCCACCGAAGGAACGAGAAAGAAGTGAGTCTCCCGCCACCTCGGCGGAGATGGCTCCACGAAGACGGCGGGCTAAACGCTCTCCATCACCATCAAAGCGGAGAAGACCATCGCACCCTTCTCCACACCATAATTCAAAGAGGGATGATAAAAAGCAAGAGAAGAAAAAGGCGAGAAAGAGGACACCCTCTTCTCCATCTTCTTCATCCTCTTCCTCTTATGAAAGTGATGGTGAATACAACGAAGATCAAGACAAGAAAAAGGCGAGAAAGAGGTCACCCTCTTCTCCACCTTCCTCAAATTCTTCACCTTTTGAAGAAAGTGATGGTGCAACCTTTGAACCATCAAAAAGAAGAGGCCATAGGAAATCCTATGCCGCGTGGAAGAGGTCGTCCAACCTCAAGAAGTTCAAAGAGGGAGGGAAGAGCATCTCTTTCCTTACCTATGATGGCACCTTTGGTGCTACGGACAAAGTCTTGGCCTTTATCCAACAGTTTGATGCGGCGTTTGGAGATGAAGGCTTCACGAAGTCCTCTAAGCTACGCCATGTAGCTATGCACTTTCAAAAGTCCGCCAGGCAATGGTGGTCTAGCCTAAGAGCCAACGGTGAAGCTCCACGAACATGGAAAGCTTTAAGAGCTTCCATTATGAAGCAGTTTTTGGCCATCGATGCCAAAGACAAAGTACTCACCGAATGGCGAAGCTTAAAGCTCTCTCCCTATGAATCCATCCACAAATATGTAGACAAGTTTTGGGACCTACAACTCAAAGCCACTGTCTTCAAAAAGTTGGATTTTGGAAAGCAAAAGCAACAATTTTGTGCGGGCTTAACCGAAGAAATGGCGGAGTATGTCAACTCCCAAAGGCCACATACCATATCGGCGGTAATACACCATACTATGGTGGCCTCTCGAATCAATTTCCAAACGGGGGCTAAAAGAAATAATAAGCCCACGGAAAACAAGGGTTCCAACGAGCCTAAGGGGAAGGACAATGTCCAAAAGTCTCCTAAGGGCAATTCCAACAAAACTAAAGAGAAGGGAGTTTACAAAGGTAAAAACAAACTCTCTCCTGAAGAGCTTGAGCGTTATCGCAAGGATAACCGGTGTTTCAAGTGCGGCGAACAAGGGCATGCGTACCGCGCTTGTCCCCAAAAGAACAACCGTCACGATCCTCTTAGAGCTACCTTGGTTGAAATCCAAGAGGAGGAGACTCACCAAACTCATCACAAAGGATCTCCTCTATGCCATGCTTGGGGAAAGGTAAGAGAACATGATGCTTTAATTCTCTTTGACCCTGGTTCTACTCACAATTTTATATCTATAGAGTTGGCCACAAGCTAGGCATCCAAGCCTACGAGATGGGAGATGTCCTACCCGCAGACAATGCTTTCAAGGGGCAAGAAGTTTCAGTCACTCCCTTAATCGGGAAATTGAGGCTTCATGTCCAAAGCTATGTGGACAAAGAGGGCTTCTTTATCTCTCCTCTCAAGCATGAGGATGTAATCCTAGGGGCACCATGGTTTGACCGCCTGGCTGCCAATGTTACATTTCCTGAAAGGAGAATCTCCTTTAAGTTCAGGGAAAAAGACATGTATATAGATGCTAAGGAAATGGGTAACACTATCCCCATTGTACATACACTAGCTTTCAACAAGTCAATAAAGAGCTCTATTTTCGTGTATATGATTTTTGTTAAAGATTCTCAAAATGAACCTAATGCTTTAGCAAAAGAAATAAAAGCAACCAAAAGGAATTAGAGTTATTCAATTTTCTCAAGGGGTTTCAAGATGTTTTTATTGATGACATCCATGTGAGCTACCTCCTAAATGAGGTAATGATGACCATGCAATTGAACTTCTTCCAGGAAGTTCACCGCCTATGAAACCTCCTTATAGAGTTTCTCAAGCTCAACAAGAGGAGATTATGCGGCAAGTGCATGAGTTAGTTGAGAAGGGTATGGTTAGGCCTAGCTCATCTCCATTTTGCTCACCTATGCTATTAGTACAAAAGAAAGACGGCACATATTGTATGTGTGTCGACTATAGAGCACTAAATAGGATCACTATCAAGAATAGGTTTCCCGTTCCACGGGTAGAAGACCTATTTGATAAGCTACAAGGATCGACCTACTTCAGTAGGATTGACCTAAAAAGTGGCTATCATCAAATAAGGATAGTTGATCAAGACATTGTAAAAACCACATTTCACACCACATTTGGTCTTTACGAATACATTGTCATGCCTTTTGGCTTGACCAATGCACCAGCCACATTCAACCGCTTGATGGAGAAGCTGTTCAGGCCTCATCGAACCTTCACTGGTGGAGTGTTCTTTGATGATATTATCATCTACTCTAATTCATTAGACGAACACAAGCAACACCTCCAGGTAATATTTCAAGTTTTAAGAGAGAATAAACTTTATGTTAATCGAAAGAAAAGTGAATTTTTCTTGCAAGAGATTCAGTATTTAGGTCACATTATCTCTCAAGATGGCATCCAAATGGATCCATCGAAGTTAGAGGTAATAAAAGGATGGCCTAAACCAAGGAATCTTCATGAACTAAGAAGCTTTGTAGGTATGTGTGCATACTATAGACGCTTCATAGAAAATTTCTCACAAATTGCGGGACCATTACATGACCTAACAAAGAAAAGCGTTAGGTATACATGGTCTGCTAAGGAAAACAATGCTTTCAAAAAGCTTAAAGAAAAGCTTATCTCTCAACCTGTGCTTACACTACCGGATCTCTCAAAACCATTTGAGGTCCAATGTGATGCTTGTGGTGATTGCCTTGGAGCTATTTTGCTTCAAGAAGGGCACACCATAGGCTATGAAAGTCGAAGGCTCGACCCTGTTGAGCAAGCTCTAGGCATATATGAAAAGGAACTCCTTGCAGTTCTACATGCCTTAGACTCATGGAAGCACTATTTATTGGGGACTCCTTTCATTCTGCGAACGAATCACCAAAGTCTTAAGTACTTCATGACGCAGACCAAGCTTTCCGACAAACAAATGAGGTGGGCAAATTTCCTATCGCAATTTCATTTTCATATTGCTCACATTGCTGGCAAGCATAATCAAGTAGCTGATGCACTCTCAAGACGGCCGAGAGTAAATGCGGTTTCCATAGCAACTCACAATGATCTATCTTCAATGATAGATGAGTACGCTATTGATCCCGATTTTAGAGATGTGATTTCAACCCTTGCATTAGGGAAGAAAGAAGAACCATTTACTTTACAACATGGTTATCTTCTCTATGGCAATGGACTATGTGTTACTAACTCACTACGTGAGAAAGTAATGTATGAATCTCATGCTCCTCCTTATGCGGGGCATAGAGGGATTCAGTCTACGCTAAAGGGAATTGAAACATATTTTTATTGGCCTACCATGAAGGCGAACATACAAGAGTATGTTTCTAAATGTGTGGTATGCCAAAAGACAAAATTTGATAGAGGGAAGCAACCTGGATTGCTTCAACCCTTGCCAATCCCTAATTCACCATGGGAGAGCATATCCATGGATTTTATCTTTGGATTGCCTAAGTCTATCCATGGGAATACGGGAATATGGACGATAGTAGACAAGTTCAATAAACAAGCTCATTTTATACCTGTCAAAAAGACTATCAAAGCCCATCAAATGGCAACCCTCTTCATTTCACAAATTTTCAAATACCATGGCTTGCCAATGTCCATAGTGTTGGATAGAGATCCTAGAATGACCAGTAATTTTTGGAAGGGTCTCTTTGAGAATTTAGGGACAAGGCTAAACTTCTCTTCGGCCTATCATCCACAAACGGATGGCCAAAGTGAAATAGCTAACCTAACAATTCTTGATCTACTAAAAGCCTATGTAATGGAAGTAGATCAAAGATCCCAATGGGAAAAGTACTTACCCCTTAGTGGAGTATGCTTACAATAACATTGTACATACTTCCACGAGAAAAGCACCTTTCGAGGTAATTGAGGGAAGATCAAAAAGTCCCTTGCTACTTAAGGTACATGGGAAGATCTTCGCTGTAGATGAGTATAGCCGAGACCTACAAGAATCTTTTCAAAAGATTAAGGATGCTATCTCTATCTCACAGCAAAGGCAAAAGGCTGTTGCTGACAAGCACAGAAGAGCCCAAAACTTTAAAGAAAATGATTGGGTCTTATTAAAGTTTCCCAAGGCTCGATTAAGGCACACGACGGGCAAAAATCCTACGGGCCACCAAAAGTACTATGCTAAACTAGCAAAAAGGTACTATGGTCCTTTCCAGATTCTTAGGCCAATCAATGAGATGGCCTATCAACTTAAGTTGCCCAATCACTGGCTCATACACAATGCTTTCCATATGAGCCTATTAAAGCCTTACAAAGGAGATCCACCTCAAGAACCAACTACTGAAGACCCACCGGAGATCGAGGACCAAGAAGAGGTGCTGCAGCCCGAGTCCATTCTAAGGTATTAAGAGGCGGTAAGACTATCCGACGATATCTTATTAAGTTTAAGAATTATCCTTTTGAAGATGCTAGATGGATGCAAGGCATACAATTAAAGGATAACCTAAACCTTGTCAATGCTTACAATGCTTCCCAAGAGTAAGCAAATGTACAAATGTTAAAAATGAATAAAATTTTTGTCTTATAAGACTCTCTTTTTCTTTATTGTGCACAAAAATGAAGTAGTATGCATGCTTAGATCAAGTTTGTGGAGACAACATCTCCCGAACACCAAGTAGAGCTTGTCACTCTACTATGAAAAATTGATAGGACTAATGTGCAGACATGCTTGCGGCAGCTTCAGGCTCTCAAGCGCCAAATGGACTAGTCATCCATTATGGAAAGATGTCATAGGATAACATAGGGATCCTCTACCCGCTAAGTAAAGGACTAATGACTATGCTTTATCATCTCTACCTCATAGTCGAGGACGACTATGATTTCAAGAGAGAGGTACTGTCATAATAACTAATATCTAGATCTCCTAAATGATTTTCTCATGTTAAACTGATCATTTAATATGGGGAAGTGCTAGGGGAGAGAAAGCTAGAATATTGGTAAGGCTGGCAGATGAGGCCACAATAGGGATCCAAAGGGGGACCATCTGCAGAAGAGCTATGTACATAAAATGTGCTCCAAAGACCCTAGGGTGTAGCACATTAAGACTTCCAAAATGCTAAGGTTCCAAATTCAAAGTGTAAGTCCAAAGGGTTAAAGCTTAGGATAAATTGGATGGTTGTGCACTCTCCAAAGTCAACACACATCCCTACACATGAGGGGGCGAGCCCTAAAGGTAGGGGATGAGAGAGAAACTCACACACATACACACAAGCTCCCTTTGTACACAAGGGGAAAGAGGGACACATGTCAGCTCCCTAGCCCAGATGCCCACAAGGTGTACTCAAATCCTATTGGATGACCCTTGAAGTGGACCAATGAGAATCAGGCTAGAGTAAATTTAGTCTAATTAATTTTAAAACACTTAATAAAAAGAACCAATGAAAATTAAGTCTCCTGGATGATTTCTGGACAGCCCGTGAAGGGGTCCAATAGGAATTGAGCAGCACAATGGGCTACTTAATTCCTATTGGCCAGAGTGGGAAAAGGTCCAATGGGGATTTAATTCATTTAAATCAATTAAGTTTAATTGATAAAGCTCTCACAAAAGGGGAAAGGGGGACACATGTCAGAAGGCTATACTTAATTACTATTGGCTAGCCTGGGGAGGTCCAATGAGCTTGTAGCATGAGAAAATAGCAAGACGGGTCGACCAAGAGAGAGAGGGGGCTGAATTTTGAAGGGCATTATTGTCTCACACACAAACAACTCATGTGTGGAAGTAGGAAGACTCTCTCTCTCTCTTCAAGCTTTAATGAAAAGCTTATCACCTACTCCAAGCTTGTGAGAAGGGAGGCCTACACCAACAACTCTTGGCTTTGTGATGCAAATCCAACCAAGAGTCAGGCTTCAATGCATGCTCATCTCCTCTACCATGCTAATTACTAAGCTAAGCTATGCTAATATGAGTGATTATGTGAGGAGATGTACATCTTTCTCGTAAGATACTCCTTCTTCCTCTCAATCTACTCTCATATCCTGCTAGCTCTCACCATCTTTGAAGGTGTGTGAGGTCTTGGGTCTGAGACCGGGGATAATTGATGTTGTGTTTGCTAAGTGTTTTGCTTAGTGCATGAAGCTTTCATCTTCATTGCACTAGCTAGTCTTGAAGGAACACAAAGAATTGTATTGTACAATGTCTCTCTTGAGGGGAGAAACCATAATACAAAGCCTTTTGGAGGGGGGACCGGCTCCATGCAAATCTGGTCCTCAACTATTGTCAATAGCTTAATTTCTCTCTCTTTTGAAAGTATTGTTCATGCTATCTAACTAGGTGTTATGCTTTTTGTTGCTCTCTCCACCCAAGCACTCTTGTAATTCTCATTAGGAATCTATTCTAATGAAATGCCCACTATGTTCATGCTAATTTCCGCTACACATAAGTTTTTAAGCCATTAAATGTTACACGGCGTGACAACGGAAAGGGGAGGAGCCTAAAAATAGGGATATAGCGAGTAAGGGTTAGAGGAAGGAGGAATGATTTGGAGTAGCAGGAACTCTCTCTCTCTCTCCCTTGAACCAACGAAGGAGAGGAGAAGCAAGGCTTCGAGGGCTCTCCCGCTCTCTCTCTCTCTCTCGTCCTCCGTTAGCAAAGGAAGCGAGGTGCTATCTCTCTCGCTCTCATGCATAAGAAAGGAGTCGGAGAGGAGGGAAAGCATGCTTCTCTCTCTCTCTCTCTCTCTCTCTCTCTCTCTCTCTCTCTCTCTCTCTCTCTCTCTCTCTCTCTCTCTCTCTCTCTCTCTCTCTCTCTGCCCTTGGCCCTTGAGAAGCTTGAAGGAGAGCACTCTCGTTCTTGAACCAAAGTAAGAGGAGGAAGCAGGTATTGGAAGCAAAGGGGAGAAGAGTGCTTGAGCAAGGAGGAACGAGCTCTCGTGCATAAGCAAGGTGACAAAGGCAAGAGAGGAGGGAGAGGATTATGGCAAAAACAAGGGAGGAGGAGGCATAATAGAGCTCTCATGGTCTCTCGGGCTCTCTTGACCGAGGCTAAGAAGAAAAACTCTCTCGTTATCGAAGCTAAGCAAGCATCTCGCTCTCTCTCTCTCGGATATCCCTCATCGTAGAGTTAGGAAGCAAGCAAGGCAAAGGAGGAAATTATGAAGTGGTGACGGGGAAAGTTGATCGCTCACTCTTGTGACCTTGAAGAAGAGGAGGTACGGGCATAAGCGAACAATTGAAGTGAAGGAAGTCGAGATTGGGAGCAAGCATGAAAGCTAGAAGAGGAGGCTTTTCTCTCCCTCTCGGGCTCGATAAGAGGAATCACCAGCATACAGAGCTTGAAGGCAAGTCGCTTAGAGGAGAAAGTCAAAGCTTGTGAGTGGCAATGAAGACAGTGCACAGCAAATAGAGCAGGAAGCCGCAGAATATTTGGCAATAATTGAAGCATGAAGATTGAGGCAGTGGAGCAAAATTTAAGTTTGCAGAATCCAAGGGCAGTTGAAGCAGATAAAGCGATAGGAGGGAATTTCCATCGATGTCATCAGCTAAAGATTGATTAATCATCTTGTTAAGCCCCGGTGTCGTTAACGGCCCGGTTAATCCTGTAAAACGAGAGCTTAAACTCCTAGTTAGCAGATGATCCAAGTGACGGTGTTGTTAACAGCCCGCCTTGGTTAAGGATTAAGTTGTACTCAAAGCATTATTCAATTAATTGATGATCACGGTGATTACCAGATCTTTCAATGTGTCTGCTATTCTCTCTCTTTCACACCTCTCATAGCCAGAGGCCCGGTGCCTACCCGGCTCATGTTTCGAACACATATCCCCGGCAACGGCGGGGATATGTGTTCGAACACATATCCCCGGCAACGGCGGCGCAAGATTCGTGCAACGACAGAAAGAGAGAGGTGAGTGACACACCATTGCGTTCATGAGCTTCCCCGCACACGGGTTGTGTGTTTGGGCTCACACACAGCACACAGCAAGTCCCCTGCGACACGACAGTTGGAATAAACATTGCCAAACCATTTTTGGGTAGGGTTCATTAGAAGGACCGCGAATTGTCATTAAAAACAAATGTGTTGCAGAAAGTAGATGATTTGTCATTCATTCCTACAATGAATTTGGCAGAGACAAAGCACGTGAGTTGGTTGGCAGGCAAGGGCAACAAAGAGATGCTAAGCTTGTATGACTGCTACGTGTCCGATCTATCAAACACTTTACTCCAAAGCGTGAAAATGATTGCTTTTGTAGAGTGAAGGTATCATGGGGCTGGACTATCTGCTGAAAAGATGGCTCATCAGGCAGAGCAAGGACGTGCACCCACAATAGCAACCATTGCAAGAGAGATTGAGGATCAACTCAAAGGTACACCTCTCTTTCAACAACCATCAATAGAAGGAGATAATATTACAAAAACTAGAAAACAAAAACAAACGGGGCATGTGAGCTGTGAGGAAGAAAATCTTCGCATCGACCCGAGTTTTCGACACTAAACATTCCACGTAATCGAGGAGTTGTCCAAGCAGCTAGCCATATGGCCACTCAGGAAGGCAACGAGGAAGAGAGTGGACTTGTGGTGGAGGAGACTAGCAATTCATCATATACTAAAGGGCAATAGAGTTCAGTGCCAATGGTGGTTATGTTCTAGAGTCAGAAAATGCAAAAAAAAACATTAAAAACACTGGTGCGGATACTGTTGCACCCTCCTTTTGGGGTATCAGAACGAGGAACAAACTTGACTGCATCTGAGATTTATAATTTGGAGTCTGGAGGGTTCACAATAAAGAATGTTGCAGTTAAGGAAGCAAACAATGTGCGTTATGAGCCGATTGTTTCAATTCAAGCCTCCAAGAGAATAGACTCAACATATACCATGGAAGCTCAGATTGTACACCATACTGTTGTGAAGCCAAATCTGCATGAAAAATTTGTGGTTGAAACAAGCAGTTCACAAGTCCAAGGCAAAATGTACGAAGCACATATTGCAAGTAGCCCGATCTGTACATTTGGAGACTGTGCAGAACGAGTGGCACAAGGCAAACCGTACATAGCTTGCAAGCATATTTACATCGCTACTTTGGCTTGAACGTGAATCATAACATGTTTATTCATCATAGCAAGGTAACAAATAAGTATCAACTTCGAGTGCTCAGTTGTCGTCGTACCACTTAACCAAAGAGTCAAGTCTATTTGTTGTGCCCAAGAATATCTTGGCCCTCTATGCAATTCTTTTACATTGTATTTCGTTTTTTAGAAATTCATAAAATTACTTGGTGTACATGTACTAGGATTGTATTTTCTTTATTTCGTCCGCAATGGTGTCTAATTGTGGATATTTGATTGAGAGAATTATTCTATGTGATATAAGGAAAAGAGGTGAGCGGGGGGGGGGGGGGGGTCAAAGTCGACGATGTGGATGCGTAGACCACGGAGAGAGAGAGAGAGAGAGAGAGAGAGAGAGAGAGAGAGAGAGAGAGAGAGAGAGACTGCTAAACCAACCAACCTTGGCAATGAATTGATGATAATACAATGGGGGTTGAGGGTTGTTTATATAGAAACCTCGATAAATTTCCCTACCCAAACTTTGACAAATAAATAAAATAAATACCTAAAAGCCAAACTAAATAATGGAATCACATTGGGTAATTCACTTGAGATGCCAAAACTCTAACACCCTCTCTGCAGCTCATAGTGGATATCAATAGTGAGACCAAGTCGATGAAGAAGCTACCATAGACACCCCAACATTGGCCAGGATACTAGATTCGTCTCAATTATGCTACCCTCAACTTTACACCTGAGAATAGTGCCATCTTGAGCATCGGTTGCCTTTTAGAAACTTTGAAATGTAGACCACACTACATCCAAAAATCCCCATTCATTAACTGTGAACACATCACATCCGAATATACCTTCCACATAATGAACTTTGAAAGACATCCTATCCATAATCCAACCAACAACAATGGATTGGTGCACTCATTCATAGTGTTTAAAACACACCTAATTGGTTCCCTGTGAGATGCATGTACCCTGAACTTCGACCTACGGGTGCAAACATCGATAACTTGAACTCCAAAATCAAGAACTTGGTATATACAACAAAAAGCACAAAGCACCTGGACAAATCCATGCATACACAATCGAATTTTGCTATGTATATATATATATATATATATATATATATATATAACTTGGATTTGAAGGAGTCCGACATTCAATATTAAAATCTTAATTACTTGCAACACACCTTTAAAGATTTGTTTGGTTTGCGCATGTGTTGAAGCACTATTAATTAAATTACTGGATAATGAGTTTTGAAATTGTTGCCAAAATCCGATCATTGGAGGACCATTCTACCATAACCAGAGGCAAGATGGAAGGGCAAATACTATAACATCATACTGAAAGCGAGCAGATTCTTCCACCTGAGAGGAACGGGCCAAGTCGCCTACGTTTTCATCTTCGCTCCAATGTGATAAACCATCCACAAAAAGATCTCCTCACCTTTGCTACGAGCGCACACATCCTTTGCAAAATTACAGCCGTATAATACTGTGGCGAGCGAGGGCCAGTGGAAACATATTATAGCACTCTCGATCACGCGGTGGCCAGGCAAGCTGCTTACCAGTACACATACTTCAGCCGCACCATGCGTATCCCTGAATGTATTATAGTTGTGGGTAATATGCACCACATTCAACTTAAGAGAAACACTTGGAGGCTGCAGTATTAGAGCCGCCCCTGACTGTGATCAACTGATGGTTTCCAAACATGAGCCATCATACACCACAATCAAGCAATCCTACATGAGATTGCGGTTTCACAAGGAATGTGGTTGTCTTCTAGCGAACTTAAAATCATTTAATTGCAAATAAAGATTGTAGGCTGAAGTCTGGTTGAACGCAAGCATAAGAATGTCTACTTCATTACTGCATTCATTGAAACCTTCACAGTTTGCAAAAATTGATGGCAGATGCTCATCACAACTCCCTACCTTGATCATTAGTTGGTATAATGTCATGATTTCGTCAAGCTCCAAAGACCTATTTCCACAATGGACATTTCCTATACGCAGTAGCTACACTTCTATTAACATTTCCACGAGGTCAGATCAACATCCATACCTTTTAAGTTACTTCTGACAAAGATTGTAAAAAAGTAGCTTCAAGGCAATCCGAAAACGGCTATGAGACCACTCTTCACAAAGATAGTTAACACAGTTAAGGAAAAACCAAGAGAAAGTTGTATTACAATAAACAAGCCCTGGTGTTAAATTACATTGTCACAAAGAGGGGCGGCATAGCTTTCAGTTTCAGAGAGCCATGAGCCAGCCCTTCTTTTACATTCTCACTTTCTTTTGACAGGATCAAATGTGGAAACAGCCGCTACTGCGCCACTGATGGCAACAAGGACAACACCACCAGCCACCACACTCAGAAGGAGATTCTTGAGTGAAGGAGAGACGCCTGGAACGGCTGCTTCTGCAATATCAGGGATGACTGCTGCGGCTAGAAGGGCGAGAGCAGCTGGGCCTGCAAGGTTCATCTCCATCTTTGGGCCGGAACTGCATGAACAGCAAAGTCATTCACTCATACATCGGCTTCTCTACGATTAAAATAATGATGATTTATTGCAGTGCTTAGAATAAGTCCAATAACTTGCATGCTACTACCCTAGCAAGGTTCGACACTTAACTGCTCTTATCATGTCTGCAAATACCTCAATCACAGACAAGAAATTATGAAATTAAACCAAAAGCCCCATCAAAAATCTCATTTTTAATCTGGATTTCAATAAAGCACGAGGGACTTGATATCCCCAACACCAGCATTTATAACTTCGACAATGAACCTCTTCGACACTGAAAAGATTAGCAGTAAAATAGAGAACATTGGTTCGAACTTCGACACTTAACCTTCATCATGTCTGTCAATACCTCACTACTTTCACAGTCAAGAAACCCAAGCAATTAGTGTAAACCCCCCCCCCCCCCTTAAAATTTCTCTTTTTCCATCCAGATTTCAATCAAGCACAAAAGCCTATAAGCTATCATACTGAAGATTAACTGCTCCACAGACAGTAAACCCTAGGGTTAAGACATCTATCAAGAGCTACCACTCTGTCTCTCTGCATTTCAGAAGAGATGAAGACAGAAAGTTTACCTCATAGAGAGTCGACTGCCATTGGAGACAAGCTTCAGAGGTGAAGAAGCCTTAGAGGCGGGTAAGCAGACGAGGCCATGGCGGGCGGGGAGCCGCGACTCGCTGAGACCGCTGCTAGGGCACGCCTTGTTCAGAGAGGTGGAGGCGACGGCTGTAGCTGCCATGGCAAGCTCCGCTACGCACAGGAAATGGCGAGCTTCGACTTTGTTGGTGATGTACGTAGGCCAGGTGTGTGTATGTGGAACGGAAGTCTGGATGAGAGGATCAACCTTTTGCTCTTTACATTTTCTCAAGGGCCTTTAAAAATGCAGGTGCAAGGTTGGATAATCAGCCCTCCAATCACCTTCTCCCTCTTCCCCATCCTGGCATTTGTTTCCTTTGAACTGAGGCCCGTCTCACACTTGTGAAGCCCTGACTGAGTTGGCACCCACTTATTCGCCGCAGCAAAAAGCAAAAGGTTAGCCACGTGAGCAAGTTAGGCGCGTGTCACACTGGGACGGGTGCCCATGGGGATTTGCAGGCAGTGGCAGCCTTTTCATGTCACACTGGGTCAATACTAAAATGTTGGCTATAGGCTTCAGCGAACAGGCATTGGCCAAGTGGTTTGACGAGTGTGTTTCACGCTGCAGGACAGGGCTCAAGGCCTCTCTCGCGCTCTCCTGCCCTCACTTTTTCAGTTGTCCACCACTTTGAGAAGATGGCCGGGCATCTGACAATACATCGCGGCCAACTTCGCTTTTTTTCATCGACAAATAACAGCGCGCCATCTCAGCTTGGACCGTATTTGCCTGCCACAGTGTGACACGGGCCTTAGAGGGGCGGCCTTGCATGCCTAACCAACTTTCCAAAGCAGCGGTCGCATTTGAATGGATGAGAACTCTAATAGTCAGCATGAAAGGCGAACGCTCTACCACATGGGCAAAAACCATTTGTTGATAGGGAAGGCCAACATTTTTGTTATGTCTGTGTGTGACAGGGATGGCTTGGTCACACTTGTAAAACATCCTTGGGTGCTCTTCCTAGTGTAACAATGGCCTCATGTGTATGTCACATAGATACAATGACCCGCTAGCCCCAGTTGCACAAGCACATTGCGTTCAAAACGGAATCCTATGAGTGTTCACTTGCCACAAATTTTTGCTTACTCTCCACTATTGGCATCGTTGTAGGAGCTACAAGATCTCTTGCTTTCTCACTTCGACTGCCCAAGGTGGTCTAGGGTCCAATTTAACAAGGTCAAGGGAGGGTGCCCATAGTCACAAACTCCTAAGGCAAAGACATTAAGATTGAATTGAATTTCACCAAATTTTAAAAGCGCATAGTCTTTTATACTCTTGCTACGGTGTCCATCGATGCACATCAAGGGCATCTATAACGGGTCGAGGCTAGCAATCTCTTGCAACTAGCTACGGGTTGATAGTTCTTCGACATCGGGATTAGGCAAGGTCTTTCCTGTCGGACTTTCAAAGTGGTAAAGCTCAAGTTGGGATGATGCTTTACGAGGTTCAACATCGACAATTATCTACAAATTGGTGGAAATAAATTAGCAAGGCTAATTCCTTCTGGTTGAAATTAGCAAGGCTAATTCCTTTTGAGCACATTGGTTTATAGTTGATTCCAATCTATTTCTAGTCGGCGATGCTTTCTCCGAGGTACCTCTTTTCTCTTGCTAGCACAACACAAAACTGCCATGGATTTGTTGGGATTCAGGCCAACTGGTCAGACATCCCACTTACTACTAACCCATCTACTAACTTAACCATGTATACACTTATTCTTTAATACAACAGAATAAGGAGCTGCAACAGGATAACGTTGTTGTGCGCTCCACCCAAAGCAGGTCTCTCTCTCTCTCTGTGCTCTCGCACTTGCACTCGCACATGCTTCCCGCGGCACCTTCAACTGGTATCAGAGCAGGGTTTGTGCTTGCCGTTTTCGCGTCCGCGTGCGCGCACTTTCAAAAGTGCAAACAGGTTTCCGATTTCAGCATCGGTAAATTCAGCGTTCCAAGAGCGTTTTCATTAGCTATCCTGGGGTTTTACCCCCTTTTGAAGCTATTCATACAGTCAAAAGCTTTCATCCGAGCTACGCTTCAGAAGTTGTATTTTTCAACTCCACTTTTGCTACAGCTATAGGTACAGTACAAGACACAGGTGCAGGTTGTTCAGAGACTATTTTGGGATGGTATATAGTCGTTTTATGGCTAGCATGTGCTATTGAGATGGTGTTTATGGGCTGATTAGGAGCACTTTTTGGCATCGACATTGTCTCGGGTTTTTCAGGCATCCATCTCCTCACAGGTTCTTGCATACATACAGGACATCTAGGTTTCTTACAGGTTGCAGTGTTTAGCATCAGCACAGATTTCAGTGGGAGTATTTGATGCGGATATGCATTGTTTTGGCACATTTGATAGTGCTTGAGCTCTTTTGAGATCGGTTTTACTCCCCGCAGGGATTTGTTTACTGCTTGCATATTTTGTTTGGCGCATGTTTGAGCGCGTATATTGCACCTTGCAATATTGTTGACAGTGGATGCACGTTGAGATGCAGAAACTGCCATATGTACCTTTTGTGGAGCCGATTTGGCTTGTTTCTGGCAGTCCCGACCATTTCTGAGACTCGGTTCGGAGGCCCTTTCTGAGACTGGGCTGGTTTCTTGTCTGCATAACCTTTTGTGAGGGTCGATAGCGTGAGGTTTTCTTGAGTTGGGGGATTCTCGAATGTTAAGATCCTTTCGGTGATACAGGTTGCTGGAGTACCCCTTTTTCGTGGCCTCGCCATAGGACATGTATAGAGAGGGCTAGGTGCATTTGACGCCGTGTTGGCAGTCTTGGGTCAGTTTTTTGACTTTTTATGCATAGTTAGTGATAGTTAGTGGTTGATGCGCCTGTCTTATGCTTTGAGAGCATTACTTTTGATGCGTTACTGATCTCTTGTGACAGTTTTGGATTGAGATTCTGTCAGTTTGTCGGGGGAAACTCAGCCGAATTTTTTCCAGAATTACTAGTGTTTATCGCCATATTAACTTTAACTTGCAACCATGTCATCTAGCGGTGAAAAGGATATTTACAATATCCGAAAATTTGATGGGATAAATTTTGCTATCTGGAAAGAGCAGACTCAAGATGTTCTTATACAAAAAGGCCAGCTGGTCCTATCATGAATCGCCCAGAGGGCGAGAATACAGATGCTGAGTGGGAGAAACTTGATGCTAAGGCCAAATCTACCCTCCGTTTGCATTTGGCTGAATCTATGTACTTTACTATAATTGGAGAAAGGACTGCTAGAGATGTATGGGATAAGTTGTGTTCAAGTTATGAGAACAAAAGTGCCACTAATAAGGTTTTCTTGATGAAGAAGCTGTTTGACCTTCGTATGAAGGAAGACGGCACTACTTCTACTCACATTAATGAGTTCAATATCATTTTCACTCAGTTGACCACTCAGGGTTTGGTCTTCGATGAGGAAATCAAATGTATCTTCTTGCTATGCAGTTTACCCTCGTCTTGGGATACGTTCTGTACTGCGATTAGCAACTCAGCACCTGGTACCGGTCTAGTATACAATGACGTCCTTGGGAGTCTGTTTACCAAGGTGTTAACCCTCACGGCACACGGACACCCTATGATCTATAAACGTTGTATTATTTAGAGTTAGGTACCGGGCTTGTCGGACCAATAGGAACAGGGTAAGGGTGATCGCTGATGACAGGCGCACTCTAACTGGAATATTCAAGGAGTTAGTTGGCTAAGTATGGGCGCCCAAGTGTGAATGGGGTGAGCTCATATAAAAGCCACTAAACCTAATTTTTACTCATTCTCTCATTGTGCAATAGAAGCTGCTCTTGCTCCATCTCCACCTTCTCCTTCACCATCTCCTTGTGTGTGTGCGTGTGTGAGAGAGAGAGAGAGAGAGTGAGAGGCGGTTGAGCGCGGCGTAGCGGCGTCTCCCTCTTCTTCGCGGCGCGGGAATCCTTCATTCGCAACTATGCAGGAAGGTGAGTGACACACCGTTCTTCCTTGTGAGCTTGTCTGTTGTATGACTGTGTGCTAGGAGCCTTTGTGGCTCGCACACAGCGTGTAGCAAGTCCCTAGCCTTGACATTTTTGGCGCCGTTGCCGGGGAGCTGCTGCGCGTGAAGCTCCAATGGCGACCTGTAAATTGTATTGAAGCTATTTTTTATGTAGGAAAGGCGCGGTTTAAGTTTGCTTATTGTTGTTATGCAAAAACAGTAGAGAAAGACACAATGTTGTTGACTGCATTTAAGTTTTCTGTGTTCTGTTAAGCTCAGATTACAGCTTACACAGTTAGCATTTCTTGCGTTTCTGCGTTTTCTGCATTTTCTGGTTTGCACTGCACAGTTCTGTCAAGTTTCAATTTTCTGCATTTTCTGTGTTTTCTGGTTTGTGTACAGTTAGGTGCACAGTTAGTTAATCAAGTAGGTTAGTAATTAGGTGAACCACTGATTAGCAGGTCAGTAGGTAGGTGGGACAGTAAATAGTTAGGTGAGGTCAACGCGCACCAAAACGCGTACCAAATAATATCCAAAAAAAAAATTGAAAAATAAAAACGTGAGCGAGGGGGAGATTAAAAAAAAATCGAAAATATTTAAGTGTGAGTGACTGGGGGGATCACTAAAATTTTGATTAGGATCGGGATCAGGATCATTTGCCCAAGCCCAGGCCCCAGGCCTCAGTCATATGATATATACTAGACTCACTCTTATATATATACCCTACCTCCTCAAGAGGGAATGAGAGCATGTGGGGCAAGTCCTCCACTCTCCTCCTTTCTCTTGCCACTTGCACCCTTAGACTTGCTATTTGGAGCCTAGTTTCCCAACTAGGAAAAGACTGTTTCGGGCTTTTCTAGAGCAAAATAGAACCAAACTGTGGGCTGTAAAGCACAGCGCGTCCCTCCTAGCGATACGCTCTTTTCGAGCTATCACACGGCCCATTCCACGACACGCTCTAAAAAATCTAGCAAAAAAACAAACAAAAAACACGCAAAAAACTAGTCACAAGGCCTCCTATAGTAGCTTTTTGACACCTTAGGGTATCAAAAGCACATGCACTTACGCTCTGGGCGGGTGCTAGAACATGAGCATATTGAGGGTGCCTCTGTTCATACGGACACCCATTACCCATCCACGATAGGCTCTAGACCCTCAACAGGGACACAAGGTAGCACCACCCAAGACCCTAAAATAGCCGCTAGTGATTCCTCCTCCGACTCAGAAATCATGGAAGCATACCCTACCCAAAACACTGAGAGAGAAGGCCATGCACCTCCCGAAGCTCCACAACCTAGTACTAGTATGTTTAGCCGTTTCATGGAAACATTAGGTAGAGCTACTCGCTTGGAACCTGATGCAATGAAGCACATGAAGGGGGTGGGGAAGTGGACTCTCCTTTCACATCGCACGTGGACCCCACACCCCCAAAGAGTGTCCATGTGGATATCCTGCCAACTTCTTACCAAGAAGGCCCTGTTGAGCTGCCTCCTTCAGAAGTTCCCTCTAGAGTACCGTTGGTGACAAGTAAAACCATGGGGAGCAACATTGCTTCTACCTCACAAGAAACCGTTAACACGTCGACTCTAGAAGGATTGTTCATTAATGATCATTGGACATACGACCTCCACACTGAGGTGTTGACGGATCTACACTCTGGCCACGCCTACCATGTAGGATGGATAGAGATTGTACGATCCACCTCTAGTGCCACGAGCCTCGAAGATCAACAGAAAATGATCTGTAATGTTATCCATGGCATTATTCAATCACAAAGGCAAAACCGAGGGGTAAATATACTCTCAACTGGCCCCATGAGATTTCTGGATACGAGCAAGGCTCAACAGCCTACTCTATCACAAATGGAGTCTCCTCTAATGAGCCCCATGGACCCATCTTACGTCATTTCACCTGGGGTCTCTATGCAATCTGAGCCTCCGAGCGACAACTTTAGCTTCCCTAACTTGGCTCAACCCTCTATTAAGGAAAACACAGTGCTCACTCCAGGGATAAGCCTGACAGAGAATGTACCGATGACATCTACGGTTAGCGCAGTGCCACTACCTAGTGTCGTAGTACCTAATATGGGGCCTCGGCCGTATGTGCCTCTAGCCCCTTATGCACACATGGCCCCCACACCTCCAATTGTACCACTTGTTTATGCTCCTCGAGTGCCGCTTCCTAGCCCTTATCCGAGTGGACCTATGCCCAGTTATGTTCCATATCCTGCATCATCCACACATATGCCAAGACTGGTACCCGTCCCTCTCCCACATATGATTCCAAGAGTACCTCCACCGGCCCTGCCTCCTCACATAGGTGACTTGGCAGCGTTTGCTCAAACCATAGGTCGATCTATCGCGGAAAATATGCGTCATGCATCTGATAGAGAGCCTAGAAGTAAGGCAGTACAAATTGCCAAACTCACGCAAAAATTCAATGGGGACTAAGATGCTAGAAAACACATTGAAGTGTTTGAACAAGTATGTGATTCCTTAGGGGAACGCAACGAACTACATAAGTGCAATGCCTTAAGCTTGACATTAAGTGGGAAGGCTGGAGATTGGTATAGAACCCTAAGGGTGGACGAGAAAACAATCTACCCTACCCTTCGAAGGTTGTTTCTAAAGGAGTACATACGAGAAGGTGTGCTTTGGGGTGTAGCATCTCAGCTACAGAAGGCCGAACGTAAGGAAGGAGAGTCAGTAAGGGACTTCATTAGTCATCTAAAGCACTTAAACTCTCGCTGCCTTGTAAATGAGCGCTTCAACAATAACCAACTGCTTGATCGATTCATTCGAGGGTTGAGGAATGAAGGAATCTATAATGGACTAGTGATTAGAGGTGTCACAACCTGGGAAGATGTCACTGCCAATGCAATCCAATTAGAGGACAACTTGATGATAGCAGGCATGAGGGTGTCTACTGACACGAGATCCACTAGCTCACAAGCCATTGAGTATGAACCCATGACTGCAAGGCCCATTGCCAATGAGATCCAATTAGAGGACAACTTGATGATAGCAGGCATGAGGGTGTCTACTGACACGAGATCCACTAGCTCACAAGCCATTGAGTATGAACCCATGACTGCAAGGCCCATTGCCAATGAGCCAAAGGTATTTGAGACATTCTTGACAGACCTCACCAAGGCAATCCAAGAGTCTCTTAAGGATAATCGACCCCCTCAAAATAGTCACATGTATCCAAGAAGGGAGCAACAATGGTGTTCCATTTGCTTGGGTCCACATAGCACTAATGAGTGCCCTACGTTTAGAGTAAAATTTAATGGAACTTGCAATGCATGTGGTAGGTATGGTCACCAAGCTAAGGATTGTTTAATGATCAAACGTATGATGGAAAATAGACCACCTGTAGCCTGGACGGATGCGCCTCGAGCTCCTGTATTGATGCCTGCTCCACCTGTTGAGCAACTACCGCAACACATGGTCCCTAGATCTCAAAATGTTGTGCAAGCTACACCGCTACCACCTCCTGTGCTAGGACCGCAACCCCCGCATCCAAGAGTCGCCCCTATGAACCAAGTGGGTTGCAAGCCATCTAATGCTTATGCAGATGGCTGTGAGGAGGAAATAGACACTAGTATTGCCTACGGACTTGATACATTGGAAGAGTGTCCTATATACTACATGGAAGATTGCTGGGGGCAAGTCAAGCCGGTTTATCAAGCTGCTGCTCTCGCATCCAGAGGTCAAAATATCAACACCCAGGCTAGGAGGCCACCTCTTCAATGCTACGAGTGTGGTGGACCACATCGGGCAGTGGAGTGCCCTATTAGGCTGCAAAAGAATGCTGCACAGATGCAAATGAATCAAGGGAGCACGTCTGCAATGCCAATACTCACATGTAATCGTTGTGGCATAGATCACTTGATTGCCCAATGCCCCTATAACCCAAATGCGCCTAAAATCACACCCCTAAATTTGGTCGAAATTGCTAGTGTGACATCGCCAATACCACCCGTCGCACCCGCTTATGCGATTACACGGTCCATGCTTCAAGGGCCAGGCCATATCCTCGAAGAGAGAGATACCGCGTCAGTTATCCAAGCAAAGAAAAAGAAGACACGAAGGAAGAGGTCGTAGAATACGGGAAATTCAAAGCCAAGTTCCAAAACAAACATAGGAGCAGGAGATGACCCCGTGTATATGAATGACCTCGAGGATGATTCAGATTCAATCAAGACAATGGAGACTAGAACCAATACCACAAAGGGAAAGACCGACAAAGAAAACCGTAACATGGAACCAAATGAAAACCAAATAAGAGAAAACCATAAAGAGCCTCTGAAAACACCACAAGTGTTTCCAAATCCAATCCAAGACCCCCAAGATAAACCGCAGGGGCAAAAAGGGAAGAATCTTAAAAAGAAGATTGGGACGTACCCAAACCCAGTAGACGAGATTGAGCAGGTGAAACATCTAAGAGGTTTAGTGGAGGAGACTCAAAGGAAACTAGAACCAGAACCCATGCATGTCAAAATTCATGACACAGTGTTTCCCACGCAAGTTCATCCACCCCACATGAACCATAGACCGTTAGCCATATCTAGTATCATCCAAGAAGGGAGTGAGGACGGGACATCAGAAAGTGAGCATACACCTTTCTTGTTGGAAAGGATGTTTAACGAAGGAATACCTGATCCCATTGAGGAATATGAGATTCCATCCTCACCAGTTCCTAGTCAAGGACCTACACCCTACAAAATGCCAATGAATGTTGCCAAACTAGTGGACTTCATGTCTTCTGAGGTCCGAACCACGATCATAGCAAAGTTGTATGGAGATCCTGAGTTATTCCTTGCACTTCGAGCATTCCTTAACGGAGAGCTACGAACGGGATTACCGCAGTTTGCGCAACCAAATAGGCCTGACTCGATTATGATTGATGAGGAAAATCATGTGCAATCACTTGACTTAGATGGACACGAGTCTGTGATCGAGGTACCCATTAACGAATTAGGGCAGTATTTTGAAGGCGACGAGTCTAATGCGACCCTACCCATCACTACCAAGGGATTAACTATAAAGGGAATTCTTGATGGTGGTGCGGGAGTTAGCATCGTTACAAAAGATTGTTGGGAATCCATGGGAAAACCCCGCCTCAGTGTTACTAACATTGTGGTAAAGATGGCAAATGGTACCATAGCCAAACCTATGGGGATGCTCAAGGATCTTAAGATCAAAGTTCTAGGACACAAGGTACGACATACGTTCATTGTAATGGATTTCTCTAAACACCTTATGTCATATGAAATGATTTTAGGACGACCATTCATGAGGGAAGCACAAATGGTTCACGAATGGTCTAAAAATCATGTCTATTTGCAATTCCAAGACTCTGTCCTTAGAGTGGATTTGGTAACTGGTAAGGTACACCCCTTAGGGAGTAAAACCATTATTGATCATCGCTCTGACACCACAGTTCACTCGGCCCCACTACAATATTGTTACACTTGTAAGAAGGATACAGACATTGGCCAAGATTCTCCTTACATGGATGTGTTACCGGGTATGACGGAATCAGACAACGTAGACTGGGTACACCTAGCTGCAACCATAGATGCCTGGGGAAATAGAGGAACCACTTGGGTCACACCAGAGGGGGAAGAGGTACCACAAATTGCACCTCTGAACATGATAAGTGCCATACATGCATCTTCTAAGGGCAAGGCAATTGTAGACCAGTCTGATAGTGACACCGATAGCTCAATAGAAGACTTTGACCAACACGACTCAGACACGGACTCCCAGAGTGAAACGGATTCTGAATCTCATGAATTAGAGAGTGGAGCAAGTTCAGAGTCAAAACATTCGGAAGGACCGAGCACATCAACCGATGATAGCTCCTCCGAGAGTGAAGAGGACACCAACGAGGATTCCTTTAGTGAGCCAGATCTAAATGCAAATCAAAAGCAGGTCTCAAATAAGGGAAAAAAAAACTTTAAGAGGCGTCGATATCGAGCCAATGTACGTGCTAGGATAAAAAAGAAGAGATCCTCAGCAGAATGGCTCAGTTATATAGGAGCATGTGATGCTCATCGAAAATTGGTAGACGATTGGGGTGAATATCTCCAAAATGTTATGTGGTGTAGACCACGACCCCATGACATAGCCCAATTAGAGATCATAGACAATTTGAGCCGCACTGCAAGGAGGCGTCAAAACCAAGAGTTAGCTCGACAACACAAGAAAGCAGAAATGGAAGCACAGACCAAAGCACAACCAGAATCCACAGACTTGCATCCTGCACCAGAACATTTCAAATCTTACACCACAGGGGAAGCAAAGGTTGTGTACACAAAAGCCCAAAGAATACCTATCGATGGGAATAATGGAATCTATGATGGTCCGGCAATAGTTAAAGAAATAGAATTAGCTGACCCCGGTGAAGAATCAAAACCTGTTTTTATTGCCCAAGACCTCACAGAAGTTGAAGAGGCGGTCCTCAAAGAGCTTCTCAAGGAATTCAAGGACATATTCGCTTGGACATACCATGATATGAAAGGTGTTCCACCTTCTGTGGTCCAACATACAATCCCTATGATTAGCACTGCGAAGCCCGTACAACAAAGACCCTACCCGATGAATCCTAAGTACGCAAGGATCATTCAAGAAGAACTAGAAAAGCTTATCAAATGTGGGTTCATATATCCTATTGAACACTTTGAATGGGTGTCTCCAATAGTTATCATGCCAAAAAAGAATGGGAAACTCAGGGTGTGCGTGGACCTCAAAAAAGTTAATGCAGCTACTAGAAGAGACCATTACTCCCTACCATATTCCGAACATGTACTCGAAAGAGTTTCAGGCAAGGAAGCTTATAGCTTTCTAGATGGGTACTCAGGCTACAACCCAATCACGATAGCGCTAGAGGACCAAGCTAAAACTGCCTTCATTACAGAATTTGGCGTGTTTGCATTTCGTGTGATGGCTTTTGGCTTAACAAATGCCCCTGCTACATTCCAACGATTAATAAACATTGCTTTTAAAGAATATTTGAGAGAGTTTTGTGAAGCTTTCTTAGACGACCTTTGTGTTTACTCTTCTTGGAAAGAACATCTATCATGTTTGCGGAAGGTGTTTGAAAAGTGTAGGTTATATCGTATCTCATTGAACCCGTTCAAATGCCAATTTTGGGTCAAGCATGGAGTTATTTTAGGGCATATAGTATCTAAGAATGGTATCTCAACCGATGAGAGCAAAATTAAAGTGATTCTAGAGTTACCACCACCAACCAATTACAAGGGAGTTCAAAGGTTCATGGGACACGTGGGTTATTATCGACGGTTTATTTTATTTTTCGCTGAGATAGCACGTCCTTTGTACAAGCTTCTCATTGAATTTAAATGGACTGAAGAGTGTGACCAGGCCTATGAACAATTGAAGAAAACACTAGCAAGTGCTCCGATTTTAAGGACACCTAACTGGGATGTCATTTTCCATGTGCATATTGATGCATCAAACTTTGCTATTGGGTGTGTTCTCACTCAACCAGGAGAACATAAATTGGACTATCCCATTAGCTTTGCAAGCCGTCAATTGAACGATGCTGAAAGGAACTACACCACTACAGAGCGAGAAGGTTTGGCAATGGTTTATGCAGTAAAGAAATTTCGCTACTACCTTTTGGCAAGCAAGTTTGTATTTTATGTGGATCATCAAGCGTTGCTGTATCTGGTAAACAAGCCATGCTCCACAGGAAGAATCACACGATGGTTATTAATTCTTCTGGAGTTTGATTTCACGATTGTAGTGAGACCCGGTAAAAGGCACGTCATGGCTGATCATTTGTCTCGCATACCCAATGGTGAAGCCCCTACAGGAGTTGATGATGAATTACCCGATACTTCCCTATTCATAGTTGAGACTATGCCTGAATGGAGTGAGAACATTGTTAACTTTTTAGTTAATGGTTTTCCACCCAAGGAACTTCGTAAGGATATCGCTCTAAGGCTAGTAAAAGAATGTGAACCCTATTGTTTGATTGCCGGAACTCTGTATAGATTAGGCAAGGACGATATTCTTAGGCGTTGTGCCCACGAGGATGAATATTTGTATATCTTGCAAGAAGCACATATGGGCATAGCAGGAGGACATTTTTCAGGAGACCTGACTGCTAGAAAGGTGCTGCAATCAGGCTATTGGTGGCCAACTTTATTTAAGGATGCATCACTTTTTACAAAAGGGTGTGATGAGTGCCAACGTTACAAGACCACACAGCGCAAAGACAGAATGCCCTTACATCCTATTAAAGTAACCCAACCATTTGAAAAATGGGGCTTAGACTTTGTAGGTCCAATTAGTCCTGCAGCTCGCAACACTCAATCTCAATATATTCTAGTTGCTACGGACTATGTAACAAAGTGGGCTGAAGCTAAGGCTTCACAAAAAGCTGACGCGAGGACAACAACTAAGTTTCTTTTTGAGAACATTATCACAAGATTTGGTTGCCCTTTTGAAATTGTTAGTGATAATGGTACCCATTTTATAAATGAGGTAATAAGAGAGCTTACCACGACCTTTATGATATCCCACCATAAGTCTACACCTTATTACCCGCAAGCTAATGGACAAGCCGAGAGCACCAACAAGACTCTAATCTCTATTTTAACCAAGACGGTAGAAGCTCATTGCACTGATTGGGATTTGAAGTTGACATCTGCTCTATGGGCTTATCGTACTGCTTATAAAGTGGCTATTAATTGTACGCCATTCAAAATGGTATACGGCCAAGAAGCGGTTATGCCTTGGGAGTTTGTCATTCCTAGTCTTAGGGTAGCTTCGCAAGAAGGATGGAATGGTAACCCCTTAACCGAGCGTTTGTATATCTTAGAAAAACTCGATGAAGAGAGACAGTTGGCTGTGCAAAATGCTCTTGTGGAAAAGGATAGGAGAAAGAAGTGGTTTGATCGCCATGTGAAGGACAAGGACATCAAAGTTGGTGATAAAGTCCTTATGTATGGAGTAGGTAAAGAGAAGAAAAAGTTGAAATATGCTGGTAAAGGACCATATAGAGTATGTGAAATTACCCCACAAGGTACCCTTCGTGTGGAAACTCTTGATGGAGTTGAAACCATTGGATTCCTCAATGGGAGTAAATTCAAAAGATATTATGATCCTTTAAGCCAAGAAGATCTACGGGCCATTCATCAAAAGAAGGCCGCCAAAGCACAAACCGAGTTAAAGAAGATACAAGCTCAAGCTGAGTCTAAGGAGTGACAACAACGTATAAGACAAAAACGAGAGGCTAACCTTGGAGTCACAAATGCATTCCACGTGGAAATCGAAGAGGATTGGTTGGACTCTGACACACCTCTACGATACCCTATTGAGTTAAATAGTGCCTATGGAAAAGTGCTATATAACGCCTTATTGGACATGGGTGCTAAATATAATCTGCTATCCTATGGGGTATGGTGTCAGTTAGGGAAGCCACCTCTATCTGAGAGTATTATCCAAGTCAAGGGTGTCAACAAGAAAAAAAACTACGGTTTTTGGAATTTGGCACACTTCTGTCAGTTATGACAATGGAATTGTAGCTCAAGACTTTTTGGTCATGCCTACTAGAACTATGGAGGGTAATATAAACCTAGGACGCACGTGGATGATAGCCACCAAATGCACTATTGATTGGGGGACTGGGGGTGTCACAATGCAAAAACCAACTCTTATCCCTACCACTCAAGCCATAGTCCCTGAGATATTGCCTAAGGAAATAAAACCCAAGACATTGCATGTCCAGGAGGTTGAACCATACGTCCCCATAGCCCAACTCTCTAGATCTTCAACTGATGTAGTTGAAAGAAAGCTTGAGACACACAAGAACCATCCTAATATAACAAAGAAAGCATACAAGTGGGTCCCTAAAGCTTCTTTAGTAACCATGGCTGATGCTAAAAAACGGAAGCCTCGTAAGAAACTTCCCACTCGCTCCAAGAAATGTAAGAAAATGTGGCGCTGGATTCCTAAACGACTATTAAAAGCCCAAGGATACTATGATGGAAATGAGCAAATTTGGGTACCTAAACGTAAAATGTGTCCTTCCCTATCGACAACAAACCCATATGAGTCAAACAGTGTAACGCTAAAGCCAGTGGCAGACCGTGGGAAGGGAAAGATCACAGAATGCTACACACCTAGTCCAGAGCTAGTTTGGGCTCCAAGGCAAACCCAATTTATTCCACCTAGCTCAGGAAGGGGGGAGTTCCATGAAGCTTCTAGCTCCTCATGTAATACATCCATAGAGGTAAAAGCTTCTACACAGCCTCCATCTATAGTAATGGACCTCAATGAAGCTACAAAAGAATCCACACCTCCCAGTGTTCAAGAATCACATGATAAACCACTTCAAGTTCGATCCTGGGAGAGTACCTTACCACCCTTGCAACTTGACGAGGCACCTAGGGTAATAGAAAACTACTGGCAAAAATCCTCACCTATTACCAACTGGAACAATTGGTTTCAAAGGGTGACAAGCTCATTTCAAACGGTATGATCTACCCAAGGAAGGGGGGAGTGTTTGTGTACATCCATCATTCACTTGCTTCCCTCTCAACCTTTCTCCCTGACCTCTTAATCTCCGATCTTAGGGAATGTATATATAAAGCCTTATACTCACAAAAACAAGATAAAAAAGTAAAAGAGCAAGAGCCATCACACAAATCATAAAAACAAATTATGCACAAAAACACGACCCTTGTAATATTTGCACTCTAACCATCATCTATTTGCGTGCACAGATATGGCTAGTACGCTAGAGTCATCCACTCCTGCCTTGGGTGAGAGGTACCCTCGTTACTTCTCACATATATTTCACATGGTCTTTCCAGTGCTTGCATGTGAATGGGATTTGATAGGTACGCTAGCATGTGAGAGGAATTTTGAGGAGTTAGAATGGCTGATACGTCTCTTGACCACGTCTGATCCATACTTAGTAGAGAGCGTTTCTCCCATTGCACAAGCCTACCCTTTTGACCAAGATGACTATAGGCGTCTAGTGACCTTTTTAGTAAACATGGGCACCTATGATGAAGAAGAAAATTTACATGACTACACGGATGGCACATATGGTCTCATGGATGATGACTTTGTTTATCTCGACGACGAGGATAGGGGTTTAGCTTTAGGGTTTCCCCCCAACCTCTACAATATCCTATTCCCTTGACTCTTTAGGGGGAGTGCAAATAATTAGGTTAGGGTTCCTTATGTTTTTTGTTGTGTTCAATAAGTGTTGGTACCTTTTCCCACTAATGTGCCTTCTGGAGGTATTCCTTTTGTTTCCTAGTGTGTACAGGAGCGTGTTGCTATTGATAGGATTTGGACCTTCATGGAACCTTTCTCTCATTTACACTTCAAATCAAGCGCGACCATCAACACAAACAGGTGTTTTATGTCCATTAGCATTGCCCTTATCTTTTTGCATCCATGTTTGTCTGCTTTGATTGTGATTGGTAGCATAATATTCAGCGCATTTGCTTAGTATCAAACATTTAATTCAATGTAATGTTTTGTCATAATCACTTGTCTAGGTTTAAAAATCAAGCAGTCCGACTAAGCTAGTTTGACCAAGCTACGTATTAGAAATCTTCTCTTAATACCATGGGGAATGCCTTCCTAATAAGCAATGGTTACTTAGGTTCTTAATCCGATTTAGGCAGCATTGTGTGAAATGTACTAGGGCTTTCTAGTGGGCTTAACCCTATTGACCTTTAGCTTAAGTATTATAAAGGGAGTTTACTAATGTGATGAGCCTGGGGAGGGTAACAGTGTTCTATGACCCCCCAAAGTTACAAAATTAAAATGCTGAAAATGAACAAACAAAAAATCAAAGTGCCACAATGTAAAATTTTAAGCTGGAAGAGAAATCCCTGCTTAAATTGGTACTTCACTCACATGTATCGCCTATGGTACTAGAGCCCTAGAGGTTCCCAGTGTGGGCGCTTTTCCTTGAAAAGCAAAAAACCCAAGGCATACAAAATAAGCACACACATCAAAATTGAATCAATGTGAAAAGACTTTGGGGGGTCAAAGAAAAGGTAATCAGTCAGGCGATGATTTCATGAGTAATTCCTTTTATCGTAGCTTAACTACAAGGTCTTCTAGGTATAGCCTCTAGTCAGCCCTCGAACATCAAATACTTGGCTCTAGCGATTAAACAACTTAATTGACCAAAAAAAATTGAGAAGTTACCCATGGTATTAATAGTCGAGCTCTAGTGCCTTTTGACCGTTAAATTAGCGACCCCGGACTTGTTTAATTTTTTACCTTTACATCTGTTTATGCATTTGATTATATTGCAATGTAATGTTTATTGCTAACAAATTGTCTAAAATTCTGTTACCAATCACTTTGTTTGTCTATTGCATATGATTTTTAATTGTATATGAGAATGCAATTACTGTGGCAATGTTGTTTGATTTTGCAGTGATTGAAGAAGGCTACGCACATCCATGTCGACTACTCTTCCATCTCGACGAACGAGCTTCAACTGGATAGCTTTTGAGGACGGAATCTACATCAGGAAGGGGGGCATGTTAACCCTCACGGCACACGGACACCCTATGATCTATAAATGTTGTATTATTTAGAGTCAAGTACCGGGCTTGTCAGACCAATAGGAACAGGGTAAGGGTGATCGCCGATGACAGGCGCACTCTAACTGGAATATTCAAGGAGTTAGTTGGCTAAGTATGAGCTCCCAAGTGTGAATGGGGTGAGCTCATATAAAAGCCACTAAACCTAATTTTTACTCATTCTCTCATTGTGCAATAGAAGCTGCTCTTGCTCCATCTCCACCTTCTCCTTCACCATCTCCTTGTGTGTGTGCGTGAGAGAGAGAGAGAGAGTGTGTGAGAGTGTGTGTGCGATCGAGCGTTGCGGCGGCACGACGGCGGCGAGGCGGTTGAGCGCGGCGTAGCGGCGTCTCCCTCTTCTTCGCGGCGCGGGAATCCTTCATTCGCAACTACGCAGGAAGGTGAGTGACACACCGTTCTTCCTTGTGAGCTTGTCTGTTGTATGACTGTGTGCTAGGAGCCTTTGTGGCTCGCACACGGCGCGTAGCAAGTCCCTAGCCTTGACACAAGGAGATTCGCGGGAAATATCTCGAAGGCAAGAAGGATGGTGATGCATATGTTGCTAGTGATAGACAGAGGGGTCGCACTCAAAGTCGTTCCAAAAGCAAGGAATGTGGGGGCTCACGTAGTAAGTCTCGGGGTTCTATGCGTAATGTTGAGTGCTATCACTGCCATACAAAGGGCAAGTGAAGAAGGATTGCAGGAAATGGCAGCAAAGCAAGAAGGATAAAAAATCCAGTGAAACTTCTAGATTCAAACAAGGGCAAAGCAAAGTTAGAGGAGATCAATGTGCTAGAGTCCTCAAATGCTCCTATTGTAGAGACTCTTCGAGCGGTTGTTATGCCACTTACCTCTGACGTATTGGTCTTCGCAACAGATCTACTTGTTGAGGCTCTTGTTACAGAAGATGCATAGTATGCACAGAATTGGATAGTAGATTCTGGTGCGAGTTTCCATGTGACACCACATAGAGAGTGGTTCTCTACTTATTCTCACTCTTGTGGCAAAGTGAGACTTGGTGATGCTTATGAACTAGACATTGAGGGTGTCGAAAATGTCAAATTGCATCTAAGGAATGGCATGCACTTTACTTTATGTAATGTCAGACATGTGCCCAAGTTGACTAAAAGCTTGATTTCTGTTGGTCAGCTTGATGATTTGGGCTACAACACCACATTTGGCAATGGTTTGTGGATAGTACGCAAAGGTAATCTTGTTGTACTCAGAGGACAGAAGCATGGTACCTTGTATTCCATGCATGTGTCAAATGTTGGTCATGATGACATATCTATAGGCGAGCTGCCGTCTACTGAGTTGTAGCATTGCCGGCTAGGTCATATCAGCCAAAAAGAAATAAGAACTCTGACTCGTTTTGGCTACTTACCTGTCTTGCCTTATGTTGAATTTTTTGTTTGTGAGCACTGTATTTATGGCAAACAAACTAGGTCCATGCACTTACCATTGGGTCAAAAGCGAGCTGAACCTCTAGATTTAGTGGATAGTGATGTTTGTGGTCCTATGTCAACCAAATCTCTAGGGGGGGGGGGGGGGGGGGGGGGGGGCAGCTATTTTGTGACATTTATAGATGACTCTACTCGAAAGGTGTGGGCATATCTTTTGAAACATAAGAATCAAGTTCTTTCTGTGTTTCAAAATTTTTTAGCACTCGTTGAGAATCGGTCTGGCAAGAAACTCAAGAGGTTGCGGACTAACAACAGTGGAGAGTATGTCTCCAAGGAGTTTGACAATTTCTATGCTAAAAGGGGGATTAAAAGGCAGTTTATTGCACCATACACACCAGCCCAGAATGGAGTTGCTGAGCGCATGAATCGTACGATTCAAGAAAGAGTCATAACCATGCTTTCTAGAGAAAATCTCACACAAGGCTTTTGGGTAGAAGCCGTCTTGACTGCAGTGCACATTATAAATCGTTCGCCTAGTACGCCATTGAATTATGAGATTCCATAAGATTTATGGTCTAAACGTAAGCCCCACTATGACCATCTACGTGTTTTTGGTTGTGAAGCTAAACAACTTCGACAGAAAATAGAGCCAAAGTCACACAAATGTATTTTCATTGGATATGGTGCAGATGGAGAGATGGGATATCGTCTTTGGCACCCGAAATCTCGTCGAGTCATCCATAGTTCAGATGTAATCTTCAATGAGTTGAAGATGCATAAACAACCTATCAAGGAAATAGAAATTTGGAGAGTCACTTTTGAGGATGTTGCCTCGGAGACAGTGAAATCAACTCAGCGGGCTAGTGATGTACCTTCCACTAGCAATGCTCCAAAGGGAGCGGATAGCAATGGTCAAGGAGTGAGACGGTCTACTAGAGTCTCTCATCCACCTGCACGTTTCGAGCCAGGTCTTGATTACCTCATGTTGAACGATTGCGGTGAGCAAAGTTGCTACCAAGAAGCCATGATGACGGATGATGTGGTGAAGTGGGAGTAGGCTATGGAATCTGAGTATAACTCAATTCTGGCTAATGACACTTGAATTTGGTAGAACTACCAAATGATGCGAAAGATTTACCTTGCAAATGGGTTTATTAGAATAAATTTACCTCAGCTGATCCAAATCCAAAGTACAAGGCTAGACTTGTAGACAAAGGGTTCAAACAGCAAAAGGGAGTCGATTTTGATGAAATCTTCTCGCCTGTGGTCAAGATGACAACGCTTAGAACCGTACTTGGTCTTGTAGCAATTGAGGACATGGAACTTGTCCAAATGGATGTGAAGACAACATTTCTTCACGGGGATCTCGATGAGGATGTTTACATGCAGCACCCTGAAGGGTTTGTTCAAGAGAACGCATCTCGTGAGGAGCTAGTATGTAAGCTCAAAAAGGCACTTTATGGCTTAAAGTAGGGTTCAAGGCAGTGGTATCATAAATTTGATGCATGTATGAGGTCTCAAGGATATAAAAGGAGCGAAGAGGATCACTGCTTGTACACAAGAAAGCTAGATGATGGATCGATGATCATTCTAGTTTTGTATGTTGATGACATGTCGATGACATGCTTATAGCTGGAAAATCCAATGCGGAAATTGCCAACTTGAAGAAAACACTTAGCAATAATTTTGGAATGAAAGATTTGGGGGATGCTACACACTTTCTTGGCATGCGAATCAGGAGAGATCGCAAACGTCGTATTCTTGAGTTATCTCAGGAAACATACATTGAGAAAGTTTTGCAGCGTTTCAATATGCAGGGGGGGGAAGCATTGAATACCCCAATGCAGGCACTCTTGAAACTCAACAAGGAAGATGCACCCAAATCTGATGTTGAGCGAGCTAAAATGGCTAAGGTACCATATTCTTCGGCAGTGGGCAGTCTCATGTATTCTATGGTGGTCACAAGACCAGACATTGCTTTTGTAGTGGGAGTAGTGAGCTGATATATGGAAAATCCTGGCAGCGAGCATTGGGAAGCAGTGAAGCACATTCTTAGGTACCTCAAAGGTACAGTCGGCATGTGTTTACGCTTGGGGAATAGTGATGCATCCATCGTGGGTTATGCAGATGCAGACTATGTGGGTTGTGTCGACAATAGGAGATCGACATCTAGCTATGTCTTCATATTTGCTGGAGCAGCAGTATCTTGGAGGTCCTGTCTTCAAGATTGTATGTCGTCTTCCACTACGGAAGCAGAGTACGTTGCATTGTCGGATGCAAGTAAAGAGGATGTATGGTTATCTCGCTTGGTCAAAAATCTTGGCATTGATTAGACTCCAGTGATATATTGTGATAGAGTGCTCTTGCATTGGCAAGGAATCCCGTGTTTCACTCCAAACCGAAACACATTGAAGTCAGGTATCATCTCGTGAGAGATTTCTTGGCCAAAAAGCTCATTGATTTGGTCAAGCTACACACTGACGACAACCCAACAGATGCTTTGACAAAAGGCTTAGCTTTGGAGCGGTTTACACATTGCAGTGAGTTGATGGGTATAGGTTGAAGCCACTAGATTGCTTCACGGTTGTACATACCAAGTCACTTGGGCTGCGTTGGCCTTCAAGTGGGAGTATGTTGGGATTCATGCCAACTGGCTGGACATCCCACTTACTACTAACCCATCTACTAACTTAACCATGTATACACTTATTCTTTAATGCAACAAAATAAGGAGCTGCAACAGAATAAGGAGCTGCAACAGGATAAGGAGCTGCAACAGGATAACGTTGTTGTGCGCTCCACCCAAAGCAGGTCTCTCTCTCTCTCTCTCTCTCTCTCTCTCTCTCTCTCGCACATGCTTCCCGCGGCACCTTCAGGTTTGGACATTGACATGCATCATATGTTTGATTTTGAAAATCGTACACAAGTTCCACCTACCAAAACCCCGCGATCGACTACTCTCACAGAGGATACCCACGTGGCAACGGGGTTGGATGATAGCTATGAATTGCTTGACATCCAAGAGTTTAGAGCATTGCAAACACACGTGATTGTTTTAGAGTCTGATTTTGCAAAGGTGAACGAGAATGTTACCAAAATGTCTAATATGTTTCTGCAATTCATGAAACAATCGGCCAAGGGCTAAGTTAATGAGCAAGCTTGGATTTTTGCATCCCACATGCTTGGTGGAAGCACACTTACTCTGTAGGAGCAAGGCTCTAATCTAGAGGAGTTGCGCCTTCTCTCTCATCTAGAGATGGATGACTTGTTGACGAATATCAAGCCATCGATTTTTAGGGGAGAGTAAAGGGAATGCAACAAAGATACGATGAATATATTCATGAGCAAATGGGATAGTATTCACAATCTTAGATGCACTCTAGATGTAGTCAAGGCTCTACAAACGAGTCTCACACTAGAAGGCAAGGCCTACAAATGGTGGATGTCTCTCAAGGAGAAGGGCATCATACTCGAGACTTGGGCATGCTTTGAGAGTGTTTAGAAAAAAAATTGTCCACGAATGAATCAGAAAGAAATTGGTATGCTTGGGATAAGTGCCCTATGCGTCAGCATAAGATACTGTCGGAGTATATCAATCTGAAGGGCTAGATACCTTTCAACAAGTGCGTGGGTTTATCCATGGGTTGCTTAAGAAGCATGTCAAGACCCAAGACCCCAAGTTTGAGGAGGTTGTAGTGCAAGTGCTTATAAATGACAATCTGGATGAGAAAGCATTGCATAATACTCACGTGCCTAACACTACACATGCAAATGCACACAGACAGCATGGACACAATAAAAGAAAGTTTATAGTAGTTGCATATGAGGCATCCAAGAAATCCAAGGGATCTAGGGGCCCTTTGTCTAGTGAAGAGTTTAAGAAAGCTAAAAAGGAAAAATCATGTTTTATATGTTTAGGGAGTGGACACGGCAAAAAGGATTGTCCCAAGGGAAAATTTGCTACCCTATGTAAGGAGAAAGTAGTGCACATGGTACAATTGTTGCCTCTTGAGTCCTCCTCTTGTTTCTCCAATGTGGAGGTAACACACGTCGAATCGTGCACGACGAGTGTTGTATAGCGGCCTCAATGTGGTAGCTGACCTTTGGTCCACATGAGTTGGTGTGTATGCATGGGTCTATCCGGTGCGAATATAGGTGGGGATAATGATGCTTCGCACAATTTCATTAACTATAAGTAAGTGAAACAGCTCATGTTGCCCAAAACTTTGAGTTCCCACCGTTATTATAGGGTAGCAATGATGATTGGCTATGACGCCGAGGTGTGGGATATTTAAGTGAAAGATGTAATGTTGGAGATTCAAAGGTATTACATATCCTTGAATTTCCAAGTCATGAATGTGGAGCGGGCTGATGCGGTCCTTAGGCAGGAGTGGTTACATCGTTTCGGATCATCACTTAAACGTAGCTATGAGCACAATAGTTTGATATTTGAATCCAATGGTGTACACGTGCTATTGTTGGGAGAGAAGGATGTGCCTTCCTCGCCACTCATATGTAAAGTTGAGCTTATGAAGCTCTCTTCTCAAGATGAAATAGAAGAACTCTTTTTGTGTTACTCCATGTGTCACATGTTGATAATGTTTTGAATGAAAATTCCTCAACGTTGTATGCTTCTCTCTCTCTCTCTCTCTCTCTCTCTCTCTCTCTCTTCCACATTTGGGTACTTATCTCTCTCCTAAACAAGCCAACGTTGCTAATAAGCTAAAAGATTTACTAATGGAATACAAAGATGTATTTCCGAATGATTTTCCACAAGGTTACCATCAACACATAACGTGAAACATGGCCTAGATGTGGTTGTAAGCATTAAGCCCATGAGTAAACTACCCTACAAAATGAGTCATTTTGAGGTTATTGAGGTGGAACGTCATCTTGCTGACTATCTCAGTAGATGTGCCTATCCCATATTATTGGTGAAGAAAAAAGACGATAGTATGTGCATGTGCGTAGACTATTGTGGTTTGCCTGTGGTTACTGTTAAGAACAAGTATCAACTGCTAAGAGAGGATGATTTATTCGATAAGCTCACCCATGTTCGTATCTTTATGAAGATAGAGTTGCGGTTAGGGTATCATCAAGTACGCATTAGGCTTGTTGATAGACCCAAAACTACATTCCGAACAAGGTTTGGACACTATGAGTTTTTCGTAATGTCCTTTGGGTTAACCAATGCACTCACAACTTTCATGACGCTTATGGATAATGTCTTGAAACTGTATTTGGACAAATTTGTTATCGTTTTTCTTGATGACATTCCTATGTATAGTGCCTCTGAGAAAGAGCACTTATAGCATCTGAAGCAGGTGTTTGAATTGATAAGAGCAAATAAGTTAAATGCCAAGGAATCCAAGTGTAATTTTCTGGAGGAGGAGATTCACTACTTAGGGCATCTTATTTCAGCTGATGGGATACACATGGATCAATCAAAGTGGATTTCATTCGGAGGTGGCATTCTCCTAGAAACTTGGAAAAGTTATAGATCTTTTTGGGATTTGCATGTTTTTATCGAAGGTTTGTTAAAAACTATGCTTATATTGTTGTTTTAATGATGAACCAACTGAAAGACAAGGGGAAAACCTTTCAGTGGGGCAAAGGTCAACAACAAAGTTTTGATGCTCTCAAGGACACATTAGCTACAACCCCTATTTTGGCTATTGTGGATCCTTTAAAACCATTCGTTTCAGAAATGGATGCTATGATCGTGCTATTGGAACAGTCCTTTTGCAGGGGGATACAATGTGGTAGTTGATGCTCTTAGTCATATTCCTGAGATCAATTCTCTTCTCTTTATCAAGCTTCGAAGTGAGTTTTAGGAATCTCTCATGGGAAAATGTGAGCATGACAAGGCATACTTCAAAGTGTGGAGCCATGTTAAAATGAGGGATCCTTCTCACTCCAAACTGGTATAGTGTCTTTAACCTCTAGACCTAGTTCTCCTCTTTCCGGTGATGAGCTATAGAGATGGAATATTTTTTCCATAGATGATGGGTACCTACTCCACAGTGGGAGAGTTTGTGTACCGATGGACGCAGACATTCAGCACAAAATTCTTTATGAATGTCACAAGATTCTAAGTGCAAGGCACCCATGCATAAAGAAAACTTATGCACTCGTACGACGATAGTTTTATTGACCAAGTTTACATGACTATGTTCAAAACTATGTTGCATTTCCAGAAATGTCAAGTCTCTTGAACATGGCTATGTTCAATAATATGTTTTGCATTGCCAAACATGTCAAGTAAATAAAGAAGAGCGCTTGAAGGAAAGAGTTTCCTTACATCCATTGGAGATTCCTAATGGTAAATGGGAAAGTATCTCTATGGGTTTTATTGTGGGTTAACCAACCACTGCACAAGGTCATGACTTGGTATGGGTGGTCGTACATAGGTTGACTAAACTCTGCAAGTTTATTCCACCAAATCCACCATTAAGAATCTAAAGTTAGCTAAGTTATTTGTGGACAATTTGCATAGGTTCTATAGGTTGCCAAGTAACATTGTGAGTAATCGTGATCCCAAGTATAACAATCGTTTTTGGATATCTACTGATAGTAATAGGATTACACCATATTTAAGTTTGAAATGTCAAAAACTCTCACAACAATGTTTCATTGTCGGTGGAGGGCTGTGTTTAAACAGTTAGGTACATAAACTCAACATAAGTACTACAGATCATCCTGAAACGAATGGTCAGACAAAACGGGCCAACCAAGTGCTAGAGGTTATGCAACAAGCATACATTAGCAAAAAGAATTGGATTGGGAAGATTATCTCCCTATTGTTGAATTTGCTTACAATAGTGCTAAGCATGTGACAACTGGTTTCAGTCCTTTCATGCTTATGCATGGTTTTCAACCTAGCTCACTAGTTACAATGAGGTTGGTGACTGAAAAGCTTCAGTAAGTCGATTTCCTCTAAGACCGTATGGAAATGTTGAAATTGGCTCGTCAAAATGTTCGACAAGCACAGGAATGATATAATAAGTATGCTAATAAGAAACATTGGCAAGTTACCTTCACAGAAGGGGCAGTTATATTTTTGCATATGCTAGAGCATTCAAAAAGTCTAAAGACTGGGCAAACACCCAAATTATCTCCGAGGTATTGTGGGCCTTTTAAGATACTCAAGAAAATTAGTGATATGGCCTACAAACTCTCATTACTTGTGCACTCTTGCATTTATCTGACATTTCATGTAAGTTGTTTACGTAAACGCTTATCTAACGACAAAAATATTATTGATCAACAGATTCTGGTTAATTTCATTGAACCTCCAACTCGGCCACATGAACCTGAGTGTATACTCAACAGATTCTGGTTTATTTCATTGAACCTCCAACTCGGCCACATGAACCTGAGTGTATACTTGACTACCATGATCTACGTACACGTCATCATGTATGTTGACAAGCATTAGTCAAGTGGAAAGATAGACTTGAGGAAGGTGCCACTTGGGAAAACATTAGTGTTCTTAAGAAGAAACGTTCCAATTTTGTTTTCAAGGATGAAAACACTTCTACAAGGGGGGATTAATGTCACGCCAAGGGCCTAGAGGCAAGGGGCCAAGTTTGAACTCGGCTCCGAGGTTGCCTATATATTGGCAAGAGGAGGAGAGGATGGAGTTCAGTACCCGTGCCTCATATCGTCATGTGTGGGTAATGAACTTCTCCATGGACCATGAGTTGGGAACTAAGATTGGTAGTAACTCCTAGCAAATGCTACCATATTTTTTTATTTCAAGTGTATATCCTAGCACCCTAATGTGATGCAACCTTGGATTATGGCAATAGATACATCCTACTTTGTGTGTGTGTGTGTGTGTGTGTGTGTGTGTGTGTGTGTGTGTGTGTGTGTGTGTGTGAGAGAGAGAGAGAGAGAGAGAGGAGATGAATTTTTTCTACACCAAGAAATTTGGTCTCGAGTACTATATCCTCCACTGTTAATGCAAGAAGGCAACAAAGAGGATATCGGCAAGCACAATTTTTTGGAGGACAAATAATTTTATGGCAAATAGCGAAAAGCTATGGAGTTTTAGTCCCTATATTCTTTTGTAAATTCCATGTATAGCAAGATCATATATATCTTTAGGAAGGATGATGGAGCCATTCCCGTCTTTAGATTTCAAGAGAAATACATCAAGGGGTTTACATCCATAACACGGGAAGATACAAATACCACATTGTATCAAGGGTATTCCGTGAAGCACTACAAGCCCTAGAGCAGGAGGAGTAGACCCTCCACAACCTTCCATTGATAGTATGCACAACGAAAGAGGCCCCACCATATGCCAAATACAAGTCCAAGAGTTAGATGATGTGATACCACGAAATTGGATCAATGGAGGAACCCATGTAACACCTCACACAAATACACATGGTGATATTGGAACCAAAAGCAGGTTAGTAAGTCACACCAACCAACTACCTTATTCAATGATCTTTGACCTATTGCACAAGTAACTAGAAGAAAATGACCAATATATCAAAGGCAAGCAAGACCTATGAATTTTTGAAAATCAATGAAGAAGTAAGATGGAAATCAAGATCCTCACAATCACTTGGCTACATTTATGTAATTTCTCAGAGCTGAGAATGTCTATGACTACCATACGCAGTATGAGGGATTCGGATTAATGCTTGAAGGGAAATATTTGACCTGGTTTTAAATCATAGAAAATGGGACAATCACTAACCTACCCACGCTATCTAGTAGATTTGTAGAAACAATCTCAAAAACGGGGATCAAGCATAACATTGTTTCTCAATATGTCATCTTTACAATAAGATCAATGTCGGATATGATCTTCATTAAGGTGTTCTTCTTTTATCGCACCTCAAAATATCCACAAGACTATTTCCATGTGTTGAAAATGGTGAAGCTTGCAAACAATCTTGGGCTGTCGGTGGTGCTCAAATCAATGACTTTTGTCATGCTTGGTTCAAATTCTAAAGGGGTGCTAGCAAAAAGGCACTTAAAAGATAATAGCGATGATTAACTTTGTAAACACTAAACAAGCACTCCCCCAAAACGTATGCACCTTCTCCAAAAGGATTGACTGTATGCTCTAGAGGCACGGATATTTGCTATGTTCCAATATCAATAATAGCATTTAGAGAAATAAACTTGAAAGAAGAAGCTTAATCAATCAAGAAACTTTCAAGTATAATATTAAACTTTTCCATTAGAAAATAAAAAAAGATTGAATGAAAGCAAGGAAGGTAAGAATACAAGCCATAAAAGAGATAATATTTAGCAAAAAGCTGCTTGATGAATAAAGAGTATTATAGCATAAGATCCTCTTAAAATTAAAAGAGATTAAGTTGATATAACAAGTAAAAATAAAAAGATGTTAAGATTAAATAAATAATATTTTTTGGAAAACTATTTTTTTTCTAAAAGAAACTCTCTCTCACTTGCTCCCTAGTTAACACGTTTCTCTCCACTTTCTTTTAGTACTCTCTCTATCTCTCTCTCTCTCTCTCTCTCTCTCTCTCTCTCTCTCACACACACACACACACACACACAGAGTACTCTCACTCTCTCTACCCTCCTCCCACTCCCTTTCTCTCTATTCCTCGCTAGTGTAGTAGTCTCTTTACCACCCTCCACCTACTCCCTCCATCCCACTCCCCTCTCTCTCTATCCCCTCCAACCCACTCTCTCCCTCTTCCTCATTCCACTCCCTCGTCAATCTACTATCGACCCCCCCCCCCCCCCCCCCTCTCTCTCTCTCTCTCCCTCTCCCCAATCCCTCTCTCTACCCCCTTTATCCTCCCCCCCCCCTCTAACTCTATCCCTCACTTTACCCCACTCTAGCCACTCTCTTGATCCCACCCCCTCCTTCTCTCTCTATCCCCTCCAACCCACTCTCTCTCTCTCTTCCTCTTTTTGTTCCCTCACTAATATATTACCCCCTCTTTCCCCCCTTGTCTCTCTCTCTCTCTCTCTCTCTCTCTCTCTCTCTCTCTCTCTCTCTCTCTCTCTCTCTCTCTCTCTCTCTCTCTCTCTCTCTCTCTCTCTCACTCACTTAAAGGCAAAACTTCTAGTTGCAGAAAAGGAGAGAGAAACTTGCTTGAAGTAGAAAGAGGAGACTATGTCTTCTCAAGAGGCCAATGCACACAAAGCAGAGAACCTTTTGAAGGAACCTGTTGAATTGAATACGTCTTCTGTATTATTGAAGCGTGCTTGCATAGAATCAAACCATGATAAGGTTGCCCTTTTGCAAGCAAAGCAGACCCGATGAAATGTCAGAAGTTGGGTATGGTGGCCTGGAATTGGCCAATGAGGAGTTGAAGAAAGCAGAGCTAGAGCATAAGCTTTCCGAAGCCACAACTGAATTGGGAGATATCCACGCCGAATTAGCTAATGCAAAGCTAGGTGAGGCTAGTGCAATAAAGGAAGCAGATTCTGCCTTAGAAGTAGTAGCATCCTAACTTGAGCGAGCACATTGCAAAAAGCTGAAAGGAACTGTGAAGAACATGATCAAATTGGGTGTGCTTATCGTGGAATTGATGGGTATCTTGCACTTAAGGAGATTATTTTCAAGGTGTTGAACGCTAGTTTGGATGCACAATTTCAAGTTGGAAAGGAAATCACAGTAAGAGCATCCGTTTGAGCAACCCTAAAGAAAGGTAATTGTAGTGCAGTGAAGTTTCTGCCATCTGCGTGCGAGCTCATTAGCTCAAAAAAAGGAGGACAAGCATAGGGGTGAAGGCAGGCCAAGATGAAGCAATAAGAGCAGGCTGGGAAGAGCCGCATGTAGCCAAGACGGTGCGGGGAAAGGGCAACATGTCAGAGTAGCATGTGCCATGAGTGAGAGCGTACTTACCGTTTGACGCCAGGGCTGACGAGAGCGGTGACAATTCAAGCAATAGTAGTTTGCGTTGTCAACGTGCGATATTTTTGAAGCATTATCATAGTTTTTTTAATTAATTAGTATTTTCATTAAATGGTTTTTATTTAAGGCATGATGATTCACATGATTTCATACATGAAATCCATTTGACAATGAATATATCCACATTGTATGATGAATGAAATTTGGCACAAAGCCCCACGATCGTCTTCCCAATTTTATGATAATGAATCTGTAAGGGACTAGACACTGCCACAACTAGAGAAAATGACACCAGCGGTAAGACCTTCCCTCACAATTTATGGAAAGCCCCAGCTTATTTTGTAACCCACTCTCATGAGGTTAACAGGTAAACCTAAATCCGAGGTTTGGGTGTAAACCAAAAACCCCACATGATGGTAGACCGATAGTGCCCCCACGTTGTGAGTAAACCTAAAACTCATGGATGACCGAGTACACCAAAAACTCATAGATGAGAGAACCTAAAACTCCATGGTGTCATGAGAGTGGAGAAGTTAGTTCAAGGGGGCACATGATGACAAAATGATTTTGTAGGACTACTTTATGAGCCTTGGATGAGTACTCTTGTGAACCATGTGTGATGAATTCATTATAAGAACCACCATGATGTATTAAGTACTATACCTAGATGTATCATTAGAGCCTAGACATACATTTATGATGATGACTATGCCACGTTTGGTTGAAGGGGGCAATTGTTGGGGTCAGCCCAACTTGGGAAACCACATATGGTGTGAACATGTTGTAATGCCTATCAAGGCTCAAGAAAAACCTAATTGAAACTCTCTTTATTTTTCAGCTCCACTTGTGTGTTATCCCCTCTTCTCGTCTCTGCGCACGCTCCCCATTCCCTTGCCATGTCTGTGAGAGAAGCAATTCGCTTTTGCTTCTAACTCTACATCTCTCTCCCTCTCACATGCCACCCATGGCACGGCACACGGACGGCCCCGTCCACGAGGCTATCCACATGGATTGCAAGCAATCCACATTCCATATAGCTAGCCCCATGGACAGGGCCATTCGCGTGCCATGCCACGAGACTAGCCTCGTGGATTACGCGTCGCGTGAAATCCATCATGGGTTGCCTGTGTGGACTACGGGTTGCCCATAGTCCATCAGGATAGTTTTGATGGACTCTGTGCAACACACAGTCCATGCGGCTGCCACGTGGACTGCAGGCGACCCACAATTGATGGGGGTAGTACATAAGGATTTCCCCTGGTGGTCAACGATCAAAGGACCATTAGGGGGACCCCCCCTCCATTTCCCTTTATAAAAGGGAACATCGTTTTTTTTTTCACTTTCTCCCCCACTCTCACACCCTCATCTCACTCTCTCAAGTGGCGCTCTCTCTCATTCTCACACACTCTCTCACTCATACTCTCAAGCGGCTCTCTCTCATTCTCACACTCATATATTCAAGCGGCTCTCTTTCACTCTCTCATTCTCACACTCATATAATCGAGTGTCTCTCTTTCATTCTCACACTCATACATTCAAGCCCCTCTCACTCTCACGCTCTAAGACCCCCTTTCATTCCCCTCTTCCCACTCATTTCCACCCTTCCTCCCATTACCCTCTATCTCTCTTCCCATCCCTTCCTACCCTCACTCCCATTCCTCTCTTCTTATATCTCCCAGACTCCCACTCTCCCACCCACTTTATATCACTCTTTCTCTCAATCATCCATTCTATCCCTCTATCTTTCACTTTTTTGCCATCTCTTTCATCCACTCTTCCCTCTCTACCTCTCTCTCACACCCACCTTCTATCATTCTCTCTCTCTCTCTCTCTCTCTCTCTCTCTCTCTCTCTCTCTCTCTCTCTCTCTCTCTCTCTCTCTCTCCCCCCCCCCCCCCCCTCCCAGTGCATTCTCACTCTCTTGTTCCCACTTTCATTGTAAAAAGAATACCAATTCTTACGAGAAACCAATCCAAAGCAGTCGACCATCAGGAGGAAATCCCAGTCAACATGACTCAAGAAAGTGGCTCGTCCCTTGCAATGACATCTATGGCTGCTACCTCTATGGTGACAGCTGCACATGTATCTCCATCAAGGGGTGCAACCACTTCGATGACCATAGAGCCACAAAATATTGATAATGACCCATTAAGTGATCTCTTTGGATCCGTGGTTGATTGTCACATTTCATCGGGGTGGATTGATGCACATATTGTGCCATATAATCATCTTTTGCCAATAATTTCTCTTTGTCCTCTTTTGGCCAATTTGACTCTGAAAAAAAACAATGATTGTGTGGCAAAACTCACGGCTTCTATAGCTGAAAGAGAATTTTAACCTATGATGGCTCATTTTATTGTGTCGAAAGCTTTCCCTGGGCAAGATTTTGTACCTTTCGATAGGTGTGGTATCTATATGATAGAGTTGGTGATGTCCTCGGGGGGCTCACCTCTTAAACATGTAAGTTACCACGTGAGTTCAAATGATTAATTGCCAAAATTTTAAAATTTCAACAGGATTATATTAACAGAAGGATTTTTTAAATTTATTATAAAGAAAAACCCATAAGTTCTTGAAGAAAAAAGGGTCATTTTATTACCTTAAGCATGTAAGTAAAGGGGTTTTCTAATACCCTTTGAACGCACGTTATATGAATAGTTTCTTAAAGGTGCAACCCCGAGGTGATCCAATGATCAAATTAGAGCCACTCTAGAGCTTAGTCACATGGAGGAGAAAATATTCATTGTGTGGGGTGAGAATCATCCGCTTTATACGTGAAAAGATTGGGCATTGCACGAGTGGATGTATGAATTCTCAACCTTGAAGGTTGAGTGCACGATCATGAAGTTCGGCCCTGAGGAGATAGAAAAAGCTCTATTAGTGCTCAACATGATCAACAAGTAAGGTTATTTATATTATTTTTACTGCACTTGAATTTAAAATTATTGCTAAATTGTTACCATAAAAAGAGTCCATGTGCCTTACACCACTGTGTCCACAACATCTTTATGATGCAAAATTCGTCACTTGCTGAACCATAGTCCTTGTTGAACAAGTTCAATAAGGAGAATATAGCAAAGTTGAGAGGGTGCTTCATGGCATGGCAATGAACCGATCAATATGGCTTAAACTACCGATGTCTTTGCTACCATAGCTATTGTGGAAGGTGAGTGTGATTTATAATACACATGCATTGGATAACTTGTTTAAAAATCAATTTCTCTTTATGCTATGTAAAATAGGAGGAGTTCAATGTAATCTATTGGCACCAAACACAAAATTTGCATGCTAAGGATAGCAGAGAGTATCGTTCAAAAGAACCAGAGTACAAAGTAAACTATGACATGGCTCTAAGGGAGACCGCGAACTTCTTTGTTCGAAAGGGGTTGAAGATAGCTATCATTTTCAATCTAGAGAATGGCGCGGACTTCTTTCAAAAGTGTATTTCATTGTGGGTTGGGGAGAGAAGGGATGTAAAATGACCCAATATTATTTGCTTTTGAATGTATTGTTTTTTTAATGATTATCTAACACTACATCCAATGTAACATTGTAGGAAAATGTCATTTGATTGACATACTGGCCAAGGGCAATGTTTCCATGATTGAGGCATCCATTCCAACATAGGAGAAGCCATTCTCATAGTGGCTAAGAATGCATGTCTATTGGTGGCAGCTGGAAAGGTGGATATATCAAAGAACATGATTATATATGTGAGTGCAATGTTGCTAGAGCTTGAAGTGCAGGGGTGTATTGAGCTTGGAGGAGAAGATGGAGGCTGAGAAAGCAACGATGAAGACGCTCCACACACATGCTGCACACAATTGTGGCCTATCTCTTGGAGAGTCAATGCAAGCTTTTTGACAAGACTCTTTAGGCAAAGAATTTGTGTGGTGGAAGACAACCATATGAGCCACACCCAACGAAGAGGAGAAGCCACACTTTGCGTGTACAAAGCGATGCCTACTATATACAAATATTTAATTGTTAAGTTGTATGGGGGTGTATGATTCATATTGTATGCTTTGGTCAATGTAGTCAACATTGTAATTTTGAGATGGTGGTTAGGAAGCCTCAAGAAAATTTTGTGTGATCTATATCCCGAGCATCCCAGTGATGCATGGGTGGATTCTGAGAGAGAGGAGAGTGGGATCTATCCCAACAAGTGGATAGACAATCTCCACGGTAAAGATACATGGAGAGAATGTCCATGGTTCTTGGGGAGTTTCTCGAAAATTTTGTAGAAGAATACAACGATAAGTTATTTCTTCTTATGCGATCAACATGATACTCGCTGGTGTATAGTGTCCTCACTATTGTTTTGACTTGTAGTATTACACAAGAAGATTAGGGGGAAAGGAAAGAGCGCAAGTATCACCATCAATCAGCCTCCCGATGCCCTTTCTCTTAGCACGACCAGCGGACGTCCAACCCAAACATAGCAGTTGCAAGACCATCAAGTGAAAAGAAGAGAGGTTGAGTAGTCATTGAATAATTAGAAGAGTCATCAAAAGAGTAGCATATTGAAAGGAGTGAACAGTAAGGTGGCGGTTCAGATTCTAAGTAGGGTGACTTTGAGCGACACTTGGAATCACATCCGTTGAGTCCAATCACATGGTTTGAGACCTAGGGGCTCAATACATAACACTTCCATCTCACGATGGGGCAAAGCAAGGGTAGCCACCCACTTTTAGATCATTGTTCGAGGCCTTTCAAACCACTTGGTTCCTTTCCACTAGGTAAAACATACAAATAGAAGTCAATGAATGATGTTTAAATGAGATTGGTTTTCAACAATTGATTACATTTTGCATGTGAGGCACTCTCGATACACTTGGACACAAACATGGTGGAAATCAGGACTGTTGGAAACATTTTGCAGTCCTTGCTGATATAGGTCATTTACGGAAGGTGCTTATGGACCCAAAAAGCAGCCTTGAGTGAGTTTATGACGCTTTAGTATCTAATTTCTATTCCTAATTCATCATCAATCCTCTTACACATGGTCTTATGCATCACAAGACCCTCCAAGTGATCCGTCGTTTTGTGGAATCCCTCTCTCTCACACTAGCCAAATGGATCGTGACCAGCGGCTTAGAGGGGTGCAACTTGTGTGGGCGGACTTGGCAACACACTGAAAACTTAGCATTGGCGTTGGTGGCATACCTCGATGAATGTATTCTCTGTTGAGAAGTTTGTACAATGTATCCTTAACATGGGTGAAACTTTTGACATTACTTGTATTATTAAAACAAAACCTATAGTAGTGATAAACTTGGTTTACTAAATATAATTTCTTGTTTCAAGAACAACTGCTTAGTAGGTAAGTAACATCAATCTCATATTCATATGTCTTTCAAACAAACGGAAGATAAATACCATCAATATTTACTCTCTTGAACATGCTTTATCTTTGTGACACTACAAGTATTGAGAAACATATTCAAGGATTTCTTAAGTATTGCTTGGAAAAATCTTGTCATCATCACACCGTTATTGTAGCTTAAATACCACAGTGTCCTTTAGCAAGAAAAACATGGGCCGTAAGTAAAATCTTCTCTCTCATTGTTCATGAGATTAAAAAACTTGTACAAGAAAATGGAAAACTATTTTGGAGAGTATATGTATCTTGTAACTCCCCTTTAGATAAGGTGCATCATATGTGTCAACTATATTAGTCGCAGCTTCATCTACCATACTAAAATAGACCGTTGAGTTATGCTACTAGAATAATCTGCAACCTTGTGTGTTATGAGAGAGCATAATTTATGTAGCTTTGCTGAAACATAATCCACATGAAACAAAAAATACATAATAAAGAATGAGAGAAACTCATTTAGATTCATAGAGTCATCTAATTAAAGAAGCATCATCTTTTTCCCTCATGCATGGAAAATAACTACTCCATCGTCTTCTCCAGGACTAATAAGAGTAAAGATGCTTGAGTCTTGGGTTGTGCAATTCTAACATTCGGTGTGGAAGTTATGGCCAAGGTTTTCATACATTGCGGCAACCTACTTCCCTGATAGAAGAGGTTTCTACTTAAAAAACACTTTTGGTCCTCTCCTTTTAGAGCTTTTTGGCTTCTTTTAAAGGCCTCTCTCATTCCTTTTTACCAAACTTAGCATGTATACTGTAATTACCTCAAACTAGTCAACTTAAAAGTGAGCATTTAATCTTCATGGATTTGATAAATTCTTGATTGTGAAATTGTCCTCCCAAGACAGAACGATTTTTTAAAGGAAGAACTTTTGCTTCGATGAAGAAAATGGCTTCCAAAATGCATCCTAATGTTAACTCTCATGAAAAGCACATTATAAAAAGCATAATTGCTGTCATTGAGTCAAGAAAATTTCTCTCTTTTGGGAGCCAGGAACGACCATTGAGTAAGTCTACTTTTTTAGCATTTAGGAGCTCCAATGAAGGAAACAAGAGAGATAGGCTTGATTGTTGGGTAAATGTTGCCAACATGCACGAGGACTCAAATTGGATAGAGCGGAGGCCTCATCACCTTAAAAGTTATGGGGTCTAGATAGTAGACCAATTTGGAAACTCTTTTAGTTACACTGGCATGTGCAATGACACTTTCAGATTGATGATCTCCTAGGAAGTTTTTCCCCCTAAATTTCTAGCATGGTATCAAAGACATGTGATGTATCTTGCAATTTAAAGGCGAAGTGGATGGCATTTGTGAGTTCAAAGACTCATTGGCTAGCCAAGTGGCCTTGTACGTTCTGCCCTTTCAAAGAATCTTGGACAAGTTGGCACTAAGAAGGATGTTGGGTAAATGTTGCCAACATGTAAGAGGACTCAAATTGGACAGACTAGGGGTCCCCATCACCTTAAGGTTTTGGAGTCTAAATGGCTAGGCCACGTTGGAAAGTCTTTCAATCTAGCGCACACGTCCGGTGAAAGTACTCCGATGGGTGATATCCTGGGAATTTTGTCCCCTTGGATTTCTTGCATGGTTTTTTGCATTGATAAACTAGCTAAGCCACATAGAGACTTTATGGAACACATCCACAACCACTGCCACTTGCCTTTTCTGTTTAGAGTGCCTTTTTGCCCTACCCACAACCTACAAACTAGTGGTGACCCCCTAAGATGGAATCTTTATTTGCAAACAATATATCACATATTGTAAAACCATTCCACTCCTGCAAGCCTTCATGAAAAAAAGTATTGCATTTCCTCTTCACCTAGAGAGACCAATAGTTATACGAGGATATTGGTCTAAGGCTCCACTTTGCGACTAGGCTGGAGGTCAACAACTCAACGTCCAAAAGTTAAATTCTTTAGATAGTGTACATATGTCTTATGCTATCTTAGGGTTTTTCTCACTTGAATCTAATTCTCCTCGCAAAAACTTCGTGGGTATTAAAAGCTACTTATTGAGTTGGGTTCTTGAGGGTTGCCATCATGCAAGAAAGTATGTAATGGAGGGGAAAAAATTGATATTTTAGAACAAAAGATGTAGAGGACAAAGATCCCTATATACTCTCTGCCAGTGTGTGATGTTGTTTCTGAAGTTAGACATAATCCAATCCACCCTTTGTATGATTGTCAGCTAGAACCCAACTAGATTCCTAGAAGCTTAAAAATCTACTTATTGTCAATAGGTTCGCACATTGCAACAATAGCTGTGTATGGACAAGCCCTCAAAGCACATTGTAAGCAGTTTTAGAGTGGTGTATGATTGGACCACTAGGCATACATAAGATTTTGAGAGAGTTCCAAAAGATTTTAAAGACAAATTATAATCTCTGAACATTGTGTGTGAAATATGAATTACTAGATCCTTATTAGCACATGGTACGTATAATCCACGTTGACCCAACCCTCCCTAGGCATCTTGCACCCCCGCTGGCTTGCCGACCTACGAGACTAATTGACACCCTTTTTCTAGTGGGAATCAACGGTGTGCATGTAAGCTACATCCAGAGCCATTCGATGGACAAGGGGAATAATTTATTCTAAGGAACCTTCTCGGCCTTGGAAAGACAAAAAAACCACTCGGGTAAGGCATCATATTTCGAACTCACCACCTCGAGCTCACTGATCCAATGCCTTACCATTAAGCTATTTGTCGTGAGTCAAAAGGGAATGCATAAATGAAACATATAAAGAATATGTCGAATTTTGACGTTTCTGTTGATCACAAAGGAATCACATCTGGATCACATTCCATGTCTATCTCACATGGCGATGATCATATCAAAATCACATTGTGATCACAACTGAGCACATCCGTGATCAAACGAGCGTGGCACACGCCTTTTGACATGGACCATTGATTTTCGCTGGTGAGGTCTGTGTCAATTAAACCCGGGGGCTTGCCGACCCTTGTTGCCTTTGTCAGCTCCTAGCCGGAAGAAGTAAGAAGTGAAAAATGAAGTTTTACATGATCTTTTTGGAAACTAGCTACCTAAGGTCTTTAAAACGGAAAAAGGTCTTTAGCCTAGAACGATCCAATGTACAGGGTTGAACTTAAATGACTCTGCTGGTTGATAAGCATGGGAATTCTAGCAGCAGACGCCATGGCGCCCTCGTTACTTCCTTCACGGCTCCGACGACCTCAAAGTCCGAAGACTAGGTATGTGAGAGAGAGAGAGAGAGAGAAAACAAAGCACCCCCTGTTCTGGATGCTGAATTGTAAAGATGTAAACCTGAGCGTAGCAGGGCGTTAAGAGTAAAGAGAGCTTATATTTTGCAGACATTTTGTGCAGGATAGTAGTGTCTTTCTTGCCAGCTGAAGGGGCAATTTACAGACGTGAGCTAGAAGCTGCGCTTAATGTGGTTGAAAGAGCATCTTTACTCTGCAGCTCTGTAAGTAAACACTTAATATGTGCCCTTCAATGCCACAAACATTGTATTTCTTAGTCCTTCTGCTCAGTAGACTGTGAGCTTTGAAGAAGTTATGTTTAGTCCAACTTTCCATGCTACAAATTCCTGAGCATTGCTTCTGTATAAGCTCAATCCTCAAAGTATTTAGGGCAAGAAACTTGATTATGAAGGTCATAAAGAGCCTAGGGAGCTGGCCTCACTCAAAGGGTTCGCTAGGCTAGGTTCCAAGGCCCAAATGGCCACAAAACCTGCAGTGAAAAACACAATAAAAGTATAAGGTCCTTGTACTCATTGTCTGCCTCTCAATGGCTTGCAATGCATTATTGGCATGGAAATCTCTTTAAATATGGGTTTAGAACGACCTGGCAGATTGTCACAAACGGGAGCGCATAACAATATAAAATACATTCGGATAAATAGACTTTATCACTTAGTACTGAAGCCAAAGGATATAGAGAGAAATAGATAGAGAGAGATAGAGAGTGAGAAGATCGACACAGTATTGGGACCAGAAGATGGGATGGTCCCCCCCCATAATAGTATCTTTATTACTGAGGAGAAGTCTATACAAGCACTTGAACTGAACGTATTACCACGTTCGTTCTAGAATAAGACTTCATGGTTCCCAGAAGCCTCGGCTTTCGATTCCTAGGGCAAAACCCTATTCCAAGGAACTTCCGTTCCTTATTCCAAATCCTTGAGAACCAAGGTTCTCGCCTCTGGATCACACCTTCCAGACTCAGGGCATGGCATCCCTGCAACTCTTTTCCGACTCTGTTTCTAGAGTCCTGTTCCTGCAGAATAACTCCGCTTTCTTGGACACGAAGTCCTTCCCTTGGGAATTTCAACTTCCGGATCACATCTTGAGAGTCTACCTCTCTTCAATCCGTGGATCTGCTTCCCAAACTTGGTACGAAACCCTTGGGCTGATCTGGCTCTAGTTCCTCAGAGCGCTTTTATCCTGCAGAGGCTCATGCCTTCCTCTGCTCCTACTCCCTCATGAAGAGGAAGTACACCTGCAATCAAATACTTAGAGATCATAACATAAAAATCGTACCTTCAAAGTCGCGACGCTCGTAACGCAACTCGGTTCTCGAAAAAGCAATTCCCCGGAAGAGATCTCTGCAGAGAAAATCCTCTCTTCCAATCCTACACACAAAAGAGGTGTGTTCTCGGGTTCCTTCTCGTAAATCAGCCCCGTCTACGACGTTTATGGGCTGAAAACAGAGAAAAAGAGCTGCTTGTCGCGATGGAAACACGCTCCGTAGGCACTTCTTCGCGAGGGAACTCGCGCATTTGGTCTTGGCGACATCTGGTACACTTGGGGCAGCCATGGGCATCACCGGCAAACGTCTTCTTTGCGGGTGAACTCTGCAGAGCAGCATCTCCTTCTTGCAAAAACTGATCCTCCCCTTTGAGTGAGGGCATGTGATGCTTTTATAGCTCCTAGCCACGGGCACGAATAGCTGCTCGCGTAGAGATCGCGGCCGTTTTTTTTTTTTTCGTTGTTCTGCCTGAAAAAGAGAGAGAGAAAACGCTGGCTGATCTGTTGTCTTATTTATCAGATGGCTGTCCACTTATGAAGTGGATGGCCATCGTATTTTAAAAATAGTATGAACCTGCTTAAAAACTCAATAAAACCTTATAAGTTAAAAACAATGCTTTCACAGCACTTCCCAGGCGTCCCTGGATGCAATCACATGCACAGTTGCAATGCAGACATAGACTTCCTTGCGGGAAAGCATCTGCTTTCCCGAAAAGCAATCCCGCTTTCTTAGAAAGCATCTATTTTTTCTCAAAGTTTCCTCTGAACCCATCTTCATTCAAGTGCTTGTTTTTTCCTTGTGCACAATTCTAACACAGTTCGGAATTTCCTCCCGACTATGGATATTCCCTTTCCGATGCACACGTCACCCACCTTGTGACGCATCAGGAATACCCATCACCTAGTCCTTTCCTACCGAACTTACGGTACAATCTCCTTCACGATGCTCTATGTCACCCATCCTATGACGCGTTAGAGATGTCCGTTCCCGGATGGTGGGATACTTCTTTCCGATGCTCCCTGTCACCCATCCGATGTGACACATCAGAAGTACCCGTTCCTGGTGGCCTTACAGATATTCCCGTTCTCAGTGCTCCCGTCATTACTTTGAATGACGCACTAGGAATACTCTGTACTCGGATGTCTCCAGTGAGAAAAGCCCTCTCACTTAAAATTCCACTAATTCATTTAGAATTATTTTTCCTTGGTGTTCCAAGCGAGAAAACCCTCTCACTTATAAATCCAATAATTCATTTAGAATTATTTTTCTGTAAGATAAAGCCAATTTAGCAACACAGATTATGAGCATCCCAAACAATGATATCTCGCTCAATCATCATTACAACATATTCTTACTAGGCGTCAATGTGCTAACGAACTTATTAGAGCAATCGTTAAAACATTGATGAAGCGTCCATTGAGAGTTCCAAGAAGGCTCAAAACGTTGTCGTGCTGTGACATGTACATAGTGGGAACACATGCTACAAGAGTTATCTTGTAACTTTTTAGATACATAATTATATTTCCTATAATGTACATATGCATATGTAAGTATAAAAATAAGCTTTCTATCTCGTCTTATTATTTATCTCAAGGGTAATGTATTCTTACTTTACCATCAAAAAATACTATGAGAAAAGTGTCAATAGCTCCGCCTCTTTAACTTGGGGCAAAAAGCATTGATTCTTTATTTCTACTATTTCATTATCATCTCACACCCTAGCTAGATCCTATATCTAGGGTAAACTCCAATATATATATATTCTATGTATTTTTTATACTTTTCTTATATTTCTTTTTAAATAGCTACTAGGAGAGAATCAAATCCTAGTGGGACACTAGGTGGCTTGATTTCAAAGATACACTTATTTTAATGCATTATTGCAAGCATGGTTACAAAACTTTGTCAAGGAGAAATGTCATGCTTTCATATGGCATGAGGTGTCCTTGGGAATTAAATGAAAGTCAACGCTAAGGAGACCACATGAAGACTTTTGCTGCCATAAATGGACCCTATTTTGATGAATTTTTTACACAAGGTTCCAATCCGAATTGGAGAATGATTTTAAAATGAAAATCGTAGCTAATGAGCTGAAGTTTCTGCCCATATTTTTACTTTTTTATTTGGAGCTACGGTTGAGGAGATATGATCAAAATACTGGACCCCAGTCTGCCCACATCATGCATGGACAGCTCATTTCTAACTTTTCCAATTCCTGTTCACACTGGCTGCTCTCTTCTTGTGTAAACCCTTGTGGGTTTCCTTCACCTATAAAAGGGGACCTCTTCTTCCTTGGAAGGAACTCAAGCATTCAAGCCATTGATGAGAGGAATTCTCGAGGGAGTGAGTAGTAATGCCTAATTGTACTTAGCCATTAACATAAGCCCAAGCCTACACTTTCTCCTAGAGGGAGACTAGCCATTCTTGCAACAAGCTAACCTTGGAAGATCAACTCTAATCAAAGAAGGTCTTGCACTTGGTGTATCAATCAAAGTGGAATTATCCACTCTTCTTCTCTCTCCCATCAATAATGGTGCCGAAGGGTTTCAAGTAAGATGTGTTCTACATTGATGTTTTCTTGATTTCTTGTTGTTTTCATTTTCATCTCTAATCCAACATATATATATATATATATATATGTATCTAATCTCATCTCCTTAACCAAGCCTATCTCTCTCATTCATAGTAATTCATCCTCTCTAGGGTCTCTTTGCTACAGGTACATCTCTCCCCGCAGTATCCTTATTGCCTACGGACAAGAATAGGGTTTGGGAGGGAAACTTCTCATCTCTTCACTTCTCTCATATCTACATTTCTCACATACTATCCTAGATGAATAACCCACATGATGATCATTTCTATCGCTTTCACTCTGTACGATCTATTAGAATTAACGTATGGATTAGCTGAAAAATACACTTTCAACAACGTATAGTGTTTCTCTTTGGCCCAGAAAGGCTTAATGAAATACTTCTATCACCGGATCCCATCATACTACCTCTCATAGACTATAATTTTTCTTTTGATGTAAGCGTAGTTATCTTGCTATGAACCAAGAGGATTTGTACACACTATTAATCCCAATCACTAGACAAAATATATATATTATGGTAAGTACAAAACTACAATTCCAAAGAACAATTCGTAGCCTATTTGGTCAGCCAAGATTGAATGCCATTAACTCATCCATTAACCCTTTCATATTACCCATGATACGATATGACCATAGCCTTGATGTTTTCATCTTCGTATTGTTTTGACATTCTCTTTTGCGTTCTTTCTTTGTGTGTGTGAATGCAAGAGAGAAAGAGTGAGTCTTCTTTGATTGCACTTCTTTCCAAACCCTAGTCTTCATGGCATCTATGGTTTAACTCCTTCATATAGTTTTTGTTGAGTTCTCTCACAAACTCTCACAGCCATAAGCCCGGTGCTTTCCTGGCAAGACCGCAAATTTCTCGACAACGTGCAATGAGAGAGGCTCCAAAAGTGGAGAATCACATCGAGCACGCTTCATAAGGATAGTCGTATCTGTTGAGACACGAATTGTATTGACTACAAATTTTTCTTTATCCTTAGCAGAAGCGAGGTGTTTGAAATTCAATGATGTTTTTGCATTGGAATTTCTCAAACTAAATGGATTTGGTTTCTTGGGACATTCATATCCTCTATGGTCACCACCACAAATTGTACATTATTCATACTTCTTTGAAATCGAAGAAGTATTTGAAGAAGAGCCTTGTTGAGTATTGAAACACCGATCTTGAGGAAAATCACGTCCTTTACTACGATCAAGTGAAACATTTGAGGGAGATCTTTGCTTTGAGATTTTCAATCTTGAGAGTAGAACCTTGAAAATGAATAAGACAGCGTTGCTTGCTGGCTGAATTGAGACTGTTGTTGTTGACTTTGGCTATAGCGTTCTCTGCGATCACGCTATGAAAAGTGAGCGTTGTTTGAAGATTTGTGACCGGGAAGAAAGTTCCTTGTAGGGAACCAAGTATCCTCAAGACATTCCACATAGGCGATTGCAGTATCCAAGGTAGTAAGGTTATACTAGTGAACATCGTCTCTTAGAGTTGGCTCAAGCCCGTTAATGAATCTATGTAGTTTGTCAGAGGGGCTTAGAGTAACCATCCCCAACAAGGAAGGAGTGAGAGCTTGCTACAAGAAGTCATGCATGCCGTAGGCTCTTTTGTCTCACTGGTGTCATGTTGTTCAATCACGTACCTTCTATCTCTTGTCCTCCTTGAAATTAACACATGCAATAAAAGAAAAAAGCCTACAGCCTTGATTTAGGGTCCTTCAAAAGCTTTTTTGTAATGCTTTGCCTTTATTTGGTTTAGCAATCATAAAATATTGCTAATATTCAATGCAGCTTCCAAATTTGCTAAATCTTATGCTTTTTTGTTTTATAATTTTGACCTTTAAAAATTGAATGTGAAGGGCATCATTTGGTAAAAGATATTTATGTTTTCTGTGTCTAAATAGGTACGCAGTTCCATGTTTATGAGAGGCGATGAGCTGGTGAAGAAAAGTGATCTCAGTCCAGTAACAGTTGCAGATTTTGGTGTCCAGTCACTTATTAGTATGGGTAGGGACCTCTAGATCAGCCTAAATGCAATCGGCAGAATATGATAATTATGTTCATTTAGTTTCGTATTGGCAAGTGTCTTTTACCAGTTTTGGAGACTTCTTGATAAATGAATAATCTTGATTGTTGAGTCTAGTCTTTTTTAACTTTATGCTTTATGTCCTTGCATGTCTGTCCATGCATTAACCAACAGTCAGCGCATGGGACGTGTGTGCGTATACACCCAACAGAGCTGTAATATCATGTACTATGAAGTCCAATAGCCTCACAGGCTTGTTACCATGGGATTCACAAGTATGATTGGTACAAGGAATGTTCTCTAGAGAGGATCATATCAGGAGTGTGTGGTAAACCATGATGGCATGAAGCCTGAAAAAGATAATTCTGCTCCAAACATCTTGTAAGTCAGAGTATATTGGCTCAGTATGCTGGTTGTTCTTCACTCTTGCTGTGGCTGTCAAATTGTCCTTAGAATCGTGGGGCGGGAAGGAAGTTTGCGTGTGGATCCTCACATGGTTGACGGTCAGGTTTCTCATCAGCTGTTATCGATAATAGTACTTGTAATTTTCTTTTAGTAATTTTCGCCTGTACGCTTGTATCTGGCAAGCCATTGGCGAGGCGGTGAATCCATATCAAATACACGACTGATAGACATGGAGTGGCGGTGTTTCGATCCTAGAAGCACTGGCTATTGATAATTCGCAGAGTACAACTACCAGGGAGTCTCTCTACAATCTGCTTCCAAGCAATAATTTTCTAGAGAGCTCTCAAGCCTACACTTATAAGGTACGTGGTCAAAAACAAAGCTTTGCAACACTGGCGCTCCCAAAAGTTGGCGCCTTGTAAAAGTCAACCCTTTTAGTAACTTTTACTGAAAAAGTAGATCCATGCTGCCACGTCATCAGCTTGCAATGCAAGCGTGATTTGGGGTGCAAAACGTAGCACGTTGTCCGAGCCTGTCCACCTGTCCATATGGTTGTCTCTCTCTTTGGTCAGTTCAGGTATTGCCATCTCATGATTTTGTGATATATACCCCCCCTTATGAGAAGAGTAATCGTCCTCGATTACCCCTGCAAAATAGATAGTAAACAGTAATTGAGCTCAGTAGACATGGACTCTATGTAGACATGCAATTTGACCGCTCAAACCATGCGCTAGCACAAAGAACTCCGTTCACTGAAGATCATGATCATATTCACATCATTTGACAAGGAGTGGAGTGGCTCCTCTCTTGTGCAACACGCACTACACCAGATTCAACCCATTAAATCGACTTGCACTTTTGGAGTAGTCGCAGCTAAATCAAAAGCCTTAGGGTGAAGCTCTTGTATGTGAGGAGTATTTGCCAAGTCCTCTTCCTCCATCCGGTTTGCATCAAGAGCAAGATTGTAACCGATGTGCCAATGAAAAGAGCAGAGCTGGAACAGATTCTTAACACTTCACCATAGTTGAAACAAAGAGAGAGAGATTCCACACGGTACACACGGAGTGGCAGAGTTCCATTCCCAATTGCTCTGGCCAGAGGTCTCCCCCAAGGCTCATATTGAAAGGCCCGAGTCGTGAAAAGCATCAGATACAAGAATTGGAGCCAAAAAGCATCTCAGCTATTTTTAAGGTGCCACGTCAGCAATTGTGATTTGCGGCGCGTTTACACTACAGCCAGCCACGTCATAACTTTTGGTGACACCCCTCCCTTAAAGGCAGAGTAATCACCTGCGATTACACCTACAAAATTCAATCAAATATTTAGTAGACACTGCCTTCATGCATGCATGCCAATGACCATCATTACTGGACAACAAATTCTCTAGCATGCATAACACCATACAGTTCCACAATCAGATTTCTATCCAGTCATCTCATCCTCATTCGAATTCTTGATATTTCGGCATAGCAATATTACTCATCACACCCAAATTGCGCTGATCTTTGAGGGATGTCTCAATGCACTAAGACCACATACCGAGTCTGTTTCATCCAAATTGGAACTTTTATGCACCGGATTCATATGCTTCACAAAATGCCATGCAATTGACACAAATGCACATATGCTGTCACCAAACATAAAGACGTCCAAAACAACAAAACACTCCCCAGATTCTTGCTTGAATCGTTCAGAGGGTTCCATTTACAACTAAATGATGCCGAGACCGCAGCCTGCCCCATCTGGAGGTTCCAAGTACAACTAAACAAATCCAAGACCACATCATGCGTCGCTTAAAGGCTTCCATTTACAACTAAACGATCCCTAGACCATAGTCTTTGCTATTTAGAGGTAATCAAACAACATTGAAACCAACTTTGCAACCCGATTCATACAGATTCAATTGGCACCAAGACAAGTTCAAAGTTGATATAATGTATTTTAAACAAGTTGCAAACAATGTTCCAAAAAGTGTCTAAATACAAAGCAAAACAAAAATCATTCGAGATTGGTTTTAACTTTTCGTAAGTTAAACTCGAAGGACGACTACCTTGCCATCCCGGTTTAGTGTAATGCTTCTATTGCGGATCTGAATATGGTAGCATTGTTTTTATGCTGCCAAGGCACTCCCAAAATCGTCTTTGGTACCCTTGAATGGTGACAAGAAGGGCACCAATAAGCACGACCATTGTACAGGTATCCTTGGTAGCCAACACTACCTCAATGCCCCCAACAAATTGGTTGTACTTAAAGTCCACGTTCTTGAGAAATTCTGGATGGATGAAAATTTCAGTGGCTCCGGGATCAAAGAAGATAAGCGCTTTGTGGCCACAAATCTTTCCATAACCTTCTTTGGAAGCATAGGGTGTAGTTAGTGCATAAATGTTTGGAACAAGTCCCATTGTGGTTCTGGCCTTCTTGGTGGGAGGTTGATATGGAGGTTTATCTTTTTTGCATAGGAAGTGTGTCCCGTGTGGAAACATTCGAAGGCTATGCCTTCTTGGTGAAGAGTGTCATGTTGGCCATTAACAATATGGATTCGTGCAGGCGGAGTTGACGTGTCCACTGTTACGAGAATCACGAGAATTGGAACGTTGTGGTCGAGGATTTTCTATAGGTGCTGGTTGGTCTTCAGTTGTAAATTCAAGTCTTCCCTTCACTAGTTTATAACCAAACCCAATGGTCCACGAGCTCTTGTGCGATAGAGATTTGCTTGGATAGATAGTAGCATTGTCCTTCAGAGTCCAAGGTTAACATTTTCAAGAAGGAGACAAGGAGATAGATGTCCAAAATTTTCTGATTGTAGTCGTTCGTTGTTTCAGTGGCCAACATTTTCAAGTTACTTCATTCTACCTGAAGTTGTACCTCAAATAAAGAGGTCAAGTAACTTTGAGCAAGAGTATTCTTGAAAGCTTGCCAAGCCTTGGGGCTTTGTGGCTAAAGAACTTCACCATTGCATAGCATTGTCTTTGAGGAAAGCGGTTGCTCAAGAAATTTTGGATTCTTTTGTGTAGTTTTCAAGGGAATAGATATTGAATCGCTGAAGTAACTGCAATGCTTTCTTTCACTCTCGAAAAAGTGAAAATTTTTATTGTAAATCCATCATATTTGAAATCATGAGGTTGAGATACTACAAGTACCGGAGGGGATAATAGGGATAGGCATATGGGTTCCAATTGTGAAACACAGGAGGTGGTGCTGGTGGCAAAGGAGGCGACAAAAGGTGGTGCAAAATCGGGTGTTGCAACCACCTGTCAAAAAACTCTCCCAAGAGGAATAGAAGCACTTGTGGAATGTTGAGAAGCGCTTGCACTCTTTGGTGCAAGAGGATGGAAACCTGAGGCGTCAATGGCGGTAGCATGTAATTCAAGAATTGTTGGAAGCTGTGGAGGATAGACAAGTTGTGTTGAGGATGCTTCGAGAGAATGCCGTGAAGTTCAACTGCAAGTACTTGTTAGAATCAAGAAATACCATCTCTGTTTGTGTCGTGCACATCTAACCCTACGTGCATGTGGACAAGCCAACTCCTATTTCTAGGGTGTAGGACAGCTAGGAAGTGTTTTGACACCCTTGTGAGCGTGTACAAAGGACATGCATGTCTAGGCACTTTAGATTAGTTGCATACCCTCTGATCGCACATGAGCACAAACAGTGTTTGCTAGGTGTAGGCACTGGGGATTGTTCCCATACAACAATGTTATAACTTAGTACCTGCGTATGAAGCACCTCTTATCAACAGGTTTTTAAACTCATTATTAAGTGACATTTAGCCAACAATTACAAGTGGTGGGTGCCGTCTGGCCTTGCTGCTGCTCGACCTAGCTTTTAAGGGCTATATAAGCAGCCCTTGGGTCCCATTTGCAGAGTAAGTTCAGTACCTATCCAATACCAGAGGTACTTGTAGTACCTCAGCCCTCTAACGTTTCCAGCCATGAGAACCCGTGGCATTTTTGCAACTCAGACTCAGCCATCAACGTTTTTCACCATCAGCACTGGCGATTTGCATCACAACTCTTTGCACTAGCAGATCCTCCCCCGTAGGGCAAGAGCAGCCTAGCTTTTTTGCTGATCTCAACCCATATCATCAGCGATTCCAGATTTCAGCCTTAGCCTCACCGTACCATCGCATATCCAAGCATCTACCGCAAGATCCCATCAACATCTCAGCATCTAGGACCATTGTATCAGCATCTGTGCAATCCAAAGCAAATACCTCTCTAGCGATAGAGAGGGGGCCCCTTGGAGGAGGGTTTGGGACCCCATTCGGTTATTCTTCTCTCTCCTCCTCACTCACCGAACCTTCACTCACGGTATCATTCTCTCATCTCTCTAGTTTTTGCACGTCTCTCATGAAGTAAAAGGAACCTTGAGTACGCACTGAGCACTCATTCTGAGCAATCACCATCAATCACTTTCCGTTGCACATTACATTGGCATTATAGCCCTTTGGTAGTGTTCGTAATAATCACTCAAGAAAAGAACTTCTCTCAGATTTATTTTCGCAAAGAATTTTTGTGTTCTTGCTTCGACTTATTAGCCACTCCTACCCTTAGTCCATCGCACATTGGGTGCGCTCCTGTGTTCATCACTGTGTCTTAAGAGCCATTAAGCCATAAAGAGCCACATAAAAGTTTTTGCTTGTTTGAAGATTGCACTTAACCCAAGACCACTTGGGCATGTCGACCTCTCTAATCTGTGTTTTTGAAGAGCGGTAGGTAACCCAGAAAAGAAGGGCTTGTTCGCCCCCCCCTCGTTCCTCTTTTCCACTCATTGAGAGCGGACCTTGCACATTGCGGCTGGCCAATCAACATGTGGTGGGAAAAAGTAACCTTGGGGTGAGCGCAAGGCTGCAAAGGGGTGCAGATTGAGGAAGGAGTTGAGCTTGGGTAAGAGAAAAGCCTTCTTAAACACAGATTGCAAGCAGTACCAAGTACCAAGTACCAAGAACCCCAAGTACAAAGCCCCAAGTACCCAAGTACCCCAGTACTTAGCGTATGGCCATCACCCTAAGCGGAATGGATACTTTGCTTGAAGGTGATGAGTTTGAAGCCGGAGAAGATGTCCCCACACCAGGAGGACTATTGAATCCTCCTCCGTACCCATCTACGCCACGGATTGCGCTAAACTCTATGGAGGCCTTGGTGAAGTCCATGATGGAGGTGATGCTACAGTAGGAGGCTCAATGGGTCGAAGTCGAAAGAGAAAAAGAGGCTCAGCGGTCCATAGTTGGAAGGGAACACATGGCTCTAGAGAGGGAACACGAAGCTCAACGCATAGCGGTTAAAGAAAAGAGGACAATTATGGAGCTAGAGCATGAGGCATTGCAGGACCAATGCCTACAAGACTTGGTCCTTCACATGCTCTCGTCAAAGAGCGATTAACCTAAGGAGGCGGGTGAGTCATCACATAGACCAAGTAGAGATGATGGCTCCAACAACCCAATCACTGAAAAGTTGACTTTTAGTAAGTATGATGGTAAGATGAATGAATCTATGATTTATCCTTGGTTGCATCAATTTAACGCTTACTTTGTTGCTAACAAGAAAAACAGTAACAATAAAGTTTGGACAGCTGCTAAGTATTTGTTGGGTGATCCCATTAATTGGTATCAAGCCTGGCAAGAGGCACAATTGGCCGAGAATGTCACAAACTGTTGACGAGTCAAGCCACTGAAGAACGAAGGCAACTTGCAGATCCCGACCGAGAAGCGTAAACCCTTAGTGAAGAAGCAGAAGCAGCAAAAGAAGTTTTGCCAACTTGCAAAGTCTTGCCGAGTGGTCTATTTTGAAAGACGAGTTCCCACCAACTTACGGGACCCTGTCCGATGGGCCCCAGGGGACCTAAAGCCATTAAAATAAAGCGGGATCAACACACACACAAAAGAAGACTTGCGTGGAGCCTGATGACGTGGCATGCCAATACGGAATTCTGCAATTCACACTGACTTGTTGACGTGGTAGATAATACGGATTTTTGCGTATTGCGCTGCTGACGTGGCAGTTGTACAGATGTGTTGGCAGCTTTTTAAGCCAGTTCTTGGAATTAAATGCTTTTGAGTTTGAAAGCTTTTCTTGTAATTGCTTTTCATAGGCCAAGGGCCTTTTAAATATGTGTAGAGGGCTCAGTCTCTGCCACTCTTCCGGGTGAAGTGCAGAGCGCGAGTACCGACAATGTACCGAGTTCAAGTAATATAAAGAAATACCGAAAGGGGCGCCGAGGTTTGGGGTCAGTACTCTCTGGGGTGGAATTCTGCCACTCCGTGTCGCGTGTGCTCGCTCTCTTTTAGTTCAGTTGTTATTGAAGTACTAAAAGTCTGTTCAGTCTGCTCTTTTCCGTTCACACATGGTGCCCTGTCCCGTGACAGTGGTATCAGAGCTTCAGGCGTGTGCTTTTTTGACAGCATACCGGTCCTACCAAAGAGCAGATAGAGCAAGATTGCGCTTCCAAGTGTCACAGAGAATTTTATGAAAGAATCTTCGTGTCCCGACCTCGGGCTTATTAGCCACTCCACCCTTACTTCATTGCGCATCGAGCGCGCTCTCGTCTTCATCGCTCTGTCTTACAGGGCATAAGCCATAAAAATCACTTGTAAAGAAGGATCAAGGATTTTTTTTTTCAAGCCGTTGTTTTTCTCAAAGGCAGTGCCATGCAGTGGTGGATGTCTATAGCTTCCAAGCCGCTCACTCCAAGGACTTGGCAAGCTTTCAAGAATTTTTTTTGCCCGAAGTTATATAGTTTCTGGTAGCTTCTTGCAGAGTGGGGTATCCTGAAATACTTGCCACCGAAACCCTAGCAGATTACAACTTGAAAGTTCTTGACATCTCTCAGCAGGTGTCTCTTCTCGAGCGGATAACCTTGGAGGTTCAGTGTGATTGCTATGTCTTGGACTACTGCCACCACCTCAGGAACATTACTTGTCGAGGCTTGTTTCGACTATTCAAGAGTTTATGGACCATGCCGCGGACGGCTACAACCTTATGGAAGAAATCTAACCCTAATCTTGGTGCAGGTTTCGAGATGGAAAGCCAGTCGCCTGTTCGAGTTTGACTGATGTCAAGATTGCTTTTTAACTTTGAGTTCTGTTTGAGAACTTGTTTGGTGATCCTGTTTGGAATTTGTTTGAAATGGATCGTTTCTGTTTTAAACCTGTCTTGGTGCTGATTTGAACTGTTTGACTCTGGTTTTAATACTGGTTTCAATGATTGGTGATTTTACTCCCTGATGGAGTACTGAGAAATGATGTTTGAGAATGTTTGTTCATACTCATGGCCCGGACCCTTGTGGTTATTCGCGGGGAGAGTATGGAATGTTTGAAAAGTGTCGTTTTTACTCGTGGCCCGGACCTGGATGGTTATTCACGGGGGGAGTATTAAGAAGTCTAAGTAGTGGTTACTCTCAGCACCTCCAATGTAGGCTGCGGTCTGGGGGGTGTTTGGTTGTAGAAGGTCTCTATACCTCTCCGCCCGGACCTTTTTAGGTTATGTGGGAGGAGTGATGAGGGAGTCGTTGAACAGCTCATGTGTAAGGTGCAGCGGAAGTGAATGTTGATATTGCTCAAGATGGGTGCTCCGAACTGTGCTCAAGGGATCCTTTTACTTATTGAAGGGAGAGCCTTCCGTTCCTTTAGAGAGAGAGTGCAATGATCACAAACAAAGTGAATGCTACTGTGAATGAAAGTGCTGAGAATGAGAGAAGAGAGGAAGAATACGACACCAGGTGGTTCTCAAACCCTCCTCCAAGGGGCCCCCTCTCTATGGCGAGAGAGGTCTATGCTATAGATTGCACAAATCTGGTACAATGGTCTAGATGCAATGGACTTGTCGACGATGTCGATGACAATGATGACGACGACGAGGACGGGCTGAAAACTGAAAATGCTAGGGCTGAAATGCTGAAATCTGCAAAACGCTGACTTTCTGTTGATCTCTGACATTGTGTCGGCGAGGATGGCGATGATGACGACTCGACGACGATGCGTTGAAGACGCAGATGTTGAAAACTAAAAACAGCGGGCTGAAACTGTAAACGTTGGTTGACGCGACGGTACGGCGAGGATCTGTTGCGGGTAGGTGAGATCTGCGAGGCTAGGGGCTGGATCTGCAAGGGCTAAGTGTTGGAAACTGAAAATGCTGATGTTCTTGGCTGATTTGGCGTCGTGAAATTGCAAAACGCTAGGCTTGATCTGCTATATAGGAAATGCCAGAAAACGCTGGGCTGATCTGCTATAGAAAACGCCAGGTTGATCTTGTTGGCTGAAAACGCTAGGGCTCTTTGGTGGTCTTGCTGAGAAGGTGCACTGCAAGTTCCTAGAACTTCTTGTGCTAAAACTAGGCGCCCCTTGTCTGCTTATAGAGCTGCTGGAAGCTGGTCCGAGCAAGCTCCTCTACAGCCCACAACCCTGGGAATTGGTATATTAATTAAATAAAAATGCCAAATTCTCTATAGAATGGGAATCGGACCTTCTGCTTGGACAATGCATATGTTGGGTGGTATTGGGTGTGCAATCAGAGAATTTGCAACTACTAAGTGCCTAGACATGCACGGCTTGCTCAGAGGCTCACAAAGGTGCCAGAACACTTCCTAAGTTGATCTGAACCCTAGACCTGAGATAGCTCGTCCACATGCACATAGGGTTAGATGTGCACGTGACGTCCCCTCCTTTTCAAAGTGAGGTATTGGTATCGAGCTGTATGGCGTCGAGGAAATGCGCCAACAACTCCGGGAATCTTGAGAAGAACTCTTCACTGGCCTACTGTGATGCGTGGGTCATGCGATACTTGAACTTCATAAAGGTTTGCAATGCTTGCCTCTTTGGGCCGCGCCGAAAGCGACACAAAGTGATATGTTATGGCTTCAATGCTCCAACTTCGGCTATGGTCATGGGTCCACCTTCTTCAAGAATCTCCGAGGAGGAAAACTCCTGAAATTATGTCCAACACAAAATCATAATCATACCCATTCCATGTAGAGTAACTGAAAAAATACTATTTTTCCTAAATGACTGTGCATGCAATGCAGATGAACAAAGTGACGGAGTTCGAAACCGTTCACCAAACACACACAAAAAGTGGGATCGAAACTTGACTTTTCGACCTAAACCTATCAACTGTGGCAAATCACAACGGAAATGCCGATGCTTGATGGACAATCTTGCTCGTGCTCTTTCTGAGACTGTGTCATGCAAAGGAAGAAACATGTAAAAGCGAGTGACAAAACGGACAATCGGTAAACAATGTGAATTCCTTGAATGCACTTTTTTTCATTTCGACAGTGATCCGTATACATCTGTGCTCATCCGTGAGTGAATCATGTGCATCGTACAATACGGCATGCCTGTGAAAAGGGAACACATAAAGACGGTGACGAAAATACAAGAAACCGTCACGAATGAGAAACTCGAACAATGCGTGCTGACTAATCATGCGAACACACAATACTTCCTGAGTGATTTCTTTGGACCTCGACTTGAGAGCCAAGATCGTTCCTTCGTGATTGATCGTATCTGCAATGAGGACTGAGAGAGTCTCCCTTCTTTTCAAGCTCCGCCTGCTCATTAGAAATGAGAGAGAAAGAATGAAGACCCTCCTCACTACGAATGATAATGGGAGAGTAGCGTATTGTCTGCCCAATCAATGAGAGGGTTATGCTCACAAAACCATCTAATGCCCAAAATCATATCACATCTTGAAAGAGGAGACACGACAAATTTTCTACGGAAGGAAGCTTGCTGAACAGTGAATAACACATCAAGGCACTCGCGTATAATGAGAGAGTCCATACCGGGAGCGAAGCCCGACATCTCGAAAGGAGTTGTCTGCCTAACCTCCAAGCGGGCTCTTTCTACAAGAGAGGCACCAATCACATCATGCATACTGCCTAAATCAAAGAAGATAACCATGCGTTGACCATTCACGTGACCATAACACTTCATGGGAGACTCATCAACTAGATGATCATGAGAAACTTGGGACACACTAGTGTTCTTATTTATGGCATTAACAGAGGATGCGGGTTCTATGAGTTCTTGAGGTTCGTTGGATGCGTTCTTAGGACATGTCTTCTTTATATGACCCTTAACATGACATTGATAACATCGACCTTCCTTAGCATAAATGACTTGTTCTTCTGGCCTTATGTATCCTCCTATAATTCCTTGTGCAACTTTTTCATCTGGAGTTAGCTTAGGTTTAGCAAGTGATTTAGCTTTACCCTTAGATTCATTTTGAGAGTTCTTTTCCAAAGGATTAGAGGAAAATGGGCTAGAAGAGTTACCGTTCTTACCGTTCTGAGGAGTCTAAGAGGTACTGTGAGAAGACTTGTTCTCCTTAGGCTTTCCTTTGTTGAGCTTCATCTCCTGTGCGAGAGCAATCGCTACCGCCTTGTTGAGATCACGGGGTCGAGTCCTTCGACATCAAACTTGATATACTTGTCCAACCGAAAAATGAATGCCTCTTTGTGCTCATCATGTGATTTGTGTAATTGGGTACTGAGCTGCAAAACACGGTTAGAGAAAGACACGATTGGCATACCATTTTGCTTGAGATTGCGTCGATCTTCTTTCAACCGTGCTAAGTACTGAGGTGGCATAAACCGCGCCTTGAGCTTGTCTTGGAAGTCGACCCAATTGAAAGAAAGGGGCACGCCTTCTTCGGCTTCCTCTAGGTGCGCGGCCAACTGTGCCTCTTGCCACGCTTGATACCAATCAATGGCATCACCGGCAAGATACATGGTTGCCATCAAAACTTTGCTATTCCCTGTTTTCTTAGTTGTCGCAAAGTAAGCATTAAATTGATGCAACCAAGAATAAATAACATTAACATCCATCTTACCGTCATACTTACTGAACGTCAACTTCTCAGTGACTGGATTGTTGGAGTCCGCATCTCTGCTTGTGCTACCTGAGGAATTGCCCACTTCTTTGACCGGCTTGAATTTCGAGGTGAGTATCTCTAGGACCAACTCTTGCATGCGTTGGTCTCTTTGCGCCTCACGCTCTAATTCCAAGGCCGTTCGCCTTTCTTCGGCCGCTATGAGTTGGGCTTCTTGTGCTTCCTCACGCTCAAGATCCATAGCTGCCTTTCTTTCTTCGGTCGCCAAGCGCGCTTGCGCACGCTGACGCTCCAAGGCTGCCTTTCTTCTTCGGTTGCCAAGCGCGCTTGCTCACGCTCACGCTCCAAGGCTACCTTTCTTTCTTCGCGCTTGCATTCTGAGGCGGCGCGTTGCGCTTCTTGTTGTAGCATCATGTCCATCATCAACTTGACCAAAGCCTCCATAGGATTTGGTGCAACCCGTGGCGTAGATGGGGATTGGTGAGGATCGAAAAAAAATCGTTTTGGTGGGGAAACTTCTTTGTCACCAACTCCACTCTCATCACCTTCACGCAAAGTATCCATTCCGCTTAGGGTGATGACCATACACTGAGATCTTGGGTACTTAAGTTCTCGAGGAACTTGGGTTCTTGAGTTCTTGAGGTTCTTGAGGTTCTTGGGTTCTTGAGGTTCTTTAGCTTGCAATCGGTGTTTGAGAGGGCTTTCCTCTTACCCGAGCTCAACTCTTCCCTGCGGGCGCACCCCTTGGTAGCCTTGCGCTCACACCAAAGTTGCTTTTTCCCACCTCACGTTGATTGGCCGGCCGCTAAGTGCACGGTCTGCTCTCAATGAGTGAAAAGAGGAACAAGGGGAGGCTGGACAAGCCCTTCTTTCTTGGGTTACATGCCACTCTTCAAAAACACGATTAGGAATCGACATGCCCAAGTGGACTTGGGTTACGTGCTACCGCAACAAGCAAAAAAATTCTTGTGGTTCTTTCCTTGAGTGATACAGAACACTGCCAAAGCTCTGATACCAATGTAAGGTGCAGCGGAAGTGAATGTTGATATTGCTCAAGATGAGTGCTCCCAACTGTGCTCAAGGGTACCTTTTACTTACGGAAGGGACAGCCTTCCGTTCCTTTAGAGAGAGAGTGCAAGGATCACAAACAAAGTGAATGCTACTGTGAATGAAAGTGCTGAGACTGAGAGAAAAGAGAGAAGAATACGACACCAGGTGGTTCTCAAACCCTCCTCTAAGGGCCCCCCTCTCTATGGTGAGAGAGGTCGATGCTATAGATTGCACAAATCTGGTACAATGGTCTAGATGCAATGGACTTGCCGACGATGTCGACGACAATGATGACGAGACGAGGACGGGCTGAAAATTGAAAACTCTAGGGCTGAAATGCTGAAATCTGCAAAACCAGGACTTTCTGCTGATCTCTGACACCGTGTCAGCGAGGATGGCGATGACGACGACTCGACTACGATGCGCTGAAAACGCAGATGCTGAAAACTGAAAACAGTGGGCTGAAACTGTAAACGTTGGCTGACTCGACGAGACGGCGAGGATCTGCTGCGGGTAGGTGAGATCTGTGAGGATAGGGGCTGGATCTGCAAGGGCTAAGTGCCGAAAACTGAAAACGCTGATGTGCTTGGCTGATCTAGCGTCGTGAAACTGCAAAACGCTAGGCTTGATTTGCTACAGGAAACGCCAGAAAACGCTGGGGCTGATCTACTACAAAAAACGCTAGGTTGATCTTGTTGGCTGAAAACGCTAGGGCTCTCTGCCGGTCTTGCTGAGAAGGTGCACTGCAAGTTGCTAGAACTTCTTCTGCTAAAACTGGGCGCCCCGTGTCTGCTTATATAGCTGCTGGAAGCTGGGTCAAGCAAGCTCCCCTATAGCCTACGACCCTGGGAATTGATAATTAATTAAATAAAAATGCCAAATTCTTTGTAGAATGTACCGTCCCAAAACTGGCCGGGAATTGGACCTTTTGCTTGGACAATGCATATGCTGGGTGGTACTGGGTGTGCAATCGGAGGATATGCAACTACTCTAAGTGCGTGGACATGCACGGCCTGTTGGTATACTTGCAATGTCCACCTCTCTCAGTTTTGCCACCACAATATATGCTGCACAGTCTGTAAGGCTCCCATATGAGGAGAAGCCAATGGTGCACATATATTTGGTGCATTCCAGCTTTGCACGTTGATGAGATCTCTATTTGTGATCGTGGCTGGAATATTTTGGCCGGACGACGACCCAATATTTTTTTTGTCCTTCGTCGGAATATTCCTTTTTGCCGGAATATCTTGGCCGGACGACGACCGGAAGACAATCAGAAAATGGTAGTTGAGTGGCCGATGGCCGGTGGTCCATGGTCTTTGGCTGGTGGCCAGATTTCCTTGGCCGGTGGTTGATTTCTAGGAGGACTTGTCTACCCAAAAGCGGCTGCACATGGGCGCATGGAAGAGTCCTACTTGGGACTTGACTATCTAAGGGCGGCTGCACATGGGCGTTTAGAGGCTTTCTTACATCTATATAAAGAGGCCTTCTCATGAGTAATTCGGTAGGATGGTGTGCACACTTGAGCACACAACACATCCTTGTGTAAGGATTGTTAGTCCCTTGTACTTGCTCTAGTTGTCTAAATCCCATCTAAGCTCTACCTTGAGAGCGTATGGGTGGATGAAACCATCACTTTGTAATAGTGTGCTAATCTAAAGTTTTTGATTTGCCACTAATCTACTTTGCATCGTATCTCTCTCTACTCTCCTTGCTACTAGATCCTTATTGTATTCCACATTTCTTACACGGCCTGCTCACAGGTTCACAAAGGTTCTTAAGGATCATCAATCCCTCAAGTGGCTCTAGTGTGTGCCGAGTACACCTTGGATGACCGTCAAGCTAGATGGTTCCAGACTTCAGAGCAATTTGGCGGTTTGATTGATTATGTTCCTAATAAAGCTAACCTTATTGCAGATACAGTCAAATCACCCACCATGGCCACATGGAGAAAAAGCTCTCTCCCAACTCGTACATCCCATGAATGGCCAGGTTCTGGACTGTAAGGACATGGGGCCTACGGGCAAGGTCACCGACACGACCGAACAGTGTGTACGCTAGGGGGAGGCTATAAGATAGCACGGTTGGGTGGAGACTAGCACACGCATTACTCTCGTCCTTTACTGGTATCCGAGCTATTCTTGGGAAAGGGAAAAGCGGGTTGCATGTGCATGTGACACGCATCCTCTCTCCCAGGATCTGCAGGTGCCCCCGTAGCGCAACAAAAAAGAAGACGGTCATAGTGTTCTGTGTGCTCTACGAGGAGATAGACAGCGGACAGCGACCGTAGCCGCCACACCTATGCCCTCCATAGCCGCCCACTACAACCCTGTGTGCCACCGCAAAACCACCGAGCGCCCAGTGAGGCGCCGTGCGTAGCGCTCGTGGAGCACCCATAATGGCCACATGGAGAGAACGCTCTCTCCCAACTCGTACATCCCATGAATGACCAGGCTTTGGACTGTAAGGACATGGGTGCTACGGGCAAGGCCACCGGCACGGCCAGACCGTGCGTATGCTAGGGGGAGCTATAAGATAGCACGGTTGGGTGGAGATTAGCACACGCATTACTCTTGTCCTTTCACTGGTATCCGAGCTATTCTTCAGAAAGGGGAAAAGCGGGTTGCATGTGCATGCGACACACATCCTCTCTCCCACGATCTGCAGGCCCCCCTGCAGCGCAGCAAAAAAGAAGACAGTCACAGAGTTCTGTGCACGCCACGAGGAGATAGATAGCAGACAGCGACCGCGGCCGCCCCACCTATGCCATCCACATCTGCCCACTACAACCCTCTGTGCCACCACAAAACCACTGAGAGCGCCCAGTGAGGCGTCGTGCAGCACCCGTGGAGCACCCACCATGGCCACACGGAGAGAAAGCTCTCTCCCAACTCGTACATCCCATGAATGGCCAGGTTCTGGACTGTAAGGACATGGGTCCTACAGGCAAGCCCATCGGAACGTCGGACAATGTGTACGCTAGGGGGTGGCTATAAGATAGCACGATTGGGTGGAGACTAGCACACGCATTACTCGTCCTTTCACTTGTAACCGAGCTATTCTTGGGAAAGGGGAAAACCGGGTTGCTTGTGCATGCGGCACACATCCTCTCTCCCACGATCTGTAGGCGCCCCCGCTGTGCAGAAAAAAAGAAGACAGTCACACAGTTCTGTGCGCTCCACGAGGAGACAGACAGCGAACAGCGTTCGCAACTGCCCCACCTACGCCCTCCACAGCCGCCCACTACAATCCTTTCTGCCACCGCAAAACCATTGAGAGCGCCCAGTGAGGTGGCGCGTAGTGCCTGTGGAGCACCCACCCTGGGCACACGGAGAGAAAGCTCTCTTCGAACTCGTACATCCCATGAATGCCAGGTTCTGGACTGTAAGGACATGGGTGCTACGGGCAAGGCCACCGACACAGCCGAACAGTGTGTACGCTTGGGGGAGGCTATAAGATAGCATTGTTGGGTGTGACTAGCACACGCATTACTCTCGTCCTTTCACTGGTACCCGAGCTATTCTTGGAAAAAGGGAAAAAGCGGGTTGCATGTGCATGCGACGCACATCCTCTCTCCCACGATTTGAAGCCCCCCCCCGTAGCGTAGCAAAAAAGAAGAGAGTCATAGAGTTCTGTGCTCTCCATGAGGAGACAATCAGCAGATAGCGACCGCAGCCGCTCCACCTACGTCCTCCACAGCCGCCCACTACAACCCTCTGTGCCACCGCAAAACCACCGAGAGCGCCCAGTGAGGTGCCGTGTAGCGTTCGTGGAGCACCCACCATGGCCACACGGAGAGAGAGTTCTTTCCCAACTCGTACATCCCATGTATGGCCAGGCTGTGGACTGTAAGGACATGGGTCCTATGGGCAAGGCCATCGGCATGGCCGGACAGTGTGTACGCTAGGGGGAGGCTATAAGATAACACGGTTGGGTGGAGACTAGCACACGCATCACTCTCGTCCTTTCACTGGTATCCGACCTATTCTTGGGAAAGGGGAAAAGCGGGTTGCATGTGCATGTGACGCGTATCCTCTCTCCCACGATCTGCAGGTGCCCCCACAGCGCAGGAAAAAAGAAGACAGTCACAGAGTTGTGCGCTCCACGAGGAGATAGACAGCGGACAGCGACCGCAACCGCCCCACCTACGTCCTCCACAGCCGCCCACTTCAACCCTGTGTGCCACCGCAAAACCACTTAGAGCGCCCAGTGAGGCGCCGCGCAGCGCCTGTGGATCACCCACCATGGCCATACGGAGAGAAAGCTCTCTCCCAACTAGTACATCCCATGAATGGCCAGGTTCTGGATTGTAAGGACATGGGTCCTGCGGGCAAGGCTGGACAATGTGCACGCTAGGGGGAGGCTATAAGATAGCATGGTTGGGTGGAGACTAGCATTACTCTCGTCCTTTCACTGGTATCCGAGCTATTCTTGGGAAAGGGGAAAAGCTGTATTTCTCTGGTTTGGATCGTTTCTAGCGAAGGGAACACGTCTACGTATGTCCCAAGGGCTCCCGCACGCAATGGGACAGTTCCCCTGTAATTTGGACGAGTTCTCACGTGAGAAAACTCTCCAAATTCGCAATCTTTTGTGATGGAATTGTCCATACTTGTGGGAGATTAGCTAATCCGGTTCCTGTTCAGATGGCTCATGCCTTGGCAAACGCGCATAAAACCCCCAGAATTGTACATAGTCAACTGAGTAGCCCAACTAGTGGGGCATTACCATATGTGCAAAGGGGAGAAAGAGATGCACGAGAGCAAAGCATCGCGTTACATGAGACAAAGGAGAAGGCAAGCTTTCCATTAAAGGTGTGAACCTGCACCCACTACTCACACACACATTGTAGGTCACTTAATGATAAAACTCAGCCTCCACTCTCAGTTTTGGGCGCCCCCTCTTGGGATGAGAGCTTGGAGTGTGTGTTGACTTGCAGGCTGCTCTCCTACTACCACGTGTCCAGTTTGCTCCTTTTGGTTTAATTCCTAGTACCCACCAACTTTTAAAGCTGTAAGTGACTTGCTGAGTGGCCCAAATTCCGTTCGGCGCACACAGGCTTCCATACTCCTCAGAATTGAGTGCTAATTGGCCCGACTAGTCCCAGACTCCCGATGTGAGAAACCCATTCGGCCGCAACCGTTTCACACTGGCCATGTAATGTCCACTTGCACCTTTTCAAGGGTTATGGGGAAAACAAGTAAAAATAAAAAATAAAAAAATATGTAGTACATATTTAAAGAAGGCAACAAGAAAAAGACACCTCTGGTGACACACCCTACCCTTGAAATACTACAAGCAACCTCGCTTGCATGCCAATAATACATGCTGATATCTTCTGATATCACATATATTCTATGATGGGAATCCAAGATATACATGTTTCCAAATATGTAGGGTTGGACGATTAGACAATCCCATTAACTGGCTACCACACATATATCAAGCATAGAAGTCTGCTTGTGTACTCTTAAGCACAAACTTCTCTAGCCAAATTTTGTATGGAAAGAGTAGATACAATTGCTTAATAACTCCTTTGAGCATCATGAACCATGCTCTCACTTGGCTTCAAAGAGCTACATCAAGTCATTGTGGGTTCCATCTGAGAGGCTTCAAGATATAGTTGCAATAGCTGAGGTGAATCAACCAATTCAAACTCTTCCATCCATTTAGCATCCAAAGATGGATAGTTTTTGAACTTCACCAAATAGCGTCTTGCAACCTTCCTCTAACCTTCCTTTCCTTATGTGCCAATATCTGTTCAGGAACAAGAATCTCATTCAATTCTTCCACCTCGGGTTGTTCCTCATCAAGCATATTCTCTGGCACATCACCAATAAAGTGTTAGGGAATAAAGGCCTAAGTGTCTTGTATTTACTAACTTATAAGTTAAAAGACTTATAAGTGAGGGGGCCCAAGTGTGAATGGCCCCCTAGTCACTTACTCATATACTCAAATGTGAAGCCCAAATGAAATAGCGTGGCTTTTCCCAAAAATTCAACGAGCTCTCTCTCTCTCTCTCTCTCTCTCTCACGTTTTTCCCTGCGCAAGCTTCTTCTGCGCCACTCTTCCCTTCTCCTTCACTCTCATTGCATAGGACAGCAAGTGGGCTCTCTCTCCTGCTCCCCCACACATGGTATCAGAGCTTTAGGGTTTCCAAGAGAGCCATCTTCGCAACACAGATCAGAATTCTGTTCTTGCTCGCTGCGGGAAGGATATTCAACCGTTTTCGATCAACTCTGTCGCGAAGGGATCCTCTCACCGTGTAGAATCGACCTCCGGTGACAGTTTCCCCAAAATTAGGGTTTCAAAAACTGGCGAACAGCAGCCTATTTCTGCTGAAATTGACCAATTTCGGGGTCAATTTGATGCAATTTCATTAGGGCAAGTCTCACAGGTCAATCTTACAGGTGTTTCCACCAACGAGGTTCTGAAAATTCAGCAAAACAGGTGTTTACAGGTCTGATTTTTGCCCTAAAACACGGAATTTCAGCAAGCAAATTATGTATACACCTTGTGGAAACCTTTGGTAAGGGTTTGGCAGTGAATGTACGCCGTTTTGGGGTGATTTCGCGTGAAATTTGCTCGCTGTTTTTCTGTAACAGCAAGCTGTCTTTTGCCCGATTGCGCACATTTGGGCGTGTTTAGGTCGGCAAAACAAGGTTTCAGTGTTTGCAATCACTCAGAATGGCTTCTAGCAGTGAAAGTGGCAATTTGTTGCACATTCGCAAGCTTGAAGGTGCCCATAACTTTGCTATATGGAAGAAGCAATGTTATAATGTGATGTTGCAGAAGAAACAGGCGAAACCTATTAAGTTACAGGGTGTGAAACCGGTTGATATGGAGGTTGAAGAATGGGAAGAAGTGGACGAGTTGGCTCGCTCCACGATCATGCTTTCGGTGTCTGACAATTTACTCTTCAATGTAGAGAATGAGCAGACAGCATGGGGCATGTGGAAGCGTTTAGACGAGTTGTATGCACAGCAGAGTGCTGCCAGTAAAGTGTATTGGCTTAAGAAGCTTATGGATCTCCGTATGAAGGAGGGCACGCACATGTCAGTGCACCTCAATGAATTCAACTCTATTTTCAGCCAACTGACAGAGCTGAAATTCACGATTGATGAGGAGTTCAAAGCTACTTTTCTGCTATGCACATTGCCCGAGAGTTGGGATGTATTCCGGACAGCTCTTAGTAACTCAAGTGCTTCACTTAAGTATGCAGATGTAGAGAGTTCTCTCTTGATGGAAGAAATGAACAGGAAGAACACCACAGGTGGGTCTTCTAATGCATTGCACTTGAGAGGCAGGTCTCAACAGAGGGAGAAATCTGACAGTAAGGACAGGGCACGCAACAAATCTCGTAGGAAAGATGTTGTGTGTCATCATTGTGGAAAGAAAGGGCATTATAAACGGGAATGCTATGAGTGGAAGAAAGAGAAGAACAAGGGTGCTGAAACTGATGCAAAGGACAAGGGAAATGCCAAGAAGAGCACTGTGTTGATTGAGGAAATCAATGTTGCTAGTAGTTGTGACAGTGAAAGCAGCACTGATGTACTCAATTCCTCTTCTGTGGATGCACATACCTTTGCTATGGGTTCTGATGTGGACATGCATACTTGGATTCTTGATTCAGGTGCCTCCTTTCATGTAACACCTCATAGGGATTGGTTTACACAGTACTCAGGTGAGGTGCAGGGCACTGTTTATTTGGGAGATAACTATGCATGTGACATTGCAGGTATTGGCAGTGTCCAGTTTTCCTTTGCTGATGGTATGACTTTTGTTTTGCACAAAGTGCGCCACGTGCCACAACTCAAGAAGAGTTTGATTAGTACAGGGCAGCTAGATGATGCAGGCTATCACACCACTTTTGGTGATAGCAAGTGGAAAATTTGTAAAGGGGCCCGGATTGTAGCCAAGGGTTGTAAATCGGACACTTTGTATCCTTTGCATGTATCTAGTGTGCGTGACCATGTTGTCGCAGTAACCGAGCAGCCAAGTGTTTCTTTGTGGCATGGCCGGTTGGGACACATGAGTAAAAGAGGAATGGAAACTCTGTCTCGTTGTGGTTATTTGCCGTGTTTGAGGTATGTTGATTTTTCTCATTGTGAGTACTGTATTTATGGTAAGCACAGTCAAACACCGCACAAAAGGTCTATTTCTTTGAAGTCTGACAGGTTAGACTTAGTGCATTCCGATGTATGTGAAATGCCACAGTTGTCCTTAGGGGGAAAGAAATATTTTGTCTCGTTTATCGATGATGCTACACGTAAGGTGTGGGTGTATCCAATACGTGCTAAAAGCGATGTTTTGGATACTTTCAAGAAGTTTCTTGCGTTTGTTGAGAATCAAACTGACAAGAAGCTTAGGTCTTTGCGCTCAGACAATGGGGGGGAGTATGTATCAAAAGCTTTTATTGACTTTTGTGCTACTAAAGGTATTAAAAGAGAGCTCACGGCTCCTTTTAATCCCTCTCAGAATGGAGTTGCAGAGAGGTTGAACCGGACTATCCAAGAGAAAGTTCGGAGTATGCTGTCACATGCTGCATTACCTCATGGTTTTTGGGCAGAAGCTGTACAAACAGCTATTCACTTGATTAATCGCTCACCTAGCAAGGCTTTGGGTGGAAAGGTGCCTGAGGAGGTGTGGTCTGGCAAGCCACCCTCATATGCACATTTAAGAGTGTTTGGTTGTGAGGCTTATGTTCACATCCGGAGTGAACTGCGCACCAAACTAGAACCAAAGTCTCATAAATGCATTTTCCTAGGATATGGTGAGGATGGTGAAATGGAGTATAGATTATGGGATCCCGCATTACGGAAAATCATACGCAGCAATGATGTCATCTTCAATGAGGATTGCATGCACAAACAGCCCACAAAGGTCGAGGAAGTGCGCCGGGTTGTTTTTCGTGAAGATGTTACATATGGACAGCCAAGAAGGCCCAATGTTCAGCAGCCTTTACATGCTGAAAATGGTGCTGAAAATCAGCCATTAGCTGCTGAAAATCAGCCCCAACAAGTTGCCATTGATGCACCACAGGTAGGAGAACAGGTTGATGCTCCTAGACCGCCCGTTGTTGCGATGCAACCGGCTGAACAGCCTGCTGTTTTTGATGGTTTACAGGCTGAAAATCCACCTGTTATGGATCATTGGGTGCGTAGGTCTACTCGGGTGACAAGGCCCCCCGATAGATATGAACCGGCTTTGGACTATGTCATGCTTACTGATTGTGGTGAGCCGTCTTGCTACAAAGAGGCTATGCAACGTGAAGACAGTAAGAAATGGTTCAAAGCAATGGTTTCGGAAATGCAGTCTTTGGAGAAAAACCATACATGGGACTTGGTTGATTTCCCGAAAGGGCACAAGGCTCTGCCATGTAAATGGGTTTACAAGACCAAGGTCACATCTGATGCTTCTTCTAAGTACAAGGCACGTTTGGTTGCTAAAGGGTACAAGCAAAAGCATGGTGTTGATTTTGATGAGATTTTTTCTCCTGTTGTAAAGCTTGCCACATTACGTCTTGTTTTAGGCCTGGTTGCTTCTGAAGATATGGAGTTAAAGCAAGTGGATGTCAAAACAGCGTTTTTGCATGGCGATTTGCTTGAGATGATCTATATGATGCAGCCAGAAGGTTTTGTGTCAAAGGGGCAAGAGAAGAAAGTATGTAGACTCTTGAAGAGCTTGTATGGTTTGAAACAGTCTCCCCGTGCATGGTATCACAAGTTTGATACATTCATGAGGTCTCAAGGATACAAAAGAAGTAATTCTGATCACTGTTTGTATATCAAAACGGCAAGTGATGGATCTCTTCTATTGCTGATTTTGTATGTTGATGACATGCTTATTGCGGGTAAAAATATAACGGAGTTGGATGCATTACATCAAAGCTTAAAAAATCGCTTTGACATGAAGGATCTTGGTGCTGCTAATCATATTTTGGGCATGCGTATCTCTCGAGATAGACTTCACAGGCGTCTGTATCTATCTCAACGAGATTATGTTAATAAGGTGCTACATCGTTTTCATATGGATGGGGGAAAGGCACTTGGTACTCCGCTGCCTCCATATGTAAAACTGACTGCACATGATTGCCCAAACACAGATGATATGCGGGCTGAAATGGCCAAGATTCCTTATGCATCAGCCGTTGGCAGTTTGATGTATGCTATGGTTGCTACACGTCCGGACATTGCATTTGCGGTGGGAGTGGTAAGCAGGTACATGAGCAATCCTGGCAAAAAGCATTGGGAAGCAGTGAAGTGTATCTTGAGATACTTGAAAGGCACTAAAGACTTGTGCATTTGTTTTGGGAAGAGTGAGACATCTGTGCATGGCTTTACAGATGCAGATTTTGCTGGACATCCAGATTGCAGGAAGTCTACCTCTGGATATGTGTTTACATTCACAGGAGGTGCAGTTTCTTGGATTTCTAGACTGCAAAAATGTGTTGCTTTGTCTACCACTGAGGCTGAGTATGTGGCTGCCACTGAGGCATGCAAAGAAGCTTTGTGGCTCATGCGTTTGGTAGAAGAGCTTGGCATTAAGTCACCGGTTCCTGTGCTACACTGTGATAGTCAGAGTGCTATTATGCTTGCAAGGAATCTTGTTTTTCATGCCAAGACAAAGCACATAGAGGTGAAGTATCATTTTATCAGGAGTGTGCTTGATGACAAGAGCATTACACTTGTCAAGGTGCACACAGATGACAATCCTGCAGATCTTTTGACCAAGAGTCTTCCAGCAGAGCGGTTTGCATATTGCCGTCAGATGATGGGTGTTGGATGAGTAAGTGCATGATCAGCTGATGTATCATAGTTAGTTGATTCTTTGATCTCCCAAGGTACATTGCCTTTAGGTGGGAGGTTGTTAGGGAATAAAGGCCTAAGTGTCTTGTATTTACTAACTTATAAGTTAAAAGACTTATAAGTGAGGGGGCCCAAGTGTGAATGGCCCCCTAGTCACTTACTCATATACTCAAATGTGAAGCCCAAATGAAATAGCGTGGCTTTTCCCAAAAATTCAACGAGCTCTCTCTCTCTCTCTCTCACGTTTTTCCCTGCGCAAGCTTCTTCTGCGCCACTCTTCCCTTCTCCTTCACTCTCATTGCATAGGACAGCAAGTGGGCTCTCTCTCCTGCTCCCCCACATAAAGGGCCTTAGAAGGCAGACATGAAAAGCATTATGTATTTTCCAACCTTCTGGTAGCTTCAACCTGTAAGGTACATCGCTAATCTCTTTTGAAATTTGAAAAGGACCATAATGTCGCAGCTGAACTTGGGAAACAAACGTTCCTTGCCTTTCCTTTTCCTTGAACGTGGCCTTTTCAAAGCGCAAAGTATCCAATCACCCAGTGAAAATATAAGTTCACGACGGTGACGATCAACAACTTTGTTTTGCTTAGCCCAAGTCTTTTCGAGAGCAATCTTTATCTTCCTGTATGTTTCATCCATAGCTTGGACATACTTGTCTGCCTCAAATATCTTGTCCTTAGTTTGCAAAATGGGTGGACTTTCTTCCCTCCTTCCACTATTTGAAATGGTGCCTTGCCTGTTGACATATGCATAGTGTTATTGTAAGCATATTCAACCAATGAAAACTGCGGTCAAGTGATCCCTATGCTCCTCTTCCTCACCCCCCATCTAGCCCTAGCCCCTACCTACCCTCTTCTTTCCCCTATCCTATTGACTTAGCTTGATGTGAGAGAGCATTAAAGCTAATGGGTGCATTTTGGTTGACATGCTTTGGAGAGTTTGGCTCTGCATTCATGGTAGGTATGCAGTTTTTTCAATTATCTTGGTCTACATAGCAGTTTCCAGTGTTTCTCTCATCGAGATGGTGAGTGGTCTTGTGGCGGGCAACCTGTAGAGCAGGGCTACAATGTCACTTGCACAGGACAAGCAATTAGTTACACTTGGTCTGGAGTTAGTTACAGTTGGTCTGGAGTTCACACTGGACGGACTCTCGTCTAGGCAGTGACACGTGGCAGTGATACGGGTGGTGGTCTAATGGACACCGTGGCCCAGTTTGGAGATAGACGTAGCTAGACTCGGTTATTTTGCTAGCCATTGGTGGCTCTTTATGATTGTATATATGTGTGATTGGTTCTAGTCGTCGTATGCTTCATCTACTTTCTGTGGTCTAGCGTCTTGAGCCTTGTGTCTTGTGTCCAGCATCGCACTTCTGCACTCTCCTTGCGCATTGGAGCCTCGACAACCCCACTGTACTTGTGAGTCCCGAGCTTGGAGCTGAGTCTGCTGCCAGCCAGAGTTTGTACTGGTTCCATGAGTTAGTCGAGTTCCATGGTGTTCTGAGTCTTTTGTTGTGAGTTAGTCAAGTTCCATGGTGTTCTGAGTCTATTGTTGTGAGTTAGTCAAGTTCCATAATGTTCTGAGTCTATTGTTGTTCTTGAGTTTCTTGTTTCATTGCTGTGTTGTGTTTTCTTTCTGTTTGAGTGAGGTTTCACGCATATTGCACTGAGGAGCACCCACAGTAGAGAGCACGACACACTTTTCCTGCTACATGTGTATTATGTATATTGCAGAGCTTGGATCGCTTTTTCCATCAATCCCTCTTGTTGCAGAAGAGGATGCAAGCCTTCTCAGGTTGGAACTCGAGGAAAGAGGAAATGAAGGTGCTGATAAACCTAGTTTAGTCAGTAAGGTCGTGGAGGCTGTGTCAAGGGTAGCATCTCCTGGTGTGCAGCCTGTCAGCATCAAGTCTGTTCTGGAAGCGATTGATAGGAGCGGCGAAGTTTATCCCTTTCCATCAACAAGGAAAATGTCTTCTTTTTGGGTGGGTAGTATCATGTCTTTGTTTTTGCAGTATGCTTCACAGTTTTAATGCTCCACTTATGGATTTTCTGTGCATGCAGTCAGTTGCATTACTTGGAGCTGTTTCTTTCTTAATCAAGGGTTGCTTTTGGAATCAGTTTTTTTACTGAATCTGACTGACCCTGCCCGCTTGCCACTTTTACCTATGCTCTGCCTTGCTCCTCTGCTGTCCAGCTTGCAGTCCCCCACCCTCCAGGGTGTAGACAATGGCTTGCAAAGAATTGGTTGATTAGATTCAGAAACATATTTAGACTTCACAAGCGGAGCCTTCCATTGGTCATAGTCACGGGGAACAACATCCCATCTGGATGTGCGCTTTTCATACCAAACAGGGATATAGTTTTTTATTGACCAGCTGACACATCATTTGCTGTCATTTTTTCATGTGACGTGTCAGTATTGCTTCAAAAGAAACGGATTTTCGATAGTCAAAGACTACTTCCAATAGGAAGTTCCACACGCTGTGGTTAATAGAAAATTCAGTGGTATCACCGCCTTTTTATGAACAATGCTTAAGAGGATCCATTTTAGCTGTAACTATCTGCCAGTTTGATTATTCAATCGAGGCAACCGAAGAGATGAGAATTGAAAATTAGAAACAACACATACTTTTAGATGAGACGGAAGATGTGAAGTTCCCCTTCTGAGAGTGTTGGCACTCAATTGAGCACCTCTGATGTTATTTTTTATTGATTTTTTACAACTGTGTGCAATCATGCACTAGATCTCCTTTTACAACTGAGGGTATGCCTCGAATATTTAGGCACTTGGCTTTACAAAAGCAACTAGAAAATCACGGCTAAAAACATAGCAGAAAAGCATCTGCTTTCAATAACAGCTTCCAAGTCAACTGCTGTTAATAACTAACACCCAACAAAGCTCCCTATGTAAGGACTCCCGTAAGCACCTTCCGTATTGTCTGCCATAAAACACGCTGAACTGAGACTTCGGTGGCAGATTTCTGTAGGGCCTTACGACTTCCCACTTGCTATGTGTTCAAAGTTTGTCCCTGTATCAGCTTCTGCCTTTCGGCACCATCAGACTGATGCCCTAAGCTCGTCACAGCAACCCTCCTCTTGTTCTCATGCTGTTTTCGTTACCGGGTAGACCTATGGATCCATAGAAGTAGAACGGATATTCCACACATCCTCAAATAGTATTTCACAATATGATTATCAGTCAGATTTATGCATTCTTAGGAGTTTGTGGCAAGTTTGTGCATAGCAGGATTAGTATGAATCTTCAGGAGTTGAAGGAAAATATTCCAGATGAGTCATCAGACGGATGGCTAGAGCATCGTACATTGACTGTCCACCCTTGAACAGATATTTTTGGTGCACCATTGGATGGATGATTAGAGCACTGCGATGGGAATGTCTTTAGACCAGTGAGCATGGATATCTATGATGCATCACAAATGTTGACTGGAGCATCATGACGGAAACACTATGGAAGTCTAGACCGTAAGAATGCTACAATTTGATTGTTACTAATGCGTTATGGGTTGGATGACTTGAGCATCGCATGACCAAGTACTGACCAACTCTAGTCCCTAAGATGATTGCTCTTAAGTTTCATATATCTGTTTTGGACAGGAGGGCGATATATGTCTGAGAAGCTGTGAGATAAACAATATTTTACATTTTATAGTAGCTTCAGTTGCACATTTAAACTTTCTGATGAATCAGGGCAATGGATTGTAATGCTAGTCCACTGCTGTCAAATTTCTTGCTATTATGGTAGAATTATATCGCTTACTTCCATGTTAAGTAATTACGGCTGTAAAATTTCAACCACCACCACCTCTATGGTCATCCAACCCTTCCTCTATTGAGAACACATGGTGGGAATACGTAGACAAGAAGTAAGAACTTATTGAATTTTCTGTTATATGTGCTACTCATCATTCGTTTCGCTCCTGTCTAGGTGCTTGACCCTATTGATGGAACCCGAGGGTTTGTGGAGGGTGGAGATTCCCTGTATGTGGTACCGTTATCAGCACTATCTTAAGATAGTTCTCTTTCTTTCTTTGATTAAGTGCAGATTGAGAATGCAATTTCTGGTATGGAACCCTGAAATGGTATGAAATGTACAGATAGGCTTGTCATTGGTGGTGGACGGAAAAGTGGTGCTTGGAGTGATGGGTTGCCCATGCCTAACGCGTGCCAACATGGCATCGTCAGTATCAGGCAAACGATTGATTTGGACAGTGGAGAAAATGATGAAGGAAAATATTTGGAGTAGCAATGGAGTTCTTGTTACTGCTTACAGAGGCCATGGGACTTGGTTGAGATCTCTGGACACACTGGCAATACATCAGCACAAAAGCCTAGATGAACAAGATTTTGTCCAGAGTTTTGTTGATGGATGTATTACACCGGATGATGCTCACTTTGGTCTATCTCGGCATGAAAACTGGGCTTCAACTCCCTTGGCCACTCTTGTACCTGCTAAAATTGATTCTGTTGCTTTTCATTTTTGCTGTGGAAGGTATAATTCTGATTGTGCAGAAATTACATTTCTTTGCAATAAAGGACAAAGGTTTAACCTTGGTTTCTTTGTTTCAGTCTTTGTAAATATTTTGCTGTGGCGATAGGAGCTGTCTCAGCTGTGTTACTTCCTCAAAGCCAAAAATTTGTGAAGGTGATTAGCTAAATGCTCATCTATACTGTTTCTCTTAATTTTTCCATTTACTTTGGTACAATGCATGTGGGTTAGCCCCAATTTAGCTCTTGGAGTTCATGGGTAGAAGTGGAAGTGATCACATCGTCAGATGATACAAGCTACTTCAGCAGTGTTGCTCAAGCTTAAAATTACAGCTGCAGCCTTCAACCATCCTCCAGCTACCCAGTCTTGGTCCTGTGTGAATAGTACCGCATTTACCGTTAGATTCATGCTTTTATTCATGCTAGTGAGTCACTTGAGAAGGACACACACTTGGGGAACACGCTGGTCAGTATGTATGCCAATTCCGGTGAAGGTGTTCCATGAGATCCAAAGCCTAAATTAGGGTTAAAAGTGTCCCACAACTGAGCCTCTGGGCATCCCTATAACATTGCTCAGGGACTCAAGCTAGCCCATCAAGACTGACTATCCCAATCCAACTGCTTAAGCCATCATCCTTTAAGAGCCTGCATGATCTGGGTTCATCAGAGCAGCATTAGATATGCCACTGTAGTGTGTCTAATGAGATCCAATGGAGGTACTGTTGCCATTTTGTTAAGGCTTTGGACTGATGGATTAGGATCATGGCTTTGAGGATCAGCGGTACCTTTGGCTCGTTTGATAGTAACTAAGGTGTCACAGCAAGACTTTCTTGAGGGATAACGGTAGGAGCTTCCATGCTACCACCACAGAGGCTTTTCACAGATTTTTTCAGTGGTACTACTGAAGTCGGCAACTTCAGCAGCATCTACTTCCTCATCCACTACCCTACCCTACTACAGATGCCTCTCTAAGGAGTAACATTGTACAAGGCCTTGCTGATCGTAGAGCGATGCGTCCTTGTCCATTAGGAGCTTGCTTTAGAGATTCCTCATCTTCAGCATATTCGAGCCATCATTGCTTGCCATTAGGGGACATTTGATTATCGTATAATCAATGTTGAAATCATTTTAAATCAAGTTGGGAGCTTACATTCCAAAGACTCAGAAATTCTTCGTTTAGTTATGCTGCACTTTGAGCACTGGCAGCAATGTGAACTCAAGCAAGGTTGTCTCGTTGAGGAATGATTCAAAAGTTCCTCAAAGCAGTACTATTTGTCATCAGTGCCCTGTGAAACTTACAAATGGTATGCTCTTTTGGCAGGCATGGGACCATGCTGCTGGCTTGATATGTGTGCAGGAAGCTGGAGGCAAGGTTGGTAATCGTCTCTAATTCTCTCACTTTCTAATGCATTTTTTTGAAGTCGTGTTGCTGAGTACATTTTTCCAAGGATGCTAGTAAATGATTGACATAGATTCAACTATTCCAGTACAAAACAACCTCACTGCTCTTGTGCTGGGGTCTCTACATTTGTTGATCATTATCGCCTTCTTCTGTCACCTCATTATGACTACCAGCAAAAATACATATATTTGCGTGGCTACTGTTGTTTCTTATGTGCTGGAAGTAGGAATGAATGCCCTTGCTTGTGCTACTGCATGCATGCATATTGCTCCAATACATGTCATCTCAGCCTTAACTGTGTATTGCTCTTTTGTTGTAAACCACCTAGCTTTGTTGTATGCATGTCCTACGCTGGCCTGGCTGCTGCCAATCACGACACGATATGAGCAATAGCTGTGCTGCTTCTATTCAAAAGGCAATTAAAAGCTGTAGCATGTCTTTCTCCCTTCTTTTCTTTCTTTCTAGCAATTGGGTACCACCACAACAACTGTTTGCTAATGAGCTGTTTCACTTTTTCCGTGTTCTACAATAGCGCATACACCACGTTGGCTTGACCTGTACCCTAATCTTGCACCTATCTGCCTTATTTTTTTTGGCATCCGGAGTGGACAAAATTGCAATAATGGTGTTTGATTTATGTAGGTCACTGATGGTGAAGGTAGCAACTTGGAAAACCTGATAGGTGAGGGACAAAGGACATTTGTGCCTGGAGGAGGCAGCATAATGGTCACCAATGGTCACTTGCATCACATAATATTGGAGCATTTGTCTAGATAGACCTCAAACCACTTATTGGTCAAAACAAAATTCGTATTTAAACGGAACTGCTTTGGTTTGAATAAAATCTCAATCTCTCTCTCTCTCTCTCTCTCTCTCTCTCTCTCTCTGTGCGCGCTGCCAGCCCTCTCCCCTGCGCGCTGCCAGCCCTCGCCTCCCCTCTCTCTCCCTGCGCGCTGTCCCACCCGTGTGCTGCCCCCCCCCCCCCCCCCCCCCGTGCGCTGCTCCCTGCACGTCAAGACAACCAGCTCATCCACTGAACACACACACCCCATCCCCATCCCCTGCCCGCTGCCCCCTGCATACACACAAGCCGAGTGTTCTCTTCCCCTTCTCCCCTCTTCTTCACAATATGAAGAGAGGGTAGCTACGAAGACAACCATGTCTTCCCCCATCATCAAGACGCCGACACCGACAACGAAGACAACGTCCTTCATGCTCACGAATAAGAGGCTTGCACAATTGGAGAAGGACATGAAGGAATGGCGGATGGAGAGAGAAATATGGAAGGAGGAGAAAGCCAACTTCATCAAGCTATGGAACAAAGAGAAGGAGGACATGAGAGCGGAAATCCAAAATCTCAAAGAGGAGAAGGAGAGAAGGGAACGGGAGAACGAGAAGGAGAGGGAGAGATGGAGGAAAGAGCAAGTAGAGATGAAGGCACAAATCGATCTCCTTCATGCTTCCCTCACATCCCTCACCCCCGAGGAAGGAGAGATTAAAGGGGAGGCTAAGGAAGCCCTCAAGGAGGAGATCACCAAAGCCCTCACCGCAAGCATTGAGGACAAATTAGAGGCCACCAAAGAAGGATGGGTCGAAGTGGTCAAAAAGAACATCAAGAAGGTAGCAAGAGAGGAAGCCCAAAAAGATGAGGTACTCATCGTACACACAACCATCGAAGAGGAGAAGATGCGACAAGCTCGCCGTCTCAATGTGCGAGTGACCGGCATCAAAGAAGAAGAAGGGTCTACACCCGAGAGCGATGGGAAAGCCTTATGCAAGAAAGTGGGATACAAGGAAGAAGAGATCCCTTTCTCCAAAGTTTGGAGAGCCGGCAAAGATCCAAAGAAGAGAGCTCTCATCCTCCAATTCGCCTCCGAGGAGTCTCGAACTTCTTTCCTCCGAAAGAGGGTCATCTTGAGAGGGCTAGAAGGCCCCCTGATTTATCTTGATGATGACCTCACAAAGATGCAACAAGATCACCGCCGCGCGTGCATGCCTAGAGTCCACCAAGCCCGCAAAGAAGGGAAGAAGGCAGTATATCGAGATGGTAGGGTTATCATTGATGGCAAGACCATCGCATAGGGACTCACGGCCTGTGGGACACACGAGGAGATTCATGTCACGGTTTGGAATTGCAATGGAGACCTATGGACACACCCAGAGAGACTTGAGGAGGTGATGAGAGGTCGAGACATGATTCTACTTACAGAGACACACGAGAGCCCAGAGAGAGGGTTACCACGGATACATGGATTCCAATGGGAGTCTCTACATCGGGGATGTATGCGCCAGCACACCACTCGCGGTTCAGGAGGAGTGGCCATACTCTTTAGACAGGGGCTTCACAGCAGACTACAGATTGTTTCCCGGGACCCACAGGCCCGATACATGTGGATTCGCCTCGAGCTCTCACGAGACAGGATCGTCTACATTGCCCTTTGCTACTTTGCTCCCACAGGCTCCAGATTCGCCCCTATTGAGCAGGAGTCACCGTACGCATGCTCACGGAGGAGATTATGGAGTACTCTACACTGGGTGAAGTCTTCCTTATGGGAGACTTCAATGCTCGTACGCGCAGTGAGCAGTGTGAGGCATACGACCACGAGGACTCAGAGGCACTACACACTCTAGATGAGGAGGCTACTATGAGAGATACAGCAGACAGAGCTCCAGTCACAGCCTACGGACGACACCTACTTCGACTTGGCTCCCAGCACCGTCTCGTTATTTATAACGGGATGGCCCAGTGGCCCACCTCAGGGGGCCTGACTTGTATGCCACATGGAGTTACAGAGGGAGGGGGGAGTACAGTCGACTATATTCTGGGACCCAGGGAGGCTACACACCTTATCACATCCTTCACCATTCCACCCATACCCATCGGAGCCGACCACACATACCTCTCTTTCTCCATCACCGGAGATACCATCCCACACAGCTCCACAGCACACACTCCACACACCACCATCCATTTCACACATGAGCTAGCCTCTCTTTACTCGGCCGAGGTCGAGCATGGCCTATGCCTCCTCCACCCATCCACACCACTCTCAGTTCTCACATCACATATCTCTTCCGTTCTCCACACTTCAGCTATTAGCTCTTTTCCACACACCACTCACACAGGACGCACTCCCCCCCCCGGGACTATGCCTCAGAACCGCTGGTATGATGATGAGTGCAGAGAGTTATACCGACGCCTCCGTGCACGGCGAGCCTTAGGAGAGATCACAGAGAGAGAGGCCAGACGACATATGAAGACGCTGACACGCCAAAAGCGGCGAGCATTCGAAGAGGCACAGGAGCTTGAGCTATACCGCCTATTCATGAGCATAGATAACGCGACGGCTTGGCGCACCCTGCGCGAGCCACGTCCGACTACAGCTATTGAGGATCCACAGATATGGGATGATTATGCAGAGCGCCTTTATGAGGTGCCAGGGCAGCCTCCTATCCCACAGCCACACGGGCCACGCCCCACGTGCTCCTCCTTCTTTACAGCAGAGATGGTAGAGAGGGCCATACGCCGCATGCAGCACAGATGATCAGCTGACCATACTGGATTACAGAGTGAGCACATCATTTATGCGGCCTCCACTATAGCCCCGTTGATTGCACATGTCTTCAACCGGGCTATAGGGGAGGGCTTCCCAGAGGAGTGGACACAGCACACCATAGTGCCTATCCACAAATCTGGCGACACCCTGGACCCAGGGAACTACAGGACTATCATGATTGGCCACACGATGGCCAAGCTATATGGAGCAGTACTTGAGGCACAGCTCAGTTGCTACGCAGAGACCGAGGGTTTACGAGCTCCAGGCCAGGCAGGTTTCAGACGAGCTTTCTCCACCACTGATCACATCTTCGTTCTGCGCTGCCTCATTGATGGGGCAAAGGCGCGGAAGAAGAGGCTTTACTGCTGCTTTGTGGATTTCCGCAAGGCCTTTGACACAGTCCCACGCGAGAGACTCTTCCAGCGCCTTCACAGCATTGGGGTACCAACAGAGATGATTTGGGCCATATATACTCTCTACGAGAGGGTGACGGGTCGAGTTCGTTGCCCAGGCGGCTTTTCAGAGACCATTGCTAGCACCATTGGTGTTAAGCAAGGATGCCCACTCTCCCCGACACTCTTTGGGCTCTACATCGACGAGATCTCCGACTACATACTACGAGCAGGGGGAGAGGGGAGCGACTTGGCAGGTACTCCGGTCCACATCATGTTATATGCTAATGATATTGTGTTGATTTCAGAGTCACCCGAGGGCTTGCAACGCCATCTTGAGGCCTTGGACGAATTCAGCACACACAGGGGGTTGACTGTGAACCTTGGCAAAACCAAGGTCATGATCTTTCACACATCCAGTGCAGTGAGGAGCGCTGCCACCTTCACAGCAGCAGGAGGACAGGTTGATGTAGTCACCTCCTATGTCTACCTTGGCATCACATTCACCAGCCTACCAGGACCCTTCACTATGAGGCAGGCTGCTGCTGACAGGCTCACCCGAGGATATGCAGCTCTGACCATGCTAGAGCGGAGATGCCACCAGGCACACTTTCAGGAGCCCCGCACGAAGGGGTGGCTTTTCGACACCTTAGTCACCCCGGCCCTGATGTACTCGGCGGCAGTATGGGCACCAGGATTGACAGCTGACCAGTGGACACAGCTTGAGAGGCCACAGGTATGTATGATCTCACGCTTGCTCCGCAGCAAGAAGACAGTGCCACATGACATTATTAGAGCCGAGCTCGCCACACCACCTATGGCTGTAGAGGCACTATTCCAGACAATCTGCTTCATCCAGAGGATGAGAGAGCTACCTCCTAACAGACTTACTCGTAGAGCATTTGAGGCAGCTATACAACTATCAGAGAGTGGGCATGAGAGAGCATGGTACTCACAGGTCAGAGCATGGTTTGAGGGACACGGTCTTGACATGGAGAGACTACCACCATTCCAGTACGACCCCCACTCACCATCTGTTCACCTCTCTCGCAGTGAGAGGAACTTGGTATTGAGACAGGATCTGTGGCAGCTATACACCAGGAGAGTCTGGGAGTCACCTGGCTTGGGGACGAGGATGTCAGATTACAGAGACCAGTTTCTCACCATACTGTCTAGGGGGTTCATACAGAGACCACGCTATATGGACACATATATGCCACATAGCTCACGGGTGGCGATTGGTCAGCTGAGAGTGGCTTCACACAGGTTAGAGATTGAGATCGGGAGACATACTGGTGTTCCCAGGGAGGAGCGAGTTTGCAGAGCCTGCACAGAGGAGGTGGAGAGTGAGGAGCACTTTGTATGTAGATGGAGAGCATACACTGAGATCAGAGGCAGGTATGAGGCCTTATTCAGAGGACAGCCCACTCTCCGAGAGATCATGGACTCTCGAGATCAGAGACAGCTCGGACGCTTCTTACTAGAGATACAGAGCCATCGGGACACACTACTACAGCCACGCACAGCTACACAGACAGAGGGGAGACAGTCGCAGCTCACAGACTTCTTTCAGAGGATTGCCGCCCCTCCCTCACCAGACACTCAGAGGGGAGTGACACTCCCACAGGCGGAGGTGAGCCGAGCTAGACGACGACCACGAGTCACAGGCTACAGGGGCGCGAGCTCCCACCACCGACAGATCGAGGAGATCCGAGCCCGGGAGCGCCGTGCCACTGAGGAGCGAGTAGCTCAGATGAGGGTCGACCCGACAGCTTGCATCCGGGTAGCCTTGGCACCAGCCCCGCCCATGTACCACATCTTACATCCCCCCATTTGTACAGGATGGAGCTAGATAGCTTGATGCATTCTCATTCTCATGATTGTACTACCTTGAGCATATAGACATGCATATACCCCTAGAGATAGAGCTCCATCCCTCCTCAGATACTCCCCTACCTACCTACATTCAGTTCAGTTTTGTATCAGTTTTGTTTCATTTGTCTTTCCGATCGACGGATGACATACACACCATGTACATTTGATTTGTCTCATAGGCCGATTTTGGCCTGACATTGACGTTAAAAATCTTTCTTTCTTTCTTTCTTTCTCTCATAACAGGTCTTGAGTTCAACTCTCTTCGTCCGGTAGATCTTTAAGGTCTCTTGGGATAGTTTCCCACGACGTTTAAATTCTCTTCTTCTTGTCCTCTCTCTCTATCTCTCTCTCACACACACACACACACACACACGAGCATGCACGCACGTTTCTGTAGTATTTTACTTTCATTATGGATGCTGATTTCTCTCTTTGCCAGTTTCTTGGGATGTTAGGTAAATTTTAATGTTGTACTTTCGTGATGCTATCAAGCCCTTGGCTGATTAAATCTAAATCTCTTTCCTTTGCATGGACACTTCAGCTTTGTTCATCTTTCTAATGTTCATTTTGTTCTCTTTGACGATGTGCGCATACACACACCCTTACACACCGTATGGGTATCTTTTTTGGGCTTCTCTTTGTACACGTATGGGCTCCTCTGGCCGATCATTTATCAATGCATAGTGGTAGTGTAGCATTGACTAATCTACACCTATGGTATATGATATGTATTGTCTGTTCATCATCATCTCTCTCTCTCTCTCTCTCTCTCTCTCTCTCTCTCTCTCTCTCAAATGAGGCACGATATCAAAAGAACATGCTGAAGCGCTCTCTATGTACAGGTAAATATATACACTATGCTGAAGGGTGACATTGAGAAAGTAAACATCAAGAGATATGCACCTTGCATGCAACAGGAAAATGTTCTTATGGGACAGGCTTTCCACCCATGTTAACAAATGACAATTGATTAACTACCAAAGCAGTTGAGAGTTGAAACTTACAAAATTTCCAATATTTGTATGTGCTTGAATCCATATTGATAAATAGAAGGATTAGAGCTCATTCAAAAATGCAATGGACATGATAAAAATGTGGTATGTATAAGTAAAAATTTACAAATCTAGCAGTTCCTTTGTTAATGAGACTAGAAGTTCCAAGCCGTCCTTGCAGTAATATTGCACTTCAAACCTTGTTCTTGCATCCATCTCAAGTACAAACTTTGAGAGGATCAACAAAAGCTAGAATGGGTGCCATAATTAACGCTCCTTTAAGCTTGTCAAAACTACATAAACTATGTTGTTGCTTTTTGCCCCAATTGAAGGCCTTGCCATGATTCTTCAATTGGCCAGTCACAGGAATTACCATCTTTAATATAATCTTTTGATAAATTTATGATTATAGCTTGCCATACTTCGGAAAATCTAAAGTTCTTCCAAGTTGGATGAGGCCATTGTAAAACTGACAAAACCTATATTGAAACAAGTAATGCAACATACAAAGTGGGAGATATATAATCCCTTGCACGAATCATAGACTGTTCGAACTCTAGCCTGGCTGTGTCTTTGCAGCTACTACATAACACACACACACACACATGCACCTGCCACCATACACCTAGAAGCCATCATGAAAGAGCTTACAATCACCACTCAAACATAGTGTGAAAAAACCAAAATAAAGCCCTAAGGTTCCCCTGTCCAGTGACAGGAGACGACATCGAATAAAGATATACCAACAAACAACCAAATGTTACAATTAATAATGAAAATTAGCAACCAACACAAGGTGTAGTAAGGTATACGTTTTGCCGCATTCAACATCTGAAGGTGGCATGATTTTCCAAAAATTTGCATGCCACTTGACCATATACAATTTGTGAGTACAATAGTTTCCAACTCTATACCTGTCTCAAAAAATTTCTTGTGAAATCTTCCCCATTTACACGACGGGGCCTAGATGGCTGCTTTCACTTTGAAGAGTCAAAGAGTTAACATAACTCTGATCTTCGTTGATGTGCCGCTAGACAAAATTGTTGATGGTTAAACTCTTTAAAGAGCTAGGCTGCAATCTAATCAAAGATTCTTTCTCCAGAAGCAAACACAAGAAATATGCATACACTAATTATGCACAAAATTCCGGGAGAGGCAAAAACTAATGTCCAGCACTGCGGATCCGAAAGCTCCAAATTGTTTGCTTTTGCATTTTCCAAAATCAGCCCTGTTAGACCCACACCCACAATGCCGGCTAAAGTTCCCGCTGTGTTAGAAATGCCCATAACAATACCAGCATACCGGGGTGCAATATCCATGTGATTAACTGCAAACCCCCCTCGTGCAAGTGCGCATAGACCAAGACAGATAGAGGAAAGCCATATGGCGCCCGTTGAAGACCTCACCCCCGTCATCATGAACAAAGCCAATGCCGCTGCCAGAAAACCTCCTGTATTCAAAAATTTTCTAGTCCCCGTTACCGACATTATCTTGCCCACAATCAGATGATCTGCGACCACTCCACCTACATTGGAAAAGATAAACATGTTCAGATATGGCACAGTCTTTGATACACCAAGGCTCTCCAGGCTTACGCCTAGTCCTTCATTGAAGTAAGTGGGCAGCCAGTTCATGAGGACGTAGAGCGCGTAATGGAATGTGAAGTTGTTAACGACAATTGCCCATACAGGAAGGCTAGTCATAATGCTTTTCCATGGAATTCCATCTGCTGCGTTTTTCTTCTTTACTCCATCCTTACTGAGGGAAGTCATAGGAAGGAGCTGTTGTGCTGGCATACCAAAACCAGCTGCTGAAGCCTTGGCAAGCTCTGAGCGGGGTGGATCCGATGACAAGGTGAACCAGCACAATGACCAAGCCATGCCGAGGGATGCAAGAGAGATGTAGACAGAGTGAGGGCCTGCATGGTGCAAGAGTGGAGGGAGGGCGAACATGCCCAATGCAGCACCCAGATACATGCCGGACGTTGTAAGAGAGACTGCTCGTGAGCGTTGATGAGGGGGTACCCATTGCGCCAAGAGTGTGTGTATACATGGAAACACAAGCCCCTGCGCTACCCCGATGGTGAATCTCGCCAGTGCCAGTAGAAAGGAGGTCAAGGGGGGAGAATCCGCATCTGGAGTGGGGGTAAATGCGCAGACAACAGACCATAAAAGAAATGAAAGCAGTAAAACAGGGCGTGCACCCATGCGTTGAGCTGCCCAACCACCTGGGACCTGAGATAGCACATAGCCATAGAAGAAGGCGGACAAAATGTAGCCCTTGACTCGCTCATCGGCATGTGCCGAGGCAGCAGCTGCAGTGTATGCGATGGAGAAGCCAACACGCTCCATGTAGCATATGCTTGTGCTGGCAAACACCATCGCCACCATGAGATATTTCTGAGGAATCCTCATTCGGAACCCTAAGTCGAGTCCGGTTCTGAATTTCTTCTTGGCATTTGGATCTGGATGCTCTTGCAGAGGCTGATCCTGCGGCGACCACATCCCTCTCGATGTTGCTCTTCGGCGAGAGCAACAGCATTCTTTTGTTGGTTTCTCTGCGTTTAGCAAGGTGACTAGTAAAGCACGTTCAATCCATTAGCAGTAATGGTAGTAACAATGCAGCCTTCCGACTAGTAAGGCTTTCTAATGCCAGCCTTATTGAAAGGCATTTTCTATGTTAGTTTGTGTGGGTGTGCGCGCGTGCGTGTGTGTGTGTGTGTGTGTGTGTGTGTGTGAGAGAGAGAGAGAGAGAGAGAGAGAGAGAGAGAGAGAGAGAGATTGAGATTTTATTATCGTCCTCAGAGGTCAAATATGACCTATCGCACCAAAGATACATGTTTACTATGTGTGGTGCTCAAAGGGATTCTCGATTGTCAAGGATTGCATTGATGAGAATCACAATGGAGAGCCCACATTGTGGTTGGGAGAGGAAAGCGTGGAAGTCCAAGTCATGGTTGAAAATGTGAGGGAAACAGATGTGAGCAAAAGTTGAGCACTCTACTAGTGCGTGGTACTCAGACTCTCAAACTTGCAGTTCTCCATTGCTGCAGTGCCCCAGAGGGAGTGGAAGCTAAGCAAAATGGCTACGATAGTGTGTATGGCTGACAAGGGGATATGCTCAAGCATATAAGGGTGAGTACGATTTCCTCTTTTGGTGAAGAATGTAGCTAGGGGCAATATGGTTGGTGTGATGTATGAAGCATCACTCATCGGATTCCTCCCAAGCTATTATAATACATTGGCTTGTAGAAAAGCTTAATTCACTTGGAAGTCTGTTGAGGCACCATGTAGAAAGTGTAATGCATCCCTCCTCCCAAACCACATTAAGACCATCCAATTAGCCCGCTTGGTAGTCACAAGGTGTGAGGGTGATGCGTTACCACATTAGACTGCTTATCAACTTTTTTGGCTTGTTGAAGGTATGTAGGCTGTCACCATTAGAATTCATAGCCCACCTTTGTTGAATAGCTTGCTCTCTATGTCCTTCTAATTGATTGCTTTCCCTCTAACCCATATTTCGCATGGCATTATTTTCTCCACTACAAGGTCGACAACTTGATTGCATGTGCTCATTAAATACTCCACTTGCAGTCAACCGGCACACACACATTTCCATGTGCTGAGTGTGTGTGTGTGTGTGTGTGTGTGTGTGTGTGTGTGTGTGTGTGTGTGTGAGAGAGAGAGAGAGAGAGAGAGAGAGAGAAACCATATACCATTTGTTCATAATGTATGTGAAGAGACTTTGCCAACACAGCCTAACATTTGGCTCCCATTCAAATTGTATTTCTAATAAATAAAAAGCTTAAACTATCATTAAAAGACACAATGTAAAAAAATAGCTATACGCACATGGTAGTTGGCTCTCACACAACCCCAACATTCAACCCAACGCACAATATACCATCTTGGTCTCCTCATCGATGGATTGAAACACATGGTACTTGAGTTTATGCAACAAGAAGACATTGAAGAGGTTATGATTGGGAATGCATTGATAATGCTTTTGTTGAAACCAGATGCTGTAGCGCTTTTGGCTCATTCTTTTAAAGATACACAAAAGCTTATGATTGTCTTGCAAACCTTTTGTGAATGCGGGTTGATAGTACATGGCTCTAAAGCAAAGATTATGCTCGTGAAAACTCTCAACAAGGAGAAGCCATGCATTGTGTACAATGAAGAGCCCCTTGATATAATAGAGAGATTAAAGTGCTAGCCTTGAGGTTCTTACCAATCATAAATGGAATGATTGCACTATGTGATGCTTGAAAGCCATGTAGAGAGCCTACTATGCAAATGGGTACATGTGCAATGTGGGAGAGATCAATGTTGGGTTGTCAAGATATACCTCTTTGACACCTTAGTGACACTGGTGCTTCTTCATGGAGTTGAAGTATGGGGTGCTAGCATCTCTAAGTCTACTTTGAAAGAGCTTGAGAATGTCCAGAAGCATTTTCTTATGAAGTTTTTCCAAGTCAAGACACAAATACTATACATGCTCTTACTTCTTTAGTCAGGATCAATTCCCATTGAGGTTATGGGTATGGAGAGAGCAGTGGAAGTACATGGCTAAGATCCCTTCACTTCACCTTTCAAGAATTCCATGTACAAGAAGTTAAAAAGTCCATAAGACACAATAAAAAATTATTAAGTTCACAATGGATGCAAGACATCAAGAAGTGGTTAGGGAATGGGATGCATTACACTTGCTTCATGATGCCTTGATAGACACCAAAGTGAATGAGGCTTTTTTACAGCACCAATGAATCACAACTCAAGAGAAATCAAGTGTTCACGCTATTGTGAATCTTTGCATATAGTGGAACTCGAGGTAAAGCTGTTTAGAAAGCCAATTTACTCTCAATGGGAATATATTGGTTAAGGTGTATTCAACATTGATTGATCAAGTTCTTGACAATGATTTGGTCAATATGTATGCCAAATGCAAGAGGTTAGGTAGGTCCAAGATGCACGGTTTTGGTATCAAGGTTGATATGCTAGGTTCAAGAATTGTATACAAATTCAAAATTGATCCCAAAAAAGGGGATTTTTGTGAATTTTTGGGTCGAGTCTAGAGGGGAAATGGAGATTTTGTTGAAAGGTTAGATTCAAAGCTCTTTTGTTGGATTTTGCACCCCCAAGTTACGAGGCTTTGGTCCCTTCTGGGCCCCAAAATGAGGTTAAAAAGTAGGTTCAAAAATGTTCTTTTAGCACTTCAAGGGAATTTTCCAGGGAGCCGCAAGGAAGGAGAGGGGGGGGAGGGGACCATGGATACTACCACGTGGCGTGGGAAAACTTCTCCAATATAGGAGGGGCACCTTTTTTTGCATGTGCAATGCATCGAGAGGAATTCATCACCTTCAAGTTTCTAAAAATAGTGACATCATGACAATCCTCCTACAAAATGGTACGCCCATGAGCACACACAGTTGTGGCTAAGTACATGGAATGCCTCCTCTGTCCATGCACATGACCTACTCAAGACCCAGTTCACTATATATATCCTCCATGTTTCTCTTTGACTTCTTTCTTTCTTTGCTTTGCTTCCTCTTGTTTTCACTATAGGAACAAAAGCTCCAATAAGCTTTTCGTCAGTTTTTTTCTTTTGGCCCAAGGACTTGGGTTTCTGATCATAACAATGTAGTTTCACACCAAGCTCACACTTGAGAAAATGGGTTTGAAGAAACCCATTTTCTCGAGTTGTAAGAATAAAAGTTGCGCCTTGCCGCTCATGGCAAAGGAGGAACCATAGATGCACAGAATTTGCTTCACTTGAGGTGCTTGTCATTGGATACCAAACACTCACTCATCGACATATCAACAAGATCATAAGTATGACAAGTGGTTACTTACAATCAAGACAAGAAAACTATAGGGAAGCAACTATCAAAACCGTAAATATCAAACTTGTCACATCTCATTCAAAATTGCATCATCTTTTTTTTTTTTTTGCAAAACTAACAATTGTGAGTGAATTATATTGAGCAACCCAAAAAAATTACAAGGTCATGCTCTTGTTGAGCCATGACATCATCCAAAGACTATAATGACATCAGGGCAGCCACCCCCACCAACCCGTCGCCTCTTCCTCGATACACATGGTCCAAAAAATTGCCCAAAATTGCATCATCTTAACACATTGCCATTTTTTAAGGCACTGCATGGTTTTTTAAGGCACTGCACGGTTGAGAATTTGTTTCCAAGAGTCATTTTTTTTGGCAAAGATTGAGGAGAGTTTGCCTATCCACAACACTACGATGGATTTCTTGATCAACTAATGGTAGTCTTCAGTTGACCTTTGTGGCATTAGAGCTTAATGACACTTTTGAGGTGGTCAAAAGTTGGAACAATCCCATGGGTACTAGTAAGCTCAAAGAAACTTCACACCTCACATAATACATTATACATGCAATCCGAAAAAAAGTTTTCCAATCCCTAAGTACCATATCCAAGAGGCCACCTCTCAACTTAGAAGTACATATTGCTTCTACAAGGGAACCACATACCTGATACATGCTCACTATTTTCACCTTCAAGTAGCTTTTCTTCCCAACTTTAATATGCATCTTCCAACGAGCTCCTACGCTAGCCTTGCCCACCTTGAGCATCGTCTGCAATCAATTCATTCCACGAATTACCATGCTCCAACAACTCCAATCTCAAAATCTCATCGTGGCTCAACTGTACCTTGCCAATGGCTCCCACCACATGCCCACAAGAGCAATACCCAATATCTCCCAACTCTGTACCGTGCAACCCAATTGGCATACATGTCCACAAGAGCATTACCCGATATCACCCAACTGTGTATCGTGCAACCCAATTGGCATACAGTCCACAAGAGCATTACCCAATATCACCCAACTCTGTACAGTGCAACCCAATTGGCATACATGCCCACAAGTGCATTCACCCAACACTGTACCATGCGACTCCGACCGCAAAATCTCATCGTGGACGAGTTGTCCCTTGTCAATGGTTCCCATTAACACGCATGCTTTTAGGATACTGACGGCATAATTTATTTGTTCGAGGCGCCCATTAGCCTTGCATCTCAAGAGCATAAACTGCAATTAATGCATTCTGTGAGAAAGCTTGTCTAGGACACTGACAGTCGGCACAACCCACCTCCCCCGATCTTGGCCGTCCTCGTCCACAAGCGTCCATAGCCATATTTGTTGCTAGAGGCAGCAACAGCTTGTAACAGTCCCCTCTATTTCGAGAGAGAGACGAAATGAACAGAAATTACCTACGCGAAAACCAGGAACTCGGTGCTTGAAAGTTTTATACCTCTAAATTTTAATTTAAAGGTGGGAAAGCCTTCACATTACAGAGAAAATTTAGTGTAAAACCCTTCAATATACACACTTCACCTAGGTTTCCCTCCATTCTTCGGACAAGGGGATGCCCCACGGTGTGGGGAATCATTATGGGTTACCTCTCCGCTCCAGTGTTAGAAAAAAAACAGGGTACAGTGTATTTCAACCGGCTAAAATCATAAAATCCCGGTTAGATTCTGAGCTTGCCTTGAAGAAAACCGGCAAATTTACACAAGTTTTAGTGTAAATACCGGCAAAAGTTCAAATTTTGACCTAAAAACCAGTAGAATTTCAAGTTTGCCCTTATTTTCTTCGGTTAGAAAGAATGTATTTTTCTAGCCCTGCTCCGCTCCCTCCACGAACTGCACCCCTTTGGAAATTGCTTTCTTATCCCCGCCCTTTCCCTTTGTGTGTGTGCACTAATTGTGGTCTCCAAGAGTGGTTTGGAAAGGGGTATTTCGCCTTGCATGATAGGACTTTTAGGTTAAATAACCTTAAAAGAAAACAAGTGATAAAATCATGAGGCCTGCCAATAGGATTGAAACTACACTGGCTCATGGCTATAGGTCCTTGGAATTTCACTTGTGCAAGATAATATGCTCATTGCTAATCATGGGTACATTGGTGAAAATTTGAATTGATTTGGGGCCTATGTGCACCTAAGGCTTGACTTTTGATGGCACCCACACCCATCATATTTGGCACCTTGTGGGGTGTGGACCGTGTGATCAAACCAGAGAGTTGGACTCTGGACCTTTCCTTTGGATATGGAAACACTACTATCGGTAGACTTGTGCAGGCCTTTGGAAACTTTATCCTCTTCTCTCTCCTTGCTACCTTAGCTCTCTGCTCTTTATATCTTCCTAGCCATCATGATGGCCCAATCTACCAATGCATAGGAAACCCAAAGTGCTTCAAAACCTCCATATCTAGAAACCTCCTGCATGCCCGTGTATGCACGGTCTCCTCCATGTGCGTGTGTGTGAAGTGTATGCATATGGGGGTGTGTAGAGACCAACACCTTAATGAGAATCATGTAGCTGTGTAGCAACAACTTTTCTCCTCTTCCCATTCTCCCTCTTTCATTGCTCGCTAGAACGATGCTCTCTCACACTAAACAAATAAACTTTTTCTTTGAAACACGCTCTCAAGTCACCTTGTGTCCATTTGGGCTCTAGACCCTCATTCACCTGACAATCACACACACCAACCACAAATGCATAGTCTAGAGAGATGAGAAGAAGCTTCAAGTTGTAAACACACAATAATCTTTGTCTACCCAATTAGCAAGTTGGATTTTCATGTTTTATTCTCTACCGCGGTACACCAATACATGATCATTGATGCACATGTGCAAGTTGATCTCTCTCTCTCTCTCTCTCTCTCTCTCTCTCTCTCTCTCTCTCTCTCTCTCTCTCTCTCTCTCCCCCCCCCCCCCCCCCCCCCCCCCCCCCCTCCAAGGGCCCGCACCCGCACCCCATTCTGTCTTTCTCACAAAGCCTATGGCTTTGGATGCTATCGTAAATATCCATGCTGATTTCAATTGTTTTTCTCAGTATCAAGCATTATTATATGCACGACACTATAGGCCTGATTGTGTCCCAATCATGTGTGTTATCTCTGGCACACATCTCGAGTGCTACAACGTTTAATGTGGAAGGCTTGTGTAGTGAGACCCATCGCATCTTGTGTGTGTGTGTGTGTGTGTGTGTGAGAGAGAGAGAGAGAGAGAGAGAGAGAGAGAGAGAGAGAGAGAGAGAGAGAGAGAGGGCTATGAGACGTATATGAGGTAGCCAACTAGCTCATAGCCAACTAGCTCGAACGAGTGCACAATGTGTCTATGTGTGAGTGAGAAAGAGAGGGAGAGAGAGATCCTATTTTGACAGTGAAGGTAGCGTCTTTAAGACAGGGGAAACGCCATCATGATGATGACAACCTTCAGATTCTAAATGTCAAGGCTATATTGGCCGCAAACTCTCAACAATAAGCTGCCACATGAAAACGTCATGATCTCAGAGTAGGAATCTCTCCTCTCTCTCTCTCTCTCTCTCTCTCTCTCTCTCTCTCTCTCCCCCCCGAGCAGACTCTACATGTGCACACTCATGCACAAGTACTGTGGAGGACATCTCTCTCTCTCTCTCTCTCTCTCTCTCTCTCTCTCTCATACACTCACAAGCTAACTCTACATGTGCACACTCATGCACAAGTACTGTGGAGGACATCTCTCTCTCTCTCTCTCTCTCTCTCTCTCTCTCTCTCTCTCTCTCTCTCATACACTCACAAGCTAACCTCCACAGTACTTGTGCATGAGTGTGCACATGTAGAGTCTGTTTACTGTGGAGGTTAGCTTGTGAGTGTATGAGAGAGAGAGAGAGAGAGAGAGAGAGAGAGAGAGAGAGAGAGAAGCTTGAGAGAAGGTAAAACTAAAACCCGTGTGTATGAAAACAGTAGAACATTGGCCGTTTCAGTGAATGTGTTTCCTGTGTGCGTGCTTGTGCATGCTTGACTGTGTGTGTGTGTGTGTGTGTGTGTGTGTGTGTGTGTGTGTGTGTGTGTGTGTGAGAGAGAGAGAGAGAGAGAGAGAGAGAGAGAGAGAGAGAGAGAGAGAGAGAGAGAGAGAGAGAGAGAGAGAGAGAGAGAGAGAGAGAGAGAGAGAGAGAGAGAGAGAGAGAGAGATGGACTTTTGTACTTGTCTACAACGAGATCAGAGGCAGGGGGAGAGTGCATGCATGAAGGATGGTATAGGATAATGGTTGCGTGCAGCTGATATGACCTCTTGTTGGCTGTAAGCAATCTCCTCTTGCATCGTTGGATCGTAGCTTTAACGAATTGACCGACATAACATAATGAGTCACCTGCTGTAACATACCTGATAAGAAAAAGTAACTTGTTCAAAATCGAAGGCCAATTAAAAATGAAACAGATAACTTCTTGCACTTATGCATGCTGGGTTTAGAGCATTGAACTCACCATACTCGAGTAGCTTCTCTACTTTTTGTTGCTGCCGATATTCTATGGCCGCACTGCCGCAATTGCAAAAGATCAAAAGGAGGGTGCTTTCACAGTTCTGTAGTCTCTCGGAGTAGTCTCGATCTCGACTCCTAAGAGACTAGAGAGAAATTGCATCATTAATTTACTCAAAAATAATCTCTATATTCTTTTTCATAAACTTAAGGGAAGCTATGCAATTCCGCCCCCCTCCCCCCCTCCCCCAAAAAAGAATAAAATAAAAAAAATTGAATCATGGCAGCTCCAACAAGACTTCCTCCAAGGGCAAGAGGACCGACTCTATGTCAGGTAAATCATAGCTAAAACCATGAAAAGATTATGTTTTCTGTTCAAGGTTTTTTATGCTGAAGCTCGAGTGCTAATGCATGGCTTAAAACTGGTTTAGCTCAGATGGAGGTAAGCAAGACAATTAGAGCTTTAAGTATTCGCATAATTACATTGGTTCTACTACACAACAAGAGAGATGCATGAGGTCTATGGGTTGAGCTTGTCTGGTTTGCTCCCTCATTAATTGTCAACCATTTCACATCAAGATTGGCTATATCAATATTCATCTTGGCCAACCATAGGGGTTCAAAGGTCTTGTTGTGACCACAGTTTGTCACTGAGTACCGCTTGCTATATCACAAGGTGTAACAAGGTATATCCCCTAACAACAAGATTCCCACAAAGCTGGCAAAGTGTTTTATAAGGGAGTGCCTTCCATCAGCAAAGGAGAATCCCACAAAGCACATAATTGCTTAGGTGCAATATGGGGTCAATGTACTTTGGCTTATCACTACAAGTCAATATTACTTGGATAGAACACTGAACAATTGGCGTTATAAAACGGTACAACTTCCAACAAGGAAGTAAGGGACATATACAAGACTCATTTTGTGTGGCCATGCCATTGCTCAAGCCAAGGCTATTTGCAATGATGCTCTCTTTGATGCCATCACAAATCAATGCTATGTTCTAGAGAGAAAATTTTCATGATAACACATGTGCTCTTGCATTGCATTTCAACCTATGATTAAAAAAGAGAGGACTTGCTCCTCCAAGAAGGCACAAGTGTTGTAACAAAGAAGATGAACGTAGAGTTGGAGGCCTTGTAGCAAGTAAGGTGAAGGTGCTGCGGAAAGCGTGTGCGCATGCAAGTGCGAGAGTAGAGAGAGAGAGAGAGAGACCTGCTTTGGGTGGAGCGCACAGCAACATTATCCTGTTGCCGCTCCTTATTCTTTTGTATATTAAAGAATAAGTGTATATGGGTTAAGTTAGTAGATGGGTTAGTAGTAAGTGGGATGTTTGGCCAGTTGGCCTGAATCCCAACAAACTCCCACTTGAAGGCCAACGCAGCCCAAGTGACCTGGTATGTACAACCGTGAAGCAATCTAGTCGCTTCAACCTATACCCATCAACTCACTGCAATGTGTAAACCGCTCCAAAACTAAGCCTTTTGTCAAAGCATCTGATGGGTTGTCATCAGTGTGTACCTTGACCAAATCAATGAGCTTTTTGGCCAAGAAATCTCTCACGAGATGATATCTGACTTCAATGTGTTTCGATTTGGAGTGAAACACGGGACTCCTTGCCAATGCAAGAGCACTCTGACTATCACAATATATCATTGGAGCCTCATCAATGCCAATATTTTTTGACCGAGCGAGATAACCATACAGCCTCTTTACTTGCATCTGACAATGCAACGTACTCTGCTTCCGTAGTCAAAGACGACGTACAATCTTGAAGACATGACCTCCAAGATAGTGCTGCTCCAACAAATATGAAGACATAGCGAGATGTCGATCTCCTATTGTCGACACAACTCACATAGTCTACATCTGTATAACCCACGATGGATGCATCACTGTTCCCGAAGCGTAAACACCTATTGACCGTACCTTTGAGGTACTTAAGAATGTGCTTCACTGCTTCCCAATGCTTGCTGCCAGGATTTACCATATATCGGCTCACCACTCCCACTGCAAAAGCAATGTTTGGCCTTGTGGTTACCATAGCATACATGAGACTGCCCACTACCGAAGAATATGGTACCTTAGCCATTTCAGCTCGCTCAACATCAGATTTGGGTGCATCTTCCTTGCCGAATTTCAAGAATGCCTGCATTGGGATACTCAATGCTTTCCCCCCTTGCATATTTAAACGCTGCAAAACTTTCTCAACGTATGTTTCCTGAGATAACTCAAGAATATGACATTTGCGATCTCTTTTGATTTGCATGCCAAGAAAGTGTGTAGCATCGTCCAAATCTTTCATTGCAAAATTATTGCTAAGTGTTTTCTTCAAGTTGGCAATCTCTGCAATGGATTTCCCAGCTATAAGCATGTCATCAACATACAAAACTAGAATGATCATTGAGCCATTATCTAGATTTCTTGTGTACAAGCAGTGATCCTCTTCACTTCTTTTATATCCTTGAGACCTCATACATGCATCAAATTTATGATACCACTGCCTTGAACCCTGCTTTAAGCCATAAAGTGCCTTTTTGAGCTTATATACTAGCTCCTCACAAGATGCGTTCTCCTGAACAAACCCTTCAGGCTGCTGCATGTAAACATCCTCATTGAGATCCACGTGAAGAAATGCTATGTTCACATCCATTTGGACAAGTTTCATGTCCTCAATCGCTACAAGACCAAGTACGGTTCTAAGTGTTGTCATCTTGACCACAGGCGAGAAGATTTCATCAAAATCGACTCCCTTTTGCTATTTGAACCCTTTGGCTACAAGTCTAGCCTTGTACTTTGGATTTGGATCACCTGAGGTAAATTTATTCTTGTAAACCCATTTGCAAGGTAAATCCTTCGCATCATTTGGCAGTTCTACCAAGTCCCAAGTGTCATTAGCTAGAATCGAGTTATACTCAGATTCCATAGCCTGCTCTTACTTCACCACATCATCCGTCACCATGGCTTCTTGGTAGCAGCTTGGCCCATCGCAATCGGTCAACATGATGTAATCAAGACCTGGCTCAAAAGGTGCAAGTGGACGAGAGACTCTAGTAGATCGTCTCACTCCTTGACCATTGCTATCCGGTCCCTCTGGAGCATTGCTAGTGGAAGGTACATCACTAGCCCGCTGAGTTGATTTCACTGTCTCTGAGGCAACATCCTCAAAAGTGACTCTCCGAATCTCTATTTCCTTGATAGGTTGTTTATGAATCTTCAACTCATTTAAGATCACATCTGAACTATGGATGACTCGACGAGATTCCAGGTGCCAAAGACGATATCCCATCTCTCCATCTGCACCATATCCAATGAAAATACATTTGTGTGACTTTGGCTCTAACTTCTATCGAAGTTGTTTAGGCACGTGAGCATAAGCTTCACAACCAAAAACACGTAGATGGTCATAGTGGGGCTTATGTTTAGACAATAACTCTTTTGGAATCTCATAATTCAATGGCGTACTAGGCGAATGATTTATAATGTGCACTGCGGTCAAGACGGCTTCTACCCAAAAGCCTTGTGTGAGATTTTTCCTAGAAAGCATGGCTGTGACTCTTTCCTGAATCATACGATTCATGTGCTCAGTAGCTCCATTCTGAGCTGGTGTGTATGGTGCAATAAACTGCCTTTTAATCCCCCTTTTAGCACAAAAATTGTCAAACTCCTTGGAGACATACTCTCCAACGTTGTTAGTCCGCAACCTCTTGAGTTTCTTGCTAGACTGATTCTCAACGAGTGCCAAGAAGAACTTGATCCTTATGTTTCAAAGGATATGCCCACGCCTTTTGAGTACAGTCATCTATGAATGTCACAAAATAGGTGCCCCCCCCTAGAGATTTGGTTGAGAGAGGACCACAAACATCACTATGCACTAAATCGAGAGGTTCAACTCGGATTTGACCCAATGGTAAGTGCACGGACCTAGTCTGTTTGCCATAGATACAGTGTTCACAAATAGGAAAGTCAACATAAGACAAGACAGGTAAGTAGCCAAAACGAGTTAGAGTTCTCATTCCTTTTTGGCTAATATGACCTAGTCGGAAATGCCACAACTCAGTAGACGGTAGCTCGTCTATAGATATGTAATCATGCTCTAGACCTCTGAGTACAACAAGATTACCTTTACGTACTATCCACGAACCATTGCCAAATGTGGTGTTCTAGCCCAAATCATCAAGATGACCAATAGAAATCAAACTTTTAGTCAACTTGGGCACATGTTTGACATTACATAAAGTAAAGTGCGTGCCATGTCTTAGATACAATTTGATGTTTTCGACACCGTCAATGTCTAGTTCATAAGCATCACAAGTCTCACTTTGCCACAAGAGTGAGAATAAGTAGAGAACCACTCTCTATGTGGTGTCACATGGAAACTCGCACCCGAATCTACTATCCAATTTTGTACATACTGCACATCTTCTGTAACAAGAGCCTCGACAGGTAGATCTACTGTGAAGACCAATATGTCAGAGGTAAGTGGCATAACAACCACTGGAAGAGTCTCTATAATAGGAGCATTTGAACAGTCTAGCACATTGATTTCCTCTAACTATGCTTTGTCCTTGTTTGAATCATCAGACTTAGAAGTGTCACCAGATTGTTTATCCTTCTTGCTTTGCTGCCATTTCCTGCAATCCTTCTTCACATGCCCTTTTTTGTGGCAGTCATAGCACTCGATATTATGCATAGAACCTTGAGACTTACTGCGTGACCCCCCACGTTCCTTGCTTTTTGGACGACTTTGAGTGCGACCCCTCTATCTATCACAGCAACATACGCATCACCATTCTTCTTTCCTTCAAGAGATTTCATACGAATCTCCTCGGTAAATAGACTCCGAAGGACGTCATTTATACACTAGACAGGTACCAGGTGCTGAGTTGCTAATCGCAGTACAAAACATATCCCAAGATGAGGGTAAACTACATAGCAAGAAGATACATTTGATTTCCTCATTGAAGACCAAACCCTGAGTGGTCAACTGAGTGAAAATGATATTGAACTCATTAATGTGAGTAGAAATAGTACCCTCTTCCTTCATACGAAGGTCAAACAGCTTCTTCATCAAGAAAACCTTATTAGAGGCACTTTTGTTCTCATAACTGGAACACAACTTATCCCATACATCTTTAGCAGTCCTTTCTCAAACTATAGTTAAGTACACAGATTCGGCCAAATGCAAACGACGGGTAGATTTGGCCTTAGCATCAAGTCTCCCCCACTCAATATCTGTATACTCGCCCTCTAGGCACTCCATGATAGGATTCAACTGGCCTTTTTGTATAAGAACATCTTGAATCTGCTCTTTCCAGATAGCAAAATTTGTCCCATCAAATTTCCAAATATTGTAAATATCCTTTTCACCGCTAGATGACAGGCTGCAAGCTAAAGATAATATGGCGATAAACACTGGTAATTTTGGGAAAAATTTGACATATTTCCCCCATAAAAACTGATAGAATCTCAATCCAAAACTGTCACAAGAGATTAGTAACGCATCAAAAGTAATGCTCTCAGAGCATAAGACAGGCACATCAACCACTAACTGTGCATAAAAAGTCCAAAACTGACCCAAGATTGCCAACATGACGTCAAATGCACCTAGCCCTCTCTATACATGCTCTATGGTGAGGCCATGAAAAAAAGGGTCCTCTAGCAATGTGTGTCACCGTAAGGAACTCAACATTCAAGAATCCCCCAGCTCAAGAAAACCTCATGCTATTGACCCTCACAAAAGGTTATGCAGACAAAAAAGCAGCCTAGTCTCAGAAAGGGCCTCCAAACCGAGTCTCAAAAATGGTACGGACTGCCAAAAACAAGCCAAATCGGCTCCATAAAAGGTATATATGGCAGTTTCTGTAACTCAACGTACACCCATGTCAACAATACTGCAAGGTGCAGTATACGCGCTCAAGCAGGAGCCACACAAAATGTGCAAGCAGTAAACAAATCCCTGCGGGGAGTAAAACTGCTCTCAAAAGAGCTCAAGTACTGTCAAAAGTGCCAAAACAATGCATATGTGCATCAAGTACTCCCATTGAAATTTGTGCTGATGATAAACACTGCAACCTGTAAGAAACCGGGATGTCCTATATGTATGCAAGAACCTGTGAGGAGATGGATGGCTGAAAAGAGACAATGGCGATGCCAAAAGTGCTCCTAATCAGCCCATAAACACCGCCTCAATAGCACATAAGAGCCATAAAATGGCTATATACAATTCAAAATAGTCTTTGAACGACCTGCACCTGTGTCCTGTACCTGTACATGTACCTTTAGCAAAAGTGGAGTTGAAAAATACAACTCTTGAAGCGTAGCTCAGATGAAGCTTTCGATTGCACGAACAACTTCAAAAGGGGGGTAAAACCCAAGGATGCCCGATGGAAACGCTCTCGAAATGCTGAATTTGTGGATGCCGAAATCGAAAGCCTATTTTCACTTTTGAAAGTGCACGCCCGTGGACGCGAAAAATGGCAAGCACAAACCTTGCTCTGATACCAGTCGAAGGTGCCGCAGGAAGCATGTGCGAGTGCAAGTGCGAGAGCAGAGAGAGAGAGACCTGTTTTGGATGGAGCGCACAACAACGTTATCCTCTTGCAGCTCCTTATTCTTTTGTATATAAAGAATAAGTGTATATGGGTTAAGTTAGTAGATGGGTTAGTAGTAAGTGGGATGTCCGGCTAGTTGGCTTGAATCCCAACATAAAGCACCTCCTACAATGCCCTTTTTCGGACAATTTGCTAGTAGGCTGCTTGCAAGGGCATATTGAAGCCTATGAGAAGGCAATTGTGCATTGCAATGTGGTTGCAGATGTAGGTTATTTGGACAAGCAAGCCATGGAAGTATTGCAAGTAAGGTTGTTAGCGGGTCACCGTAATTTGACGTCTACAACATAGATGTCTAGCACTAACATAATGTCAATACTCAAGAGTGACTCAGATACGGCACAGAGACTCTTTGAGGGTGTCAACCTCAAGAAGAGAACCTAGTGAACTAAGCCATCAACACAACTAGCAAACTATCACTCTCTAATATGGAAAATCTGTCTATGTTCTATCTCACCACTCTAGGTCATCATGCCATTTCTTCAACCAAATGAACTCCGAATACAATGAAACTTTAGGGAGAGGTGTATTAGGTCAAAGGGCACTAATCTACAAAGTCTGAAGGTCACAATTTCATTGACGTGATCACGATCCTATGATTACGTTAATAATTCTAGTCATTACACAAGAAAAACTCGTGATCACGTTAATTGTTAACGTGACTTTGATGATGACCTACAAAAATCCATAGAGCCGGTTAGCCCGCCAGGTAAAAGAATATTCCTTACGGGACCTGCCGGGTTTTCTATTTTCGCGACGGGCCCACTGGGAAAATAAAAATCCTTGGCGGACGTAATTATATATAGTAAACAACGTGCTTACAGTTGTGCTTTGACTAGGAAAATCCCTGGGGAGTGTATCCGAGTGCGGGATATTGTCATATCCTTGTGAATTGACCTAAGGTTACAGAGTCACAGGACCTTTTTTTTGGACTGAACGTGGTTATCCGATAACCACTTCTAAAAACATTTAATTCCTTTACCGAACATAAAGGTACAAAACCAAAACAATTGAAAAAGTCATGCTCATTGCAACGAAGCCATTGGTCCAAATGAGGGATGCAATTGGTTTTAGGAGATGAGCATATCCAAATGTTGAGTCTATAGTCAAGGATTGGATGTTTTGTACTAATGTACTGGGCATATAAAGATCCTTGAAGTCTTGCATTTTTTACCATCATAGAGTTGAGTTGATATACATTGTCACTACACAATATAAGAGCTATAATCCTTAATTGGAAAAGAAAAGCTTTTATATATTGAATTGGCTGCATAAGCAAGCTACAATCTTTGACTCGGTACAAGCAGTCCTCAACTATGTGATTATATTGAAGATTTTTTTGCGTTATTTCATGAATTGGTTAATGCAGAGAGTTCATTATGTATTATGAAAGATTATTAGTGTATACCATGACCAATCATAGATTTTATTACTTTTGTGTGTTTTTTGCAAACAACTGGCATCATCAGTTTAGAAGTTGATTATTCTTTGTAGCATTTGAAATTAGATATGTCTTATTGTTTACAAATCAAATAGGACGTATATATAATCATCATAATAATAATTGCATTGAAAAATTCATAGCATTTTTGTATTTATTATGCCATGCAGAGAGTGCGTTGCAATGTGTATGTTTTCTCATAACATAGGTGATCGATATGTGGATTGACTAGCGTGCATTGCAAATCTCATATCTTGCAGATTTGATTAATTTCCTAGTGAATGAAAAATCTAATATATAGTGAAAAGAAGAAAGTTGTATTAGAAACTGAATATCTCGTTCTTTTGTCTTTAGTTTTAATTTAAAAATAATGGAGCAAAATGTCGGCACAAGTGGTACGAAGAAGACAAAGAATAAAAAAGCTCTTTGCAAAGAGTGGGATTATGCTCACAACATATGTGGTCGATATATGGAATGGAAATCTCACAACAAAATCAGGCGGTGCACCTTGTATTAGGAACCATTTTCTGGGTAGCGTTAAAAAGAGTTGTAAGAAATGTGAACATCCTCAGGCACCTGTAATTGCAAAGCGTTTGAGAGAAGAGCTCGCCAAAAAAGGTGGCAAGAGACAACAGATATATAGCTGTGTTATGGATGCAAGTCAAGAGCAGTCAGAGCCAAATACTAACTCTAGTGATCTTGTGGTGACACCATCTAACCTTGGAGGACAGCCTGCACAGGGAGACGAAATGTCAAGCAGCATTTCTTTTAAGCATCACAATGAAGGTGGACTTGGTCAAATGTGTTAAAAATCATTGCATCAAAGCTTTTGGATGTAGTCTCTAGAAGAAGCACAAACTGCACTCGCCAAATCAATATTCTTCACTGGATGTGCTCTGGTCATGGTAGACAGCAATCATCGAAAGACCGCTTGGAAGAAAATCAATGAATCTGGACTTGGAAATATTTTTCATTCAGGATGCACAATTGTGAGTGATGGTTGGTTAAATGTTCAAAGAAGACCATTGATCAATGTAATGCTGGTTTGTCCAAGGGGAGAAACGTTCGTAAAGGCGATTGACAGTTCTGGTGCTATTAAAAGTGGCAAATAAATTTTTGAAGTCTTGATTAATGTAATTAAAAAAATTGGTACTGAACATGTCGTTCAAGTAGTCATGGTCAACACAAAAAATTGTAAAAATGATAGTAAAGTAATAAAGAAGTTCTTTCCACACATTTTTTCCAATGGTTGTAATATGCACAGCTTAAACTTGGTGCTGAAGAATTGGTACACTAGTGAAGAAAGTACATGGTTTGCCAAAATAATTGACACAATGCTCGATTTATACAGAATGCGCATGTTAGTGATGTTGAACCTTCCTGCTAAAACTTGGTTTTTCATGCATTTTTATACATTGGAATCACTTCTTCGCAATAGATGTGTTGTGATTGACACTTTCAATTGCACGGCCTTTGATGAATGGCAGCTTGAGCAGAAAGAAAAAGTGATAGAGAAAATTACATGTCTATGTGGCAACGTGAACAAGGTTTCTTGGTGGAGAAGTGTAATGGATGTATACCATGTAATGATTCCCATTATGTTTGTGATTCACAACCTTGATCGAAAGGCGCCAAATATGGACAAAGTGTGGATAACATGGTGGTCAGTCCAACAACGCCTTGAAAATCCCGAGGAGCTGAAAGAGTCTGTAGTAGAGAAGGAGTGGGGACTACCATTCTTAGGCAAACATCGAAGAATTTTGGCCAAGTATTTTCATGCAAGATGGAAGAGCGCTCATAGTCCACTCCATAGTGTGGCTTACATGCTTGATCCGAAGTATTGGAATTTAGATCTGATGTCCAATACAGAGGTGGTCATTGATTTCTATCACGTGGTGAACACGTTCCACTCCAACATTCATGAAAAAATTGATTGTATCAAAGAAATGAGTGCATTTATATTAAAAGAGGGTCCTTTTGCAAATGATTTTGTACAGTCAATGGCAAAAGAGCTGTAGGTCATTGTGCACTATACCAGTTGAGTGAGCAGTCGCAACACCATCAATTAAGGTGTGACAGATTGCTGGCATCTGCTCAATCACTACTTTGATCCGTGTTGTCTCTATCTCTGGTAAGCACTATACCAGTTGAGTGAGCAGTCGCAACACCATCAATTAAGGTGTGACAGATTGCTGGCATCTGCTCAATCACTACTTTGATCCGTGTTGTCTCTATCTCTGGCGAAAATGACCTCCAGCTGTGTTGTAGCCTATGCATATGTCGTTTGAATGCTCCGTGAGCGAATGGCAAGCGGCACATCATGTCCCCCATGGTGCCCCCATTGTAGTATGGAAATATTATGATCCAAGGGGCTTCGGTGGCCCTCCCTTGTAAGAGATGCCATTGATGGTGTACAATGTGCACACACCAAAAGAGCCTGCTCCAACCCTTGTACCTTCTACCAAGGCCTCATAGTAGGGAATGCCAATTAGATGCACGCACTTGGCATTCAAAGCCATGCGCATGACTGTGCCTGTGCCGCTGGCATCTGATCGGCCATCCACAGCTGCTTGCACATCTTGGGCCATCTTCAATCTCTTGGGTAAGGAGGATTGGTCTTGAGATTTCACACGCTTCATCTTGACCTTCTGGTCCTCCCATAATTTGTCCTAGAGCTCTAATTTTGTCATATCGTAGGCAAGAGGGATATCTTCCTTTAAGTCTCTTCTGCAAACAGACTTTCATATTGCCTTTGCTCTGTGTTCTCCTATATAGCGCTAGTGAGGTCTTTGATGAAGACTTCGCTTTCACTAATCTGCTATATGCGACCATGTGCACATGATGATATTGCCAAAATACATTCTTTTTGAATGTCATGCATACTAATTTTCTTTTGATTTGGCATCATTTTAGCACTGGATAATAAAAAACAACATATCAAATACAAATTCATGGCTGCACACTGCACTAACACTCTCACACTAGATTAGACAAACCATACACATGACTTGAAGACTTTAAGAAATGTGCAAGAATATATTGAGAAACATTCAAAATAATTTTCACTTTAAAATGCAATGTTTACACGTGTAAAATGCAGAGCAAACAAGTAGTTTATAAGGACTTCATCCAGATCAAACAATACATGTTAAAATTCTAGCACACAATAGCATTTTACATTTCATCTAATAATTTTTAACTTATATTTTTCACCATGCACTGTTACACTAGTTCAAACATAGCATACACTGACTTAAAGACTTCAAAAAATTGTGCAAGATTATATTTATTCAAATTGATAATCATTTTGACTTTAAAATGGTATGTTTACTCGTATAAAATGCAATAAAAATAAGTCACTTCTAATAAAATTGTCTAGATTTAACAAAACATGTTAAAAATCCAAAACAATTCAATTTTTTTTTTGATTCGCTTCAAACATAAAGCCTCTTGGAAGATACATGCATCGTGATATACATATTGTCACTTTTATTTTAGCTCATTTAAAACATTGAAAATATACAAATTGGGCTAGGAAATTGCAAAGAATGTCTTGCTCTTTAAAAAGATAAAAATGAATATTTACCATGCAAATTGTGTGCATATACTTTCTTACATAGAATTTATGTAAATGTAGCATTTAAACTAGCGATTATGATTGATGAATAAAGATTTCTTTTGAATATGATTAGCTAGTATATATTTTCATAAGAACACTTAAAAACAACAGTATCAAACAATTGGTGCGTTACCGATCAAGTATTTCATATACTTAATACTTAAAAAAATGAACTGCACATGCACATACAAATTAAATGACGTTTGTACGACTAAGTTAACGACATGAGTGACTCATTTATGAAAAAGTAGATGCTTCTAACAAATGACACTCAATTAATTGCGTTACCGATCGAGTGTCGCCCGAATCTAAGAAGAAATAATGGCTTGCATACGAACATCATATAGCCACGTTACCGACTAATGTCCATATGTTTTTTTGGAAAGGGGAAGGGAAGTTGACTCACCATAAGGATACTAGATTCGCTGCGTTACCGACGTAGTACCCAAACAGTAAGCCAATACTTACCACAAGGACACTATCTTCCCCGTGTCACCGAGGTGATTCCCCCATGGTAAGCGCTGTTCCGTAGAAGAGATTACACACACACTCTCAATGTGTGGTAAGGTACCTTATGATTGTCGTGCAATACAACAAAAGGCATGCTACCACACAACGCATACACACACAACACATACCCGGGTCATGTGGTTAGGTACTCCGCTATTGCCGCACACTGCACGCAGAGCACGCTCCCACACAACCCCCTCTCTCTCTCTCTCTCCTCTTGACATACCTGCAAAGGTGACCCTCTCTCTCTCTCTCTCTCACTCTCTCTCTCTCTCACTCTCTCTCTCTCTCTCTCTCTCTCTCTCTCTCTCTCTCTCTCTCAAAAGATGGCTGAAGAAAAATCACCAACGGCTCGAGGCCCTATATATATAATTCAGCGGCCCCGTCGGGCTTCTTGGTTTTCTTGATGGGTCCGTAGGGAAAATCTAAAAACCTGGCGGGCCTGCAGGGAAAACAAAAAGCCCAGTGGGCTGTTGGTGGGTTTCTGAGTTACCCTAAACCGGCTTCTTTGTGATCATGTGAAGTGTGATTATGTAAATGTGTCAAGAAGACCTTATAATCACACAAAATTTGTGGTAATTATGTAAATATTAAATCCCTGCTGGAGTTCATTAGACATGGTACCAAAATCACGATCCATCATGGTCTAGGTCTTGAAAACTATAATTAAACAGTTTGGATAGGCCACGCAAAGGTCTAGGAACACTACTCTGTGGTCAAAATGTAAAAAATCAACCATTTTTTAACACTCAAATTCGCTGAATTAACTCACATACATGTAGTCATGAACCATAGTAAAACTGAGAAGGATTATACTTAAATAAAAGAGCGAGCGACAAGGAACACAATGCAATTCATGAAACATAGTTTCTATTACCAAATGAAGAAAAAAACCAATTACAAATTGTTGCTATGTAGCCGCTCATAGTCATATGTACAAAGCTCTTGGATAATGTTACAATGTTTCCTTTTAGACTAAGGATTTTGAGCTTTATGCCTAAGGATTTTCATATGGCCAATGGCCAACTTACTAGGCTTTTGGGCTCATGATAAAAGAATACATCTCTGAGTATACAGAATGAGACTAAAAAATAATAATGTCTATTTTACAAAGCTTTTTTAAAAAAAAATTGCATCAAAATTGTAGGCTCTAAGAAGGTGTGGCAGGCTAGGAGGACGCTCATCACTTGCATCTGCCAAACATGCTATAGACCATGTACGATTATGTCCTCTTATAGTTGCTGATTAGCTTTGAGAGTATTGGGTAATTCAATACAGAGGGTCTTCTACTCCTCCATGTGTAATAGCTGTCCTAGGATCGTCGTCTAGGACATAAATCCATCATGCCCTTGCTTATATAGCCTTCCATCTATTAGCACAAGTGTTCATGTCTGCTCAATGATTGATGGTTGCTTCTCAACCTGCAATGAACCAATGGTGAGAAAAGGTATGACATGTTTGCTTGACCTTGGTACCATCTCTAGATTGAATAGAAAAGAGTCAAGCATATCATTATCAACTCCATTCAGTGCTTCCCCATGAGTCAATCTAGACAAATGATCAGCCCACTACTGTGTAGTCCCTTTTTTGACTTCTAGAGAAAAATCAAACTCAAGCAATATGATAAACCATGAACAATGTGTCTTGTATTGCATGTTTGTTCACCAAGTATAATAGTGCTTGATGATCCACAAAGAATACAAATTTATTGGCAAGAAGGTAGTGCCTAAAATTTTTCATGGCATAGACCACTCCTAGCCCCTCTCTTTCTGTGGTTGTGTAAATTTGTTTTTGCACTATTAAGTTGTCTACTAGAGTAGCAATTGGAAAAATCCATGTTGTTCTCTCCAAGCTATGCTAAGATGTATCCGATGGCATATGTTGATGCATTGACATGGACATAAAATATCTTATTCTAATCCAGGAGCTTTTAGAATCAAAGCAAAAATCAATCTCCACTTTAATTTCTAGAATGCTTTCTCACACCCGTCGATCCACTCAAACTTTGTAATGAGAGCATAGAGAGGTTTTGCAATGATTGCATATATATAGATGAATATTCTATAGTAACCATAATGGCCCATAAAGGCCTGTACCTCTCACTTTTGTTGGTCTTGGAAGAGAAGCAATCACCTGTATCTTTTCAAGATCTATGTAAATGCCATTCTTGGACACAATGTGCCTTAAAATCTTTCCTTGTCTTACCATGAAGACACATTTCTTCAAATTCAAACAGACACTATAGGTTATGTATTTCTCAAAGATCTTTTTTAGATGCTCTATGTGCTTGTTTCTTAAAAAAGAATGCATGCATAAGTCATCCATGTAGATTTCTAAGATTTGTCTTAGATACTCTTTCAATGTATAAATCATTAATCTTTGGAATGTGGCAATTGCATTGGTCAAGCCAAATGGTATTACTTTGTAAGAAAATATGCCCCTCTCTATTGCAAAAACCGTCTGATTTTTGGTTGGGGAAATCATAGGAGAACACCTCATGCTTGTTTGGTTTGGTTTTGTTTTCATAGCTACTCGATAGCTCATCCTTGGCCTCAATCGCTAATTCATCATTTTGCAAATCTTGGAACTCTTCTTCACTTTTGTTGCTCATATCTGAGATGGAAACCTTGATCACTATTTGTTTGCACTCAATCGTTTCTTGACTCCTTGTTTTGTCAGTTTCCAACCTTGATTCCAAGATAACACTCACCACCTAGATGGGCATTGTTTTGTAACCCTCTTCATCAACAAAATTTCATCGAGGTTGTTTCATTCATGCACACATCAACACTAGCTAGTATTTGGTCCCATCCAAAAGGTTCAAACAAATATTTTGGAGATGGCTCTCAAAGGTAGTCCTTATCCTCTATTGATCTCTCTAAGATGCAATCTTCTTCATCACACTCCCACTTTTGGACGCTCTACACATCCAAACATATGTTTTGTTGTGCAACCATGCAGGTATTTGATTTTCATGGACTGTAGTTGAGAAATTCCTCTACAAGAGTTTGATAGACATCTCTATAACTATGGTCATTGATGTTGACCCTCGTGGAAACATCCTTATGCCACAAGTAGAGGTGGTAATAGTCCTAATCTTGCACCATTTTAAGTTTATGCATGAATGGTCTTCCCAAAATGACATCAAAATTATTGCTCTTCCCAAAGTCCACTGTGGAAAAGGTATGCTCGTACTCAATTCCGCATGAGGATACAACGATCTACTCTAGCATGCCCAAAGGTCTTTCTACAAATCCATATGTAAGTTGCAATTTCATTTGTGTTTTCTTGAGAGTTGGTCTCCCCAACTTTTTTCATATTTCTTTTGTAGCTATGGCCACTCCAGCCTCGCTATCAAGTATAGCTATGGTTTTCACTCCTTAGTGCTCTAGCGGCAAAATGGTGTTTCCCTCTTCTCCTTTGTAGTAATCACCCACCTTGTTTATAGGAAAATGTTTTGCCTTTGGTTTCTCTAGTAGAGTTTACCCAAGTTTTTCTCTACGGGAACATCTTGAGGAGGAATTTTCAATCCCATCTTCTCCAAGTTTTTGGCCACCTCAACCCATAAATGCGGTCTAATTTTTAAGAGTTATTGTATATTGTATAGGAGTCATCATTAACTTATGGAGGCTCTTGGTGTCCATCATCTTTGGAATTGGCTTCCATTGAGAGGGCTAACCATGATTTTCTTGGAGTTCTAACTGTTAAACTCTCCAATTTGGTGTGGCTTGGTAGTTTTTGCTTGTCCTTGGCTATTGCGACTTCTTGAGCCTGAGCTCTAGTTATCAAATTGATAGAAATTGTTGGTTCTATTTCAGATTCACTCGAGCAAGAAAAACTCCAAAGAAAAAACTCTAATGACATTCATTGTCACTTTTCCTTTGTTTTCAGGATTCTTGGACAGTTTGGAAGTACATGATCTATCCCACAACCCTTACAAAACCCAAAAATATTTGTTTTTCCACCCTTGTGTGGACACAATTGTACCTAGTGATTATCTCCACATTCATAGCAAGGACCTTTTGGTTGAGTAGCTTGTTGTGCCCCCATTGGCTGTCATGTCCTAGGAGAATATCCTTTAGGTTTGTAGTTCTAGTTTGCTATCTATAAACATGAGTGTATTCTCATCCATCATATATGAAGAATTTGCAGCCTCGTTTGAGCTTACCTAGGAAGGATAACCCTCATTGGCATATTCAACTCCTTTTGGCTCTCTCCCGTAGGTTTCCAATGGCTCTTCATAATACGAAGTTGGTGGTAGCATTTGTTGACTTGGAGTGCTTCTACATGTTGCGTATATCAAACAATTGCCATGTTGTCTTGAGATAAAGGTGGTTGTTGGCCCAATGCAAGTTGTGGCTTATCTCCCCTTTGTGATGCATTATTTGGGCCTATTTGGTATCTTTGTGGTGGCAGCAAAGGTTGCACCCCCAAAGGTCCATATGGCCTTTTCCTAAAATTTCTATTGTAAGAACACTCATTTGTCTCATGGTTAGTGTATTTCTACTCAATTGCACGCCACTTCAAGGCTCATAGTACATTTGATAAGTCAGTAGATGGGAAGTAGATTAGGGTAGATAGATTTGGCTTGCGTTCATGATGATGGTGAAGGCATTATGTGCAGCCACACTAAGCACAATTAGGAGACTCAATGCACAAAGATAATGGACACAAATCAAATTGATGATTGAACTAGAGTGTAAATACATAGAGAGCCATTATATAGGCTTCTAGGGAAACCTTTGGATGACATCATAGGTGATGGTAAGCATCAAGATCATACCAAATCTCTTCTAGGGTTTTCATGTCTCTCCATGAGTGTGCGTCTCAGTGTGTGTACCATATGGAGTCATTGAAGCATCAACTAAAAGTGGTAGGCAATTCTAGTAGTCAGATACATTGAATCTAGATAGAGTAGAGTAAGGGGAAACATCCATAGTGTGGGCTTAGGCACAAATCCTAACAATCCTCCCCTATTTGTGTTTGAGCACATTAAAATGCCAAAGGTACCTTCTAGTGGGGTCTAAGTCTCCCATCTAGATAGGCGTACAAAAGAGTGCCTCCCTAGAGAGTAGTGGCAGTAAGGTGTAGGCCAAAAAATCCATTCCCTTGAGAATGGTAGTCAAGAAGGGTGTAGGGCAGAAATTCCTCCCTTAGAGAAGTGTAAGCAACTAGGGTGTAGGAAAAGAAAAAATTGAGTGTCTCACAGTACATCTATGCAACACACTGCTCTGTTGTCTTCTTCACTAGATTCTCAAGTGATGTTGACTTTGCTTTTATCTTTGTATAGACACCAAATAGATCCATGATTATTTTTTTCACAATGCACACACAAGGGTTGATTTTGTAACAATTTTTTGGATGTGTGGTTGTGCAATTGCAATGTTTGCACCTCTTCTTCATTTGGGTTTGTGATGATATAGTGACAAAAGCTCCTCATGAACTCTTTGTATCTTGGATCTTCTTGTCGTGCTCTTGGAGTGAGTTAATGACGTCCTCTAGGTTTGGTATAGGCTCATTTTATTTGAGCACTATGACAAACTAACCATAGTCTACATCTGGTAATTATTTGAGTAGAATGGCTACTTGGTCTTTGCTCTCCATCGAGAATTTTATGTATGCCAAGTGGGTGCATATGCTCTTCATTTTGTTGATGAGAGAAGAATCTTCTCCTAGTCCCATGGTGAGACCATAGAGTTGCATATTTAAGAGAGATTTTGGACAGTTTGTCTATGGCTCAGAGTGTCTCTCAAGCGTGACCCATGAATCAAATGAAGTAGTACAATCATCTAGTTAGTGGATATACTTATCCCCTATAGAGACAAAAAGGATACCAATGCTTGCTCATTCTGTGCTGTGAACTGTGCTTGAGACCACCTAGTTTCAATCGTCTCTCCCTACCCCAATGGCTTGATCTTCCAAGAATGGAATCCTTGATCATCAAAAACAGTAAGATTATCCTTGCCCATAGTGCACTCGGAGTGTAGTCATGAAAAGTTCTTACCCTTGGTGCAGTCCGGTGACTAATTCCCTTTGAATTTGCAAAAGTTTTGTGAAGTCACTCTCCACTTTATGGAGCACCCCTTCCCAAAGCTTGCGGTATGTGCCGAAGCTCAAATATTTTGAATTGGAGATTACAAAATTTTTAGGACTTTTGTGTAGGTGAGCACAAAGGATAGGGGGAGTCTTACAAAATTAGTTTACAAAATGAGCTTGAAAAGGTCAAGCCCTTTTACAAAGCTAGGCAATGGAAGTTTGTGGAAATTCTTGCAAAAGAGGGAGACTTTATTTGTAGTTGATGATGCACAGAAACAAAGTTTTCTCTATTGGGCCAAGACAAGAGACAAACATGATGGCCATGGGAATCATTCCTTTGCTGGCCGAGGTGCAAAGTTAATGGCCACAAAAAAATCTCCAATTGATGATAAACGCATGCAAACGTGGAGCAAATAGGGGCACCGTGCTTTGAAAAAGGTAGAACCACCCATGGGTTACCCTATAGTTGGAACCAAAAGGTGATTGAAAAGGATTTTGGGAGGGGTTTCACGTCTGGATGTGAGGTGCACTTGAATGGCTTGGGAAACTTGGTTATTGGACGTGCCAAGGTGCAATGTGGTGCACTGTATAGAGCTTTAAAATACTCCCTATTCTCCTAAAAATAGAATGCAGGCATTGACCGAGAAGCCGACAATGCCAAGGTTGAGATTCCTCCCCTAACCACGAAGCGAGAGGCATTTCCTTGTTGGGGAACCCTTGCTTGCAAAATTTATGCTCGTTGCAGCAACTGTGGCTGAGAGTGGCAAGCTCAAATGAGCTCCAATTTGAGCATGCTATAGCTAATTAGAGAGCTATTTACAAGCTATATGCTCAAACACATGTTTAGCATAGAGTTGAGGCAATGAAGAGGTCAGAAATTGAATCACAATTGAACACAATGCTCACATACACACAAAAATAATTCCAATCGTACCATGGGAAACCTAAACGCAATGCAAGAGGATTTGAATGGCAATCATTCAAGCAAGAGAGAAGGTGCTTAGATGATTTAGCAAAGAGAGTTATGCACTTACTCACATAAAAAAACCAAGATCTAATGAGGATAGGAAATGCTAGCCTTTATTAGGCTCTTATACCAATTGATAAGTAAGTAGATTAGGGTGGATAAATTAGTCTTTCATTCATGATGATGGTGAAGGTATCATGTGAAGCCAAATAAGCACAATTAGGAGACTCAATGCAAAAACATAATGGGCACAAATTGTATTAGTTATTGAGCTAGAGTGCAAATACGTAATGAGCCGTTATATAGGCTTCTAAGGAAAACTTTGGATAGCATCATAGGTAATGGTAGGCATCAAGATCAGCCCAAATCTCTTCTATGTCATGCATGCCTCTCCATGAGTGTGTATGTGTACCATATGGAGTCAATGCAAGCATCAACTAAAAAGTGGTAGTCAAGTCTAGTAGTTAGATACATTGAATCTAGACAGAATAGAGTATGGGGAGAGATCCATGGTGAGGGCTTAGGCACAAATCCTAACAACATTTTCTGCTTGTGGTGGTTGTTATCGTAAGTTTGGATTTTGTCAATAGCTTTGGTTCATTCTCCTAATCACTTCCTTGATCATTTGATCAACATTTGGTGTATTGGAAGTAGGAGCTTTTTGCTTTGTTGATGGTTTGCTTATGGTTGAAGAGGCACTGATGATAGTAGTGTTTGCATCTTCTGATACCTCTTCGTAAACCTTGCAATTATCCATTAGGTACAATGTTTCTCTAGTGACTTGTTCAAATGTGGTGCATGCCTTCAGGTGTAAATCATTTTTGATAATTTTGTTTCTTAGTCGTTCTATGAAGAGAACTGATAATCTCTCGTATTGTGGTAGCTCTCTAATAGGACATCTCTCGATGTATTTCTTGAAGCGAAGTAAAAATTCCTTCATCTCTTCATTATCGTTCTACTTCAAAGCATAGATTTGGGATACTGTGCTATGCTTGAATCCCCTCTTTGAGAACTCTTCTACAAACTCTCATTGTAGTCGCTCAATATTGGAAAAATCTCTACTGTTCAATGTGTGGAACCATGTTAATGGAAATACACCACTTATTTAGCTCTCAAGAATTTCTTAAAGAGTGAGACATGTGCATATCGATCCATCTAGAATCCTCCTAGTATGGATTATGCCAGAGCTTCATTGCCTCGGTTTGTGGTCATTGGAACCTCAAACTTAAGGCTCCCATCGGTTTTGGTACTGAAAATTGTGGTCGATTGAATGAGTCTTCTATCCTAGTCCTAGTAGGAGCGTCACTCACTTTTTTTGTTTTTATTTCTCAGATAGTTAGTCTTAATGTGCTAGGAGTGACATAATACTGATGGAGTGGTCCCCCAAAGTATGTATATCTGTCCAACTCTATATGATCTACAACAAAGTATCTTTGATCCTACTTATCAAGCATGATCACACATGTATTTTGACCTTCTATATATGTAAAAACATACAAGCATTTATGCTCTAACAACTCTCCAATGTAGGGATCATCACACTTATAGTAGAGCATTTTCTCTTTGTTTTCGTACTTGTACAATGCCACATGAAGTACATGGTGCAGTTTCAGTTGGAGTTACACACACTGATGACACAGGTGATCAACATCAACTGTGTGTGTCTATATATATGTATATGAATATGTGTATGTATATATGTGTGTGTATGTATGTACACACACACACACACACACACACACACACACACACACACACACACACACACACACACACACACACACACACATACACACACACACACACACACACACACACACACACACACACACACACACACACACACACACACACATGTGTATCTGTGTAATTATATGTCTAGGAAGGAAGAAATATATTTTTGGACTCCCAAGAGCTTTTGCAATGGACTAGAAGCACTTAGTATTATTGTCAGGACAAGGGTCCTACGGGGCAAGGCCCAACCTAGGGGGTCAGGGACCGAGGCCAAGGGCCTGGACTGGACCAGTGTGGACTAGGCATCCGCTTAGGGCAAGAGCTACGAGCTAGGCCTATATATAGGGCGGTAGGGAGGAGGATCCTATGTCTCAGTTCCCTAGGTCTTACATTGGTATCGGAGCTCAGGGGGAGGGAGGAGCTATAGAGGAGGGGGAAGCCTTGCGGAGGAGGAGGAACCCTTGCACGGATGATTGCATGATCATAGGCTCTATCATCAAGATCTCTCTCTCTCTCTCTCTCTCTCTCTCTCTCTCTCTCTCTCTCTCTCTCTCTCTCTCTCTCTCTCTCTCTCTCTCTCTCTCTCTCTCTCTCTCTCTCGGTCGGGTGATGGGACCGTGCTCCTACAGAGCCGATGCTGGAAAAGACGGCCGTGGGAAGGAGGGCCTAGTCGGGTAGAAGAACGGAGTCGACCTGCTCGGATACACAATCAGAGGACGGGGTTGGCTTCGTGCTGCTGTGGGGGGGATTTTTCGTCACATGGCCTTGCCCAGAGATGGCCTGTATCGATGGCCCTGTCGGTTTCCTTGATCGCGCAGTCTGCTGCCACCATGCCCGCCATGCAAGCTACAGGTTTTACAAGTTATTTTTTTTAGTTCCCTAAACTTGACCATGCAAGGGTAGTTACACACGGACAAGGCCCCATGCTATGCATCCGAGGACTAGAGTAAAGCATCCGAGGACTAGCGGCAAAAGCCATCATCATAGGCTTGGGAAGGCATCCATGGTGCAGGATTTTGCCATGGTGGGCCCGAACACAAGCTTTCGAGCACATCAAGGGCCGCCATGAGCACCATCTTCCGAGTTGGTTGCTGTGAAATTGTACACATCTTTACCACTCGATCAAAGACAACGGGACTTTCGGTTTTCAAAGCATGATGTCGACATTGAGGCGGATAACCGTCATGCTCGCATTTGCAATTGGCAATTGGGAAGCCAATGGCAAGGATTGGTTTGTGATGTGTTGCTTAAGGTAAATTATGATTGTTGTTATTAAAATTATGTGTGAGCAAGGCTTATTACAGATATACAACGCCAAGCAAGATTGCAATCGGCAAGGAAGGACCTACGACAGGTCGCGGCATGTGATCAATCAGGTGAGCCTTATTTTTATTTTTTTCAGTTTGTGTGGCAAAATGTTACAAACCCTGCCGTATATTTGGATCAAGCAACAAAGGTGCATGCATTTTAAGCACTCCACGCACACGTATGGTTTCTGACAGTTCTCATAAGCACTTACATTTTGTTGCATACTTTGATGGCAAGGGCCAATTCCTTAGCGCCTCAAGACAACCGGCATGGCCTTTTACTGGCCAAGGTCAACATATTAAGTACAATCTTGGTAGTCATTACCATGATTTGGACTAAGGAGCATGGCACCGATAGAGATAACCTTTACACAGGGTTTAACGAGGCACGATTGTATAGTAACAGAGCCAAATCAGGCATGCCCTATGCCTTATAAGGCATCGATGATTGGCAACACCGATTATTCTTTCAGTTCTAAGCAGTAGGCAATTGGAAATGGTGAAGTTGCATCCACAATGACCGTGTCTACTGAACCAAACATTATTATCCGGCAGATTACTTGTTGGTTTTCTTCTTGCTGGTGACTCATTTGATTCTTCCGACAGCAAGCTTCATATGTAAGTGTATTGGATAAGGTACGCAATTGATTTTTTTGGTTATGCAGCATCTGTTTGATAGCTACGATATGCAACTGACGTGCATACAATATGCATACACTTTAGGCATGCACATCACAAGCATGGCCTCTGAAAATTACTATAAGTACCAAAATGTGGATTTGTTTAAAGATTGGAATGAAGCATGGAAAAATTGCAATCTTTAAAGTGACATGCATGGCCTTTTACTGCACCTGTTTTTGAAGGAAGCAAGGCTTCAATTTATGACTCTTACATTAAGCTGTTTCCCGTTTGGGGTATGCTATGAGCACACGCCCTTGGGGAAGTTCTCCCTATGCCTACAGGATATTTCAGGAAAAATTTCTCTCGCGCAACGGAGATGAAGATCTACATTTGAGCGAGTTTTTCTTCCCACATCTCAAGACAATTGGTTACAGCAGGATGACCAGGTTAGACCATGTTCATTATTGTTTATTTTTTCCATGTTTATACATTTACATTGGAAACTAATGCTTTTGTACAAAGCAAAGTTCTTTGACAATTTTTCATGAAGCAAGGCTTCTCCCTTGTGCCAAGGTACTGTCCAATGACTTGGAATCACGAGCAGTGGCACAAAAGATTGACAAACTAGAAAAATAGGGAATACCACCTCACAAAATCCCTAACAGTTTACACTGTGCAAGGCAATAATGGTCTTGGATATCATGTTTGAGGCCATCACTCTCGCCAAGAGCTTCACAATTTGTATGCAGGGCATGCTATCTAGGTGGCATAAATTCCACTGCTTCAAAGATTATGCTTCCGCTATCACACTAGGCACTCTGTCACAGACATACTAAGTTTTGGATAGTTTAAATTTATGGTTGCTGTCAACACACACTACCACTAAATGGAACCTAAATCTATGAAATATTTCACAGGCAAAGTGCCATTTTAAGTCTCCTTTCTAAAGTCACGACCCCATACATGGTAAGAGGGTCAAGCTGTGGCTTGTGTTTTCTGTCCCCTCTCTCAAAGAGAGCATTATACAGGCCGATTATTGCATGCTTATAGGATAAGCTGCCAGTCAAACATAACATGTCTAAGAGCACACATTCTCGGCACACACACTAGAAATTTATGGAAAGTTCCTTAGCCCAGCATAAGCTTTTGATACATATTCTGCTCATGAGTCAGCTTGAGCCAAGGTGCTCTAACTCACAGCTAGCACGTGTCTAAGATGCTACTCAAATTAGTCTTCATCGGTTCGTCGATTGAACACTATTTTGCATAAGGGCTATGAGCCAAAAATGCTAAGATCCGTTGTCAGGCCAGGGGCAAGGCCCAACTATTGGCATTCTTTGGGTGATTGTTTTTAAGATATACTCACAGCAGCTGATCTCTACAAGAAAGTATAGATGCAGAAATTAGTTGCGACAGCATGGCTATTCATAAGAGCTCGGCAGTTCAATTGTGTGGATCTCCTGCTCTCTCTATAGCACTACGGAGTGTCTATGGACATACTGGTTTGGGGTAAGACCCGGCGGGTGATTGTTACATCACCCCATAGGCATTAAGGATCACAGTTTGATCTACATTGAGGATCACAATTGATCTCTCCCAGTTATACTTTCAAGGAAAGAATTCTGCAATCTACCACACGCGGTAGCAGACGGAGACACTTTTCAAGTTGATTCCAATCATTCTGTACACGGTTGACTATGTTGGTTACCGTTATCTGCTAGCTAAGCAGTTTCTACAAAGAGTCTAACCAAGGGGTTTGACTACGTAGATTCTAATCCAAGGGCTTGGATTGCAAAGGCAACACCCAGGGTTTCTAGTGCAATGCTGTTTGTTTTTTTCAGGCACGAGAGGTGCTCCTCTCCATTTGAATACAGGTAATTGTACATTACGTTCAAATCTCCAGGTACGCATCTATTGATTTGGTGTTATTCCATTTTTCGTATGCTTTGCTTGGTTTTTCAAAACGTCTAAGTACACTTGAATGTTACAGAGCCATGCCAAGGGCATGTCGGCACAAAGTATTTTGGGCCAAGTGTCTAATCTATCTTTTTGTCTTATGCTGTTACGAACCTACTTGTAGGGTTCAATTTGGCACATGTTGTCACATGGGATACAACATGGTCTAGGAACTCAAGGAGTTCGGTTTAGCCAGTGTGGAGCAAGATAATGAGGGTCCCTCTCTCTCTCTCTCTCTTGTCGTAGAGTATTTAGCGTTACCTCCACACACAAGTACATCTTGTACTTGAAGGATGTTCTTTTTTACACATCCTTACATGAGACATATTCCACATGTGGAGAATATGAGTCTCTGGACTGACACGGGTGCCATTATTTCAATTATGTGTCACGACAAAGTCCAACTAGGTGCTGGTCAAAATGTGTTCTAGACCATTTTCAGCACGATGTATCAGGAGCACTTTCATGGCCAAAAATTGTCGGATACTTAGAATGACTTGTCCAGGTACAAGTACTGCTAAACAACATTACAGATGGTTGTTTACACATACAACAAGGCTATAAGTTGTTAATGAAAAAGTTTCATTGTCTGTACCTAGAAGTGATCAATGTTTCACCTTCTACTGTGATTCAGACGTTTAATCAGCAAGGCTTGCAAAAGATTACAACTACAAGTATTTAGTTTCTTTTCAGAACTATTTACATTCCTTTTTAATGCGTGCTAGGCGCATCACATTTGCCATAAGTATTGGCAAGAATCATTATGGATATAACAGGTTTGGGTTTGTTTTTGCTAAATGTATACACACTAGGTGTTATGGGCCCTAGTGTTTAGCAAAGGCTGATTTGGAACGGTATGCATATTCCTTAAGTTGTTGCTTATGAAGCATTTTGCACTCTATGTGCACTATCTCTATGAGATTACTTTTGGGTCTACTAATCACCAATAGAGGTCATGGCTTGGTTTGGGTGTTTGTGGAATTTTCCAGTTAACCACGACGGTTATTTTGGACATTTTTGATTCCTCAACAATGTTATACGCTATTGTGATTACCCGTTTACCAGTCGTCTGGGAAGACTCTCTGTAAACCGTGGGGGAAACACACCTTAGTACTGTCAGTATCCAAGGGGATTGGCAGATTAAAAAGTGTAACCTTGGGCTAAAAGGGATATGCAAAGAGCGTACATTAGCACCAAGCAATCCAATTAATAAGCATTTATTGCTCTTCTTGGAGTTTACTTACTATCAGTTAATGCATGTTGCGACTAGGTAGTCTCTTCATGTATAAGTCAGGTTCTCAACCTTGAACACTCGTTAGGGTGTGGTTGTTTACTGATGATGAAAATTGGGAACAAGTCAAGGACTTGGCTGATGAGTTATGTTAGCAAGTTACTTTCATGGACAGTGACAAGAGATACTCTTTTTGGTACATCTTTGTTGTGATAAACTCATTTACCATGCTCATGAGCGTTCTAAATGGAGTCTACAACCAAGTTTGGATAGGAACCGGTACCGTCAGATGGTTACAAAAGGACAACAATGTTGAAAATCACGATGTTGCTCTTGGTTTCATTGAGCCTCCTCACTGCACCAATTATCGGTCATACAACCAACTGTCTCACGTATGGGACGTCAATACAGAAAACATCAGTATCCTTAAGAAGATATTACTACTTGTGTTTTCGAGGACGAAAACTCTTTCTTAAGGGGGGAGTAATGTCAGGACAAGGGTCCTATGGGGCAAGGCCCAACCTAGGGGGTTAGGGACCTAGGCCAAGGGCCTGGACTGGACCAGTGTGGACTGGGGATCCGCTTAGGGCAAGAGCTACGAGCTAGGCCTATATATAGAGCGGTAGGGAGGAGGATCCTATGTCTCAGTTCCCTAGGTCTTACAATTATTCAAAAGAACCTTCTCTAAGAGGGAAATAACTTTTTGCATTTTGGAAAATTTTCTAGTAGCACTTTTGGTAAAGGAAAATCATTTTCTCTAAGCTAAAAGCACTTTTGTAGTGCAAAAAGCACTAGGAATAGTACATTAGCATTTCTTATGGATCAAAAGCACTTTATATTCATAAGAAAGTCTCTTTCAACAAATTTTGTAACGCTTTCTTTTGTATCAAAGCACTTTGAATAGTAATTTCTATAAGCAAGAAAGTAGTAGTTGAACTTAGCCACAACACTTTTTTTGGGACTAAAGCACTTCATACCAAACAAAACACTTTTTGCATTCCCAAAAGCATTTTTGTGGTCCAAAAGTACGTAGTTCCCAAAAGCACTGTTAGCTAATCGAAAGTAATTTGTACACTGCAAAAAAGCACTTTATTGATCTAGAAGATCTTTCAAACAAAATATTTTTTCTACACTACTAAAGCACTTTTGTATTCTCTAAAAGCACTTTGTTGAACTGGGGATTGGCTTTGGTGGCTAGACATCACTTTAAGCCTACAACAAGCATTTTCCTAGTGTCAGACTCTCCCCATGATGATGAGTGTAGTATAACTATGAGATTGCTTTTGGAGTATAACTATGATTGCTTTGGCAGAAGAGAAAGAGGCAATCATGCATTGTGATTTTAGAGAAAGCCTTGTTGAGGACCTGAGAAGGGGCGTGCTGCACACCATTACTCAAAACACCGCATGTTCCATTAGTGTTGCTCCATGCAATTGATGCAAGCTGTCAATGTGTTGGTTGAGACTTGCCGCTAGCTTGCTCTCATCAATAACATCCCTACTTCTTTGCACCTATGTGCACTACAAGGACTACCTAAGTGGAATAAGGGTGCCAACAACTGGTGCTTGATCTTGCCAAGTCCTAGGTGGATGCGTGACAAGAAAAGGTAAAATGTAAGTTTTATTGTGTCACTTGCTACAAGTGAGGCCTGCAGATTTTTTTGGTATTAATGACGGTCCTCTTTTGGCTTGTAGGGGACTCTTTTTCCAATTATAAGCAAGAAATACGAATGTGCCAGGTGTAAACTACAATTTCTAGCCTTTGATAAGCTTGATAGAGGCACACAACATCAAGGATAATAGGATAGGAAGATAGCTAAGACTGCTGCAAGCACTCTTGGATTTGAAGTCAATCTTCTAGATGTGATACAAGAAGACCAATAGATATTAAATGGGGACACACTAGTGTTAGTGGAGGAGACAATTTCTTAGGTTTCACATAATAGCCAATGTTAGTGTCAGTGGAGGAGACAACTTCGTAGGTTTTATGCTATAGCCAAAGAAGGTAGAGATAGGTAATAGGGAGCAAACCATTAGTAGAAGTGAAGTCGGAGCCACATGTAAACGTTTGGGAAGCCGACTAAACATGGAAACATCTCCAACATGGATGATAAAATGTATGAAATTCTTGGTGCACTCGTGACAAGTGGGAAAAAAATTCACGGCATCAACATCCCAAGGGCAAGCACACCCCTAAAAAGTAAGGGAAGGAAGGTGGAGGCTATTGAGAAGAACATGTGCCATGCGCTTGTTCTTATGCCAAGGAAAAATAAAAGTACTATACCCATTCATGTCCCCAATTTGATGCACATCTATCCACACCAAGGGCATATGAAAAAGCATAATGCCTAGTATTTTCTTGTATTTCCTTTTTATTTTAATTAACACTAGTTTGGTAACACTGTTCTATTAAGTGACCATTTTGCTTGAATTATTTGAAGAGTATGAAATAGAATTTGTAGGTGCTATATATCCACAAATTTGCCTTATGAGATGAAAAAAGCTTGTTTTTTTTTTGAAATATCAATCTCACCATTAACCTTACTCTTGCACAACATTTTTGAACCTAAACCGTGTGAAAAAAAGGGTCCTGTTTTTGTTTGTTTTTTTCAAATTTACCACTCTAAACTTCATGTTGGTGAGGTTTAGATTGCTAGAGGATAAGAAAACATGTTTTGAAACTTCTAGGGAGAACTAAGTGTTAAAATTGAAAGCTATGACCAAATTACAAGAATTGCCTAATCCTATTTTTTGGCCAAAATTAGCACTTTTATGATTTTTTGGTGGCTTTCTTGATATCCAAATGCAATTTTGATTGTGTAAGTGTCACGTATAGCTAATCTTCCTTGAGTTTTGGGGGACCTAATATACTATATAGCATAGTAATGATGATTGTTGAGTTTTTTGATTGTTGAAGAATATGAGACATTTTAGTGTAGCAAGTGTGACTTTCTCAATATTGCTGGTTTCTTAGGGCAATTGTGTGTATTTTGTAGGTAGTAAACATATCTTACCATTAACTATAGATTTGTCTAAACATTGAGTAGTTTCTATGGGATTCTAGAGGTCATAATGCTAAACCCAATTTTTTCATGTTTGCTGTATGTAGCACTTCATCATTGTCCCCAAGGTTCCACTTAGTAATAGATCCATTATTCTTTTGACATGCTCCATGGACCCTTTTGGATATAAAGGCCCAAAGGGGACTAAGAAAACATGTATATAATATCTATATTGAGCGTGACTATAGAAACTTTGATGATAGGTCCATATAATGGCAAAACTGTAACTTTTTTGTACCTATTTTTTGCCCTAAAAAGCAATAGTGACACAAAAGTAACCATATGTTTTGGCCACCAACCCATTGAAGTTAACGAGGAATTTTATCTCATGTCCTATAAAAATCCCCACTCTTATTTATATGCAACCAACCGTAAGAAACGGCTGTTTTGGGAAAAATGCATTGGTCCATCAAATTTGGAAGCTTGTTGTGACCAAGACATGAGAAATTTGACAAAATTTTTCATTTTTTCCATACGTAGTAGTCTTTCAACTATAAGCCCATGAAAGGATTTTTCAAAATGAGTGGATCTACTATGGTTTTGGATTTTTTTTCCAAACCCTGAAAGGACTAGTGTTAACAATGCAAGAAAGACCATATTAGGTAAAGTGGGAAAATCCCAATTTCCCAGATTGGACAACTTTCAATATATCATGTACAAGGTGTTGACGTTTTGTACTAAACTAAACATTTGAAAGAAACATTGGCCACAAAAAATTGTGGTTTTGGGTGGTTGCACCTCAAGAGACTAGTACATTGATTCCATTGTCATTGTTTATAATCTATTTTCCTACCTACAACTTATCTTAACATGAAGACATTGGTTTGAAGGCCCACAACTTGTTCAAGCTAAGGTCAAATGGAGTACCTGAATTTTAAGTTCAAGGTTTACCACTTGTCCAATCTAGCACCCATTGAGAAATAAACCCACTTGTGCATGACATCAAAGCAACACACACCTCTAATCTAGAAATTCTTCACTTAAGGTACGAGCCTTTTATAAAATGTGTAGCATATGTCAATTGCAACATAGGAGGGCTAGTTTCAAGGTGCATTTGTCTAGGATAGGCTATGGAGGAATGAAAAGTCCACTTCTTATCTAAGCTACAATTAATGAAAGGGTAAGCAAACATATTTACATAAAAAGTTCTCTAAGTACTTCTCCATTGCAACATAGAAGGTCTAATCTGAAGTTCAAGAAATTAGGCTAAAAACACATACAATGAAATAAATACTACCCACAAGAAAACATTAAATATGTTATTTTATACCAAATTGGAGAAGTTAATGTCCAGAAGCATCCAATTATGCCGAAACCCTAATAAAGATATGCATGCATACATTGACATCTCAATACATGCACTTAGACTCCATGGTTTTCCTCTTGGCATATTTTAGTTTCCAAAACTCTCTTACATGGATGTAAAATAACCATTCTTGATTCAAACATTTTTCTCCACAAACAAGGTCTCTCAAACAATTCAAAGTCCATGATTTCTTTTCTCCCAATGTAAACAATTAGACTTTATATTTTTCCTTTCAAAGACTTGTAGGTTCCAAAACTCTTTTATATGAAGGACACAAAAATAAATGTTTTATGCAAACATGCCAAGACCAAGATATTTCTTGCGCATCCATGAATTCTCCATTCTATACTTGGAAGGTTTATTTTGATATCAAACATAAGTTTCTCCTAGTTAAAAATGGATGCAACCTTGAAATGGAATGATATAGGATCGCTAAAGAACAAAAATAAATTTTTTTAAATATATCATGATGAAATCCAACCATAATCTAGTAAAATGAGTCCCCAAAAACAAGGTGCAATCTAGAACTACATTGAATTCTCCTTAGACTTAAATACACTCTAGTAATATAGTGAAGCCCCCTCAGACTGGGGTACAGTTCATCGAACATTTTTGTTCTAAAGTAGGATGCTTTGTCATTACATTGGATTCTCCTTTTAATTGGGTACACTCTAGTAATACATCAAAGTCCTCTTAGAGTAGAGTGCACTCCATTAGAACAGAGCACGATCCATCACATAGAATTCTCCTTAATAACAACATACATTGGAGTAATACGTGGAAGTCCCCTTAGAGAAGGGTACACTCCGTGTACAAATAATTTTCTTTATTATAGGATACTCTATAGAATACATGTAAGTCCCCTTAGAGTAGGGTGCACTCCATGCAAGTGTTCATCAAATTGACACATCTTTATTAAAAAATAACCTTTGAATTATATAGTAATACAAATACACATCATACTAAAAGGACATCATCTGGCCATAAAAAGTATCACTGTCAACCTTCTTTAATATTATCACCTTGACACGTACACATGGAGGACATGATTTGTCTCAAGATCACTATACTGATTTAAAATTGTGGTACGGGTATAATCTCTCTTGTGTCTTGCATACAACCATCCAAGTAACCATGGAATAATCGTTTCTTGCAAGAATCTTTGAAGCTGCTCAAGTGTTTGCCTCCACAGCTTTGGAAATATAAGATATGTTCCTGGCATATTCCACATCATCCTATATGGACTATCATCCAAAATCAAGGCATTCTTTGCATCCAAGTCCTCAAACATCTTCCAAATATCGCTCAAGTTTTTATGATAAACCCTTCTAAATCCTAACATGATGTTTGGTATTTGGCAACACTTGTTACTCATAAAGATCTTGAACTTGCTATAATGCTCTGGGAAACATTTTTATGTGATGTGTTGCACTCTTGTTAGGTTATAGCAACTCCATATCCACAACTCAAAGTATTCACCATAGAAATCCAAAAACATTTTTTCATCTAGGCGCACATCATGATAAACTTTATCTTTGTCCTCCACAAGACGCATGTGTTGAGCCCAAGATGGCATAGAATCTCCATGTTTTGTTTTTATTTGTCTTCAAAAGCATTCCTTCAAGGTCCAAAACAAGCACTCTTTTGATATTCTTGACAGCAAGTGGTAGGTGACAAGGAGGTGATTGATATATACGACAAGGCCTTGGATGAGGTTGGTTGGGTGCTTCAAAAGCTTCCTTCAAATCATGCCTACAGATAGTCGACCCACTTTCGTGTAGTGATGACTCTGCAATTGAAAAACAAGAAATTTATTATGTTTCAAAGAATATAAATAGTTTCTACATTTTTTACACTATGGTATTATTAGATGCCAATGTCCATCTTCAACTTACTCATTGCTATAAAAAAATCCCAATCAAAAACCTTACAAAGCTTCACCATTTCTCCAAGCTATGCTTCTTTGAAGCATGGAGAAAAGTAAGGTCTACCACTTGGCTAGGCTAGGCTCCACTCTGAATGGGAGAAAAGTAAGATCTACCATAGGTCGAAACTAGGCTTGATGATGAGGGGTCTCTTGTTTCAGGTCTACCACTTGTCCAAGCTACACTTCATACAATATAGTGGTGGATAGCTAGACTCGATTGGGAATGGGAGAAAAGGTGCAAGGTCCACCACCTGTCCAACCTCTTAGGCTCTTTCTTAAATGTTTTCCTTCTCATTGCATGGAGGACTTGTGATCTGTTTCCCATGAGGGGCTTTACCAAAAGGTCCACCACCTGTCCAAGCTTGCTCCATGGAATATCTAGAAATAATTTTTTTGGGATCTGCAAGAAGAAACAAAAAGAAAAATTTGATACCATGCACATGTATATTCAAGTATGTGAAACAAGGTTCAAGTCATAAAAGGTACCTTAGGGGTGTGTTTTATTTAGCATTAGAAGATTGTTCTCAGCTTTGACCTTGTTTATATAAGCCTTTGCAGTGGTTGCCTTCAATGGCCCCTTTGTAGTACATCCCAATTAACTAGCTAGATTGATCAATTGTGGTGCCTTCATGCTTTCAATAGTTGTACCTTCCTTTTCTAGTATCTCTTGTATTTGGGCTCGTCTGATGTCATTGTTGTCAGTTTTACAATTGCGGACTCAACCACGGGGCTTTATCTATCCCAATTTGCGAATCTAAAAAAGGAGTTTATTCAAGGTAAAATCAATATTATAATCCTTGCAACTATTGGTACACAAGGCAACACTAGTCTAGACTACAATCTTTTGTGACAACTTGTACACCCTACACTTTAATAAAAACTAGTACTTAAGTGAATACTAAAGGCCACATAAAGTTAACAACATGCATGATTTACTTGATTGAGATTTGATGTATTAAAAGTCATATTAACACATGTAATTAAGACTTTTATCCATACAAATACTTGAAAACATCAAATAAAGTCATAGTCAACAAACTATGTGTCTCCTCATTCAAATCGACCAATAGTCTCAACTCATGCATAGCCATAGCCTCTTGATTAATGTCTAAAGTCTAAAGCCAGCTGTCTTTTGAATTGAAATGTTCATTTATGTTGTATTATTTAAGTAAAACAACCACACACACACACACACACACACACACACACACACACACACACACACACACACACACACACACACACACACACACACACACACACACACAAGGACAAGGATACACCTAAATCATTCACAATAAGAGAAATCTAAGGGTTTTAAAAGCCAAAATATTCCAAACCAACTTTGTCTTTATAACTCATTGCATGAACAACATTGAAAAATTGGTGAAACATACCTCTATATTGATATTGAAAGGCTTGAAAATAGACATCTTAATTGAGAAAGAAATTGCAAAAAGATAAATATGGAGTGAAACAAAACAATACAATATTTCCAGATGGCTACAGAGTTTACATGCTTATTGTTCTAACATTAGCATATAGTGGCAAAATCTAGTTGTCGTCATCGCTAGTGTCATCATCCTTGTCATTGTCATTGTCATCGTCCTCATTGTATCCATTGTTAGCTCCACTGGCTTGTTCTTATGAAGCAATGTATGTCATTCACATAGTCTTGTATCCACGCCTCCTCAAGATTTAATCATTCTCTCATAAATCCACTCGGCACTAATGAGTTCTCAGAAACATGCAAGGTGTCGAGGCACTGGGGGTTCCCTCTTGCCTCCATATGCTTGTTTCTATGCTTCCTCTCCTACAAACACCTTGCCTTTTCCATTGTCCACAAGCCCACCCACTTGGTCATAACCTTTTGCATTGAGGATGCAAAAGTTATTGACCACTCGAGATAGATTCATATCCCTTTCCACTTGGCAAGTGTGAAGTCATCATTGCATCTACCTCATCTCACCACATGCAAGGCATTGAGGGATCAACTTGTGCCAAATATTTTGAAATGTAAACAAATTCCTCTTTCATGATCCATCCTTTGGCCATGCATGCCTCTGGTTAGTATCTTTGAGCATCTTTATTAAAAACCTCTCTACTACAAAGAAAATCCATCGTGCATGCACTACTCCACAGATAGAGATCTCCTCAACCACATGAGTCAAGAGGTGGATTTGGCTAAGAAGAATGGATTGAGGAGATACATCCTCAATGGCACACACAATTTCCAAAACAAGTGTTTGAGATGTAGGATGGCATCTATTTCAATTTCTTTGGAGCTTACAAATCTACAAGATAACACACAAGAGTACATTAAGTGGTTGTTGGGAGGATATTGTGTACATAAAAAAGTTGAGTTGAGTAAAGATGTGAGGTACCTTACTGACTCTCCGAGTCTGAAAATATCTTCCCTCACTTTCTTGTCCCGACATATGCACATACTCACTGGCAAAATAAACTACAATGTCAAAAGAGTAAAACAAAACATGAGAGAAAGTCATACATACAAATCAATATCTAAACAAAATGAGGGAGAGGATAAAAAAAGAGAGAAATAATTACCTATAACACCTTGTGCCAATCATGGGAGTTCAACCCATAAAATTGAACGCTTCTACCTTTCTTTGCTTTTGTGAAAGATCCCTTTAGTGACCCTATTGGTGTGCGAATCTTGCCATTGGGACGTGGAGTGGCATAGGCAAGGAGACGTTTCAAGACCCTCAAATCCTCCATCGCCCCCAAAGAGTCTGTTTTGCCAATAATGTGGTCCCACATGGTGTGAGCTACATTCTTGAATATGTGCATGGGATCCAAGAGGTGTTTCAGGGAGAGGAGCCTGGAGCACAATAAAAGCGAAAGATGAATACGCACACACACTCACACACGCAGCACCATAGCCACACACACAGGTTGGAGGGGGAGAGCCAAGACACACTGTGTGTCCCCTTTATTTCTTCTCTATCTTATGCACTTAGGCACAATACACACTCTATTTTGTGTTAGTGGCTCACACAAGTGTATAGATGTACAATTAGGGTTAGTAGAAGTTAGTGCTGGGCGGTCGACTACATGGCCATTAAACCTAACATTCTCCCACTTGATGGACAATGTGGGACTTCATAAGAATGGAAGAGAACCACGTTTCACCCAATTCCCATCAACTCATGATAGTGCTAAAACTGATGGCTAGGGAGACTTTTTGTGAGTGCATCTACTGTGTTCTTTGATGTAGGAATCTTCACTAAATCAAGGCTCTTGTTTGCTAGGCATTCACAATTGAAGTAATAACGCACATCAATGTGTTTTGTTCTGGAATGAAACAATGGATTTTTAGCCAAGGCAATAGCACTCTGGCTGTCACAATGAAGAACTGCTGAACACTACTCCAATCCAAGATCTTTCACTAGGAGAGCAAGCCAAATAGATTCTTTGCATGCCTCACTCAATGCAACATACTTTGCCTCTGTGGTAGAAATGGATGTACAATATTGAAGAACTGATCTCCAAGAAACAACAAAACCAACAAATGTGTAAATACAACATGTTGTGGATTTACGATTGTCAACACAACATGCACAATCATTGTCTACAAATCCCTGAATGGATGACTCTCCACGACCATAGCATAACTGTCTATCTGCAGTGCCAATCAAAGTATCTGAGAATCAACTTGATAACATCTCAATGGTTTTTACCAGGGTTATACATAGATCTGCTGACAACTCCCACTGCACGTGCAATGTCAGGTCTTGTAGCCACCATGGCATACATGAGACTACAACAAGCTGAAGCGTAAGGAACCTTATCCATCAAAACTTTTTCCTCAACAGATTTTTGACAGTCATTCTTGCCAAGCTTCAAATATGCAGGAAATGGAGTACTCAAAGCCTTCCCCTTTTGCATGTTGAAACGATCAAGAACCTTCTGTACATACTCTTTTTGATAAAGGTAGAAAAACCTCGTCTTACGGTCATGAGTAATGCGCATACCCAAAATGTGATTGGATTCACCCAAGTCTTTCATGTCAAATTGAATTTTCAGCTTGGTTTTCAAGTCAGCAATGTCCTTCTTGGAACGACCAACAATAAGCATGTCATCTACATAAAGGATAAGCATAATAAGCTATCCATTGGGTTGTCTTTTCACGTGAAGACATGGATCCTCATTACTGTGCTTATAGCCTAGGGAATGCATAAATGCATCAAACTTTTGATACCATTGTCTGGATGATTGCTTCAAGTCATAGAGACTTTTTAGAAGCTTATAGACCAAATGTTCCTTGCCCTTTAGTACAAACTCTTCAGATTGCTGCATATAAATCTCTTCCTTGAGATCACCATGTAATCAAAGTTGTGATGACATCCATTTGATCAAGCTCCATATCTTTAGTGGCAGCCAAAGCAAGCAACATTCTCAGTGTGGTCATCTTGACCGTTAGAGAAAATATTTCCTGGAAATCAACACTATATTATTGCTTGAAACCTTTGGCCACTAAAAGAGCTTTGTAATTGTCAATCTTCTTCTTGTAAACCCATTTAGAAGGTAGTGCTTTCCTACCTTTTGGCAATGAAACAAGTTCCCATGTTTTGTTCTTTGCAATACCGGAAAGCTCCCGCTTCATAGCATGTTCCCACTGAACCTTATCATTGGCTAGCATAGCCTCTTTGTAACAAGAAGGCTCAACACTATCTGTCAGCAAAACAAAATCCACACCTGGAACAAAACATTCTGGTGGATGTGAAACTCTTTGAGATCTTTGCGGCTGATCAGAACTCGTACTAACGTGTGTAGTAAGTGGCTCAGGAGCTGTCTCAACAACAGGAGGTGATACATCAAAAAATGTCACTTTCCAAAATTCAACCTATTTCACTGGTTGTCTATGCATCTTAGTCTCATTAAAGACAACATCGCTGCTATGGATCTTTGATCGGCTTTTCGGTTCCCATAAATGAGCCAAATTGACTATCTACACCATAGCCAATGAAGATGCATTTCTTGGACTTAGGATTTAGCTTAGCACGCAACTCCTTGGGTACATGTGCATAAGCTTCACAGCCAAATGTGTGGAGTTTTTCATAAGACAATTTATGTCGTGACCATAACTCCAAAGGTACACAAAACTGTAATGAAGCATGTGGTGATCTATTGATCAGTACATGGCTGTGTATAATGCTTCAGCCCAAAATGCTTGCGGTAAATTAGCCTGTGATAGTATACACATAATCCGCTCTTGGATGGTCCTATTCATTCATTCCGCAATACCATTTTGTGCAGGGGTATAAGGAGCTATAAAATCACGCTTAATTCCCTTACTTGAACAAAAGTCTATAAACTCTTTGGAGACATATTCTCCACCATTGCCCGAGCGCAAAGCTTTCAACTTATTTTCAGACTGAGTTTCAACAGTAGATAATAACTTCTTGAAGCAAGATAAGGTCTCATCTTTAGACTTCATGGCATAGACCCGAACATGCCATGTTGCATCATCAGTGAATGTAACATAATAGGACACACCACCATGGGATTTAGAAGGCATAGGCCCACATAAATCACTGTGCACAAGCTGTAAGGGGCTTCTTTCTTTGTCAAAAGAATGTGTACGATGTGTTTGTGTTTGCTTTCCATATTGACAGTGCTCAAAAGGGAAAATAAAATAAATGACAAAGACGGTAAGTAGCCCAAATGAGAGAGTGTCTCCATTCCCTTCTTTGACATATTTCCTAACCGGCTATGCCACAAAGCAATGGTTGGCAGCTCGATTACATAAAGAACATTTTTTTTATTAGATACATAAAGAGGATAAAGTGAACCAACTTTAGAACCATGGGCTATAATAAGATGACCCTTCGTAACACGCTAAGACTGCTGATGAAAATTGACTTTGTAACCCAAGACATCAAGACATCCAACTGAAATCAGATTGTATGTTAAGGCTGGAATGTAGCACACATTATGAATGATAAACTTCACCCTAGTTTCCATAACCATGGCAATATCACCTACGCCAAAAATGTCACAAGAGCAACTGTCACCAAGTGTAGCAGAGCCAATGGTTTTCTCGTACGTAGTACACCATTGTGTATGAGGTGTGACATGCAATGAAGCACCCAAATCAAGAATCCATCTATGGGATACTTCACCACTAACAAGGAGTTCAACTGGCATAGAAATCTGCAAAGATAGAGTTTCCTGTGCATCATAAAAGACATCATGATTTTCAGTCAACATATTAATGTCTTGCATATCACTGTCATCCTGAACTATGTTTAGTTCTTTAATCTTAATTGAACTCTTTGGTTTCTTCTCTTTATCATCATGATCGTTGCCTTTATCTTTGCCCTTCTCTTTGTCACACTTCCAAGCATAACAATCCTTCTTTATGTGACCAAACTTATCACAATAATGGCATTGAACATTGCAGCGACCACGAGACTTTGATCTACCCTTTGATGCATCTCTATTTCCCTCTTTCTTGGACTCATGTTGGAGAAAACAACCCTTATGTTGCTTATCATTCCTTTATGCATAATGAGATTCACCATAATGCGAGCTAGTCATGGTCTTTTTATGCATCTCCTCTGACAAAAGTGCACTAGTAACATCATCGTATTTTAGTGTACCATTAGGAGAAGAGCTACTAACAGCTGTGCAAAAGATATCCCAAGAGGCTGGCAAGTTGCAACGAACAAAGCAAAAAGATTAATTTCATCTCATCATCAATGGTCATGCACTGTGCACAAATCTGGGCAAAAAGAGAATCAAAATCATTGATATGGCTGGAAACACTAGCTGACTCCTTCATACAAAGGTTGAAAAGTTTTCGCATCATGAAAACCTTGTTGCTAGCCGTATCCTTTTTGTACGTGTCGCATAATTTCTTCCATAAAGCATGAGTAGTCTCGCATTTTAACACTAAAAAGTACACCGACTCACCAAGGTACAGTCTAATAATAGACCTGCATAGCTCATCAAGCTCCTCCCACTAAAACTAAGTCATGTGCATATCTTCAATTCTAGCTGCATAGACAATAGGCAACTACTGAGTCTCCTTTGTATTTGGGACTATGTCAACCGAAATACGAGACAAAATGACTAAGTATGTCAATCACAAAGTATTAAAGAGGGCCATGCCTCTCAAAATCACAATGTATAGAGAACAAATGAGGTGCATAAACTGTCAAGATGACCATAGATTGTCAACTCAGCGTCAAGAGCACCTATACCACTCTATATATGTCCTATGGAGAGGCCTCGTAAGGGATGCTCCAGCTACCTTTTTCATCGAAGGTATCTCCACATTTGAGAATACCCCAGCTCAATGAAACCTCATATTATTGAACCTCAACAATGTAGGTTATGCAACAAAACTTAAAGAGTCTCAGAAATGGCTATCATCCGGACCAAGTCTCAAAAATGTATAGGACTACCGTACTAGCCAAAAGATGGCTTTACAAAATCATACAATGGTAGTATCCACAAAGACATACAAGTTTATCACGACTCTCAAACATACACCAAAAGCATGTTCTTGCAAAGAAATATTCTTGCAGGGAGTCAAACTGCTCTCAAAAGAGCTCAAAGTGCCAACATATTCATGTACCATAAAAAATTGCTCCCACTAGAGCTTGAATATCGCAAGCACTAAAATTTGTAGCCTGTGAGTCGATGTCGATGCCATAGCTGAAGCCAAAATCAAGTCCCAGAAGCATAGAGGAAGCTAACCAAGCCGCTCTATGTACCTATGTCTGTACCTGTATCTATACTTGTAGTCGAAGAAGACAATGCCATCAAACTCCCACTCTATGTGTGTGTATGAGGCACTTCAAAAGAGGCTACACACTCCCAAATGAGCCATGGGCTCTTGTAGATGGAAGAGACTGCAACAATGGTACCTGTAATGGCTATGGAAGCTGTGTAGCACAAACTACCAAAAGAAAGCTAAAAAATGCAGCTCCTAAACTGTAGCTTGAATGAGGTTTTTGATGACACGAATGGCTCAAAAAGGGTGATAAAACTGTAGGACACTTGAAGGAAATGCTCTCGGAATGTTGAATTTGCCAATGCCAAAGTCGGAACCCTGTTTTCACTCTTGAAAGTGTACGCACGGAAGCAATTTTGGGAATGTAATAGTTTCTGATACTAGATAAAGGAGATGAGCCGGCGGGAGCACAGCGGAAGAGAAAGATAAATATGCACACGCACTCACACATGCACCACCATAGCCACACATACAGGTTAGAGAGGGAGAGTCAAGACACATTGTGTGCCCCCTTTCTTTTTTCTCTATCTTATGCACTGAGACACAATATACACTCTATTTTGTGTTAGTGGCTCACACAAGTGTATAGCTGTACACTTAGGGTTAGTAGCAGTTAGTGATGGGCGATCGGCTACATGATCATTAAACCTAACAGTGTTGTATTTCTAAGTCCTTCCAATATTGAAGCCTTAAAAATATGTAATACCTTGACATACCTTTTGGTGGAGTAGTCAAGGCTGAATCACTATTGTAGTGCTCTTCCCAAATAGTTTCCCAATCTGTCATCATGCACTTTAGTAGCATCTCCCATTTGTTGGAGCCTTGTATTTGCTATGACTTTGGGGCAAGAAATGATGGTTTCTTGCACAAGGCAACTGGCCTCTTCGTCAGCAATGATGGCTCACAAGTAGGACAAGAATTGTGGCCTGATGTGGACAACCTTACACTCATATCACATCATTAGAGAAAATATTCAAACTTCAAATGGTAACAAGAGAGAGCAATGAACATAATATACTAGAAATATCTCCAAGCCCAAGATAGTCGTGCATAGTCCACATAAGGATTCCCCTCACAATGGCCTCTCTCCTCTCCTTTGGAAGTGAGAAATCTACAACGGGGATGCCTCTCCATAACTGCTCCAACTCATTGATGAGGGGCTCGAGTTAGAAATATACAATGGGGATACCTCTCCATAAGCCCTCCAACTCCTTGATAGTCATGCATAGTCCACATAAGGATTCCCCTCAAAATGGCCTCTCTCCTCTCCTTTGGAAGTGAGACATCTACAAGGGGGATGCCTCTCCATAACTCCAACTCCTCGATGAGGGGCTTGAGGTAGACATCAATGTTTTCCACCTTGTACTTCCCTAGCACAAGAAAAGAAAGAAGTATATTGCCCTTCTTGGTTTTCTCCCATGGTTGAATATTGTAGTTCATGATCACCACATGCCAGGTGCTCTATGAGGTGGATTTGGTGCCAAAGGGATTGACACTGTTGCTTGATATCCCAAGCCTCAAGTGTCAAGGCTCTAGCCAAAACTTTGAACATGGAGTCTCTATGTGTCTCCATGCAGGTGAATTGGCAAAGACATGCATCATTACATCATTTGAGTGGTGGTTGGCGTGCCATGTGAGAAGCTCCATCATAGAACTACTTTTAAACATGTGTTGAATGCGAGGGTTAAGTGGAAAATGTCTCAATACCTTGCGGGTTAGGTGCACCTTGCTCACTTTGGTCTTGTAGCGTGATTCCTTGCACATGGGACATGACGTAGCATGTGCATGCTTACTGCGGTGTTAGGAGTTTTTTGGAAGCAGTGATTGCACATATGTACATACCCATGCATGGTGCATCAAATAAAGGATTGCCCATTTTCCAGAGCCAGGTGGTTACGTGGGGCCCACATGTGTACAGGTAGGACAACATGTACATAGTGCATCGATTTTCACTATCACCAGTATCATTGTGTTTTTTGTATAATAATGAGGAGTTGGTAGCACGTAAAAATTCTTGAGGAAGAAACTTGCAGGCCGACACCATGAGGTAAGCGGGTGCGTCAGATGGCATCCAGTGGCGTCAAGAGGTCGAATGGGGTCAATACTTGCATGTGGATAAGTACGAACACAACGTGGGTGTTTTCTTGTGATAATTATGCAAAACGGTCATCATGAGAACTGAATTTGGGGACCACTTCACGTGGTTAGGGGATGCATTATTGGAAAAAGTTGAGTGCCGGTGTGCGGATGATTGAAAAAGGTAACAAAAAAGCACTATGTGGCCAGATTTTGCCATGTTCGGGGTTCGTTTGAGGTCAACTAAAAGGTCAAAGGTGCCCAAGTGATAAAGTGAAGTGTGGACACTGAAAAACCTAAGAAAAGGACCAACAAAACATGGAGAGAAGAGGAGGAACCACCACAACTGAGTTTTTGCTGTTTTTGGAGCTTGTTTTGGCCATAAACTGCTCATCCGAGGTCGGATTTGAGCACTTTGATATTGTAGACTAGGGTTTTTGGCCGCTCGAGACATAATGGTACTATCCATTTTGCCAAATTCCTCACTTTTGGCTGTGTAAGTTTCTCTTGTGAAACCTCTGTTCAAATTTGTGACTGTATCTGGCATATTTCATCCATATTGTGTGAGCTATTTGCCCCATTGGTGTTGGCCCAAGCTCAATTGTATCTAATCACCAGAAATTATCCTCTTTTGTCTTTTGAGCTGAATTTCTTGGGTTTGTGTGTGTGTGTGTGTCTGTGTGGAGTGGGCAAATGGATAGTCTCTCTCCTCTCACTCCATCGGTGTGTTCCCTGTCTCGGCCAGGTGGGTTGTGTAAGCCAAGTGGTTCCCCATAGTGTGTGTGTGTATCATCCCAAGAGTGTGTGTTTGGTGATTATAGATGCGTTGTGTGTGTTTCCATCCCGCTCACATTCTTTTGGCGCCCCCACGGAGGATCTTCTTCGAGTACCTTCAGCTTCGGGATTACAGGTTGCAGAATGCAGACTAAAGGTTACAGGTTACAGGATACAAATAGAGGTACAGGTGATTCACATAGGTACAAGTAGCTGGAGTAGAGTGATATACTGGCAAGTGGAAGTCACTTGTAGTTGCCGTGGGTATGCATAATTTGGTGCCTATTTGAGCGCATTGTCTTGTACTGTATGTTACTTGTGGATACTGCCATTGTACGCCTTTGTGGAGCCATACTTGGTTTTATTTGGCAGTCCCAACCATTTTTGAGACTTAGTCTAGAAGATAGTCATTTCTGAGACTTGACTATACGAGATTTGCATAAGCTTTCATGAGAGGTTCAATAGCGTGAGGTATTATTGAGCTGGGGGATTCTCAAATGTGAGATCCTTTTGATGATACAGATGGCTGGAGCATCCTTTTTGTGAGCTTGCCATAGGCTATGTACTAGTGATTCCTATTTGATGCTCAAGTTCTATTGTTGGCAGGTTATGCATACATATATAGTCTATATTTTAGGTTCTTACTCCTCTACTTCTGGGGAAACTTTGTCAAAATTTTTCCAAGTCGTGATGACTGGTTTTTTGGTCTTTTGAGCCATTTATGCTATTATGCTGCTAAAATTTTGGCAAAATCAGAGGATAAATCAAGTGTGCCTTCTTGGAAGCTGTATGGTTGGCTTTAATGGATGATAAAAAAGGACCTCAATTCACTCCTTTTCATTTAACACAAAGAATCCAAATAAATGTTCATGTGTCCAGGAAGATTTTTTTCCAGCAGTGCATAGTCTTTATGTTCGGGCCAAGAAGATTAAGAGAGATACTAGAATGCCCTTTGCCTATTGTAATTCCTATGATTAACTATGAAGACTCATTTGATGTGCATGTGTTTGTCCTTATCTAAAGTTGAGCTCCATTGAAGTTTTTGGGGATTGAGTCAGTAAAAGTTTGGGTCCTTGCACGTGTGTTAGAAGGGGTTCTCAAAGCATTGAAACTTGGGTATCCATGGATTTCTCTTATCCGGAATTTCATGGAAGAAGTGATGAAGATGTGGAAGACTTCTTGGAAAAGATGGAGGTTGCCTGCATTAGCAATTAGATCCACAATCCTGCACATATGCTACATCTTCTCCAAATCTGTTTGAAGAGTGATGCATGAGTTTGGTCCAAAGAATTTGAAAAGGATTTGCATGCGGTGGATCCACCTGTGAGATTAAGTTGGGAAAATCTAAGGCATGGATTGGAAGTGGAGTTTTTGAAGACAGAAGATCCTGACAAAGTGTGGCAAGAAGTACAGGGTTTGGTGCAACGGGAAGGTGAGCCAGTAGATGCGTACATACGTAAGTTTTCAATGACATGGGAGAGGATGTGCAAGGTCTTAGCACCACAGGTACCCCCACCTGACATGATGAAGAAGGACAGGTTCTTGGGTGGTCTTTGGGAGAATATACGTTGGAGAGTGGAGCTAAAGAAGCCTAGGACATATGAAGATGCACTAGAGGTAGCGAGGAACAAAGAGTGGAAGCTGAGAAGAATGAGTCAACTAGGAGTAGAGTCTTTGCCCATGAGGTTTGAATTTAGGCCTATGGATTCTTCACAAGGTCGCATGCCAGGGGTTCATCATGAACCAATGGTTTTTGTTACTCGTCAAGTTATACCAGTAATGGTCACTACAACAGTGCAAGATGATGGGCTAAGGCAAGACATGAGACAAGTGGTAGATTTAATGAAGAATCTCAGCCTAAACATGCTAGGTAATGTGGGAAATAATCGAGGTCGGGGGAGGTTTGACAATCAACCAGGAGGTGAAGGAAAACCCAGGAATGGTGTTGAACAAAGCAATGGTAGGTTCTGGAGGCAAACATCCACATGTTATAATTGAGGAGAGTTGGGCCACATCAGCCCGCAATGTGATAAGCCACCAAGGATGGGGGGAGACATGTATCCATTGCCAAGATAGGTGCTAACTAGGTCAAATGATTATGGAATTGAAATTAAGGGAGAAGAAGGAACCAATGGATTAACCCAAGAGGAAAAGGGAAAGACAAAAGTGATAAGTGTTGTCACCTTGGAGAAGGCAGCAAAGCTGGAGGATACATTAGTGATGCAAATAGGGAAGAGGACCACACAGGAAATGGAAGGAATAAGTCCCCCAGGTCCTAGCAAGAAGAAGGGAAAGAGCCACGAAGACGAGGAGTCAAGGCAAGAGGAAAAGAAGGGCTCGTTGCAAGTTTCATGTTTCAGATTTTCCACTAGGGGATGGACAATTAAGCTATGACTTGAAGGAGGATTTGACAAGCAGGAAAGCAGATGTTACTTTTGGGTAGCTCATAGAGATGGTGCCTAAGCTAAAGCGATAGTGGAAGAGGATGGTTAACCCAATGGAGAAAGAACCAAAGAGAGGTTCAGTGAAGGTGTTGGTGATGGATGAGCTACTAGACATTTGTCCAATAGTAGATGTGTGGCATAAAAGAAAAAATCTAGGACAAGGTTATGTTGATGGCGGAGCCCAAATACGTGTCATAACACACTCATGTGTTGAGAATATGGGTCTTACAGTGACTGGGGTGTCAAGCTTCTGGATCAGATTGGCAAACCATCAAAAAGTACAATGTTTAGGTGTTTTAAAGAGCTTAGAAATGGAGGCGTATGATGCAAAGGTGGTGGTTGATTTTCATGTGATGCCAGCGGGGTTGGGAGCGTATCCTATTATATTGGGTAGACCATGGTTACGGGTAGTGGGAGCTACGATTAGCCTCTATGGAAAGACAGGTGCCAAGAAGCTATATAATATGGACACAAGGAAAGTATTGGAAGAGATTTATGAAGATGAGGATGAATCTAGTGATGAAGACTATTCCACAGTGACTGACAAAGACAATGATAGTACTACTAGCAGTGATGAGGATGTTGATGTTGCATTTCTTTTGATGTGACAAAGAAATCCAGGAGTCTGGTTTAGTTGCATTTGCAAATGAGATTGAAGATGAAAGTGAAGGGCCTTATGAAGTGATCGAAGGGTTGATGCAAACCAAGGTTGAATTGTCAAAGAAGCAGGAATTAATGACACAAATGATTAGTGGAGACCTCTCAGCTTTGGAGAAGGAGATATATTTGCACATGCTGGCTAGTTTTCCTAATTTGTTCATTACTTCATATGAAGAGATTAGAGGGTTGAAGGGAGAAGAGATGCATATAGAACTGAAGGAAGGTGCTAAGCTAGTGCGTCAAAGGCTAAGAAGGATGGGTCAAGAGCAAATGGAAGCCTTGCAGGAAGAGGTGGACAAGTTATTGAAGGCAGGGTTCATAGTCCTTGTGGAAACCACAGAATGGGTGAGTCCAGTAGTAGTCAACCCAAAAAAGGATGGGAAGTGGAGGATTTATGTAGATTTTAAACCCTTAAATTTAGCCACTAAGAAGAACCCATATCCTCTTCCATTCATCGATCTGATCTTGGATTGAGTGTGGCAGGTTATGAGAGGTACAATGTGTGTGATGGTTTTTTAGGCTATTTTTAATTGAAGATAGCTCTTAAAGACCGAACAAAGACAACTTTCATTACTCTATGGGGCTATTATTGCTACACGGTATTGCCATTTGGGTTGACAAATGGACCATTCTTCTATCAAGAGAGAGCAAATTGGGTATTGGAACCATTCATTGGTAGTTGTGTTAAAGCTTTTATGGACGACTTCTTTGTCTACAGCAGTAGGGCTAAACACCATGAGAAGCTGTAGATGGTATTGGCTCAATATGATGAATGTGGAGGACAACTAAATCCAAAGAAATGTCATTTAGCACAACAAAGGGTGAAGTTATTGGGCCATATGGTGTCAGAAAATGACATTGAGGCTGATCTAGACAAGGTTAAGTCTATTATTCTTCTTCCATCACCTACGAGTACAAAGCAATTGGCAACCTTTATTCACAAAGTGAAGTACATGGAACAATTTATTCCATTGTCTTCATAGCTCCTTTATCCATTACAACAAGTGGCAAAGCATGATCCATTGCAATGGGATGACAAGTGTGAAGAAGTGTTTCAAGAGGTGTAAGGGGGGTTGTCAGCCATGCAGGCTCCTGATTGGGAGCAAGTGTTTTATGTAAATCCATTAGTAGGGGATGATGCCATTGGAGCCATGCTATTGCAAAAGGGGAAGGGCAGCCATTATATGAGGCCAGTATATTGTGCAAGCCGAGTGAAGTTGGTATCAGAGAGAATTTTTTTGAAAGTAGAGCTAGTGATGGCCAGTGTAATATTTGCATGTCGCCAATTTTGTCATTACTTGCTACCATGACCTTTTGTTTTCTTAACGGGTTACACCTTTTTACCATAGTTAATTAATGGCACTAACATGTCAAATGTGGTCAAGAAATGGGTAATTGAGCTGCAAGAGTTTGAGTTCTCTTTTTTAGTGGAAGACAGTACAAGAGCTACTCTAGCTGATTTCTTAACTTACAACAAGAATCCACTCCTTGTTAAGGAAGAGGTGGTGCGAAGGGTAGTTGAAGAAGTGCCACATATCAGCAATGCACATGTGTTGTTCTTTGATGGCTCATACAGAAAGAGCCATGATGCGGCTTTATGGGGTATAGCACTTTATGATCCAGAGGGGAAGCTAGTATGCAAGAGAGGGTTCAAATTGGATGTGCATAGTAATAATGAGGCTGAATATGCTATGTTGGAATCCGGATTACACATTTTTTTGAAGTATGGGATTAGAAGGTTGAGCATAAAAGGTGATGCCTTGCTAGTTGCGAAGCAAGTTGGGTGTGTGGAAGAGCAAAAACACCTCATTGAAGGAAATGTGTTTCAAAATGAAAGGCCTGTTAAAAAAATTTGAAGCATGGAGCATCAGACACATTGAACGTGCTCTGAATGGAGAGGCACATGAAGCAGCTCAAAGCATGTTTGGGGAGCTATTTGTGTTGAGGACTAATTTACTCTTTATCATGGCTGGGAAAGTTTGACTCAAGAAGAGGAGTTTTTGCTAACAGGAATCATTCTGAAGGACATTCAAAAGTCTAAGAAGTATGGTTTTGTGCATAGAGCATACGAGTACAAATTGATTGGGGATGTATTATACATGAAGGGGGCTGATCTTGTGTTGAGATGTGCACCTTGGCGGGAGGAGCTTTATAGAGTGTTGGAAGAGAATCATGAAGGCACATGTGGCGGCTATTTTGCTCCAAAGATCATCTTGCATAAGATTTTGCAAGAGGGGTATGTATGGCCTAGTTTTCACAAGGATGTTCACCATTGGTGTAGGTCTTGCAGTAGGTGTCAAGCATTTGGGAGGAGAGTGTTGAAGCTAGAGTTACGAAAAACCATTATGGCATTTGATGTGTTTGAAAAGTGGGGATTGATGCAATAGTCCCGTTACCTACAAGCAGGGGCAAAAGCTATATTTTGACTGCAGCAGACTATCTTTCTAGTTGGACAGAGGCTATAGTAGTAAAACAAATCACTGGAAAGGGTGTGACACAATTTGTGAATGATGAAATATGTTGCAACTTTGGGGTGCCACTATAGCTACTCTCGGATAAGGGGCCAGGATTTAGAGCTAAACTATTGGACTTTGTATGCACGAAGATGAAGATTAGGCACCAGCATACCACTCCTTATTACCCACAGTGTAATGGCTTAAATGAAAGATTCAATGGTGAGTTGGTACAAATTCTTTTGAAAGTGATAGAGCACCAAGGAAAGAATTGGGATTTGGAATTGCCTAGTGCATTATGGGCTTATCGTACTTCGGTAAAGACAGGTATACGATTTAATCCATTTCATTTGGTATATGGAAAGGAAGCACTATTGCCCGTGGAAGTAGAGTTGCGTGTGTTCAAGATGTTAGAGAAGTTGCTTGGGCCGCCTAGTGATGCATTCAAAGAGAGGCTCTTACAATTACAAGAGTTTTAGCTAGATAGGACGAGCGCATTGGAACATTATGGGCAGATGCAAGATAAGGCTTTAGAAAAGATAAATAAAAAGGTCAAAAGTAAGGGTACCAAGAAACATGACTTGGTTTTGTGCTACAATAGTAAGCTGGACAAGATATTACAAAAGAAAAGTTTCAAATAAAGTGGGAAGGCCCTTTCAAGGAAGTGGAGTGTTTTCCAAATGGTACATATCAGTTGGCTAACCTGGAGATGAGTTGTGTGCAAAACAAGTAATGTATGTGAGGGATGAGGAGACCTGTGACGCGGCGAGTCTCATATCTCTTTTTGCTGCTGCTGATCATGAATGATCTAGCATGCTAGGGGATGGGAAAATAATGTTAGGAGTTTTTTGGAAGCATTGATTGCACATATGTACATACCCATGCATGGTGCATCAAATAAAGGATTGCCCATTTTCCAGATCCAGGTGGTTACGTGAGGCCCACATGTGTACAGGTAGGACATCATGTACATAGTGCATCGATTTTCACTATCACCAGTACCAATGTGTTTTTTCTATAATAATGAGGAGTTGGTAGTGTGTAAAACTTCTCAAGGAATCTACCCATAGGCCGACACCATGAGGTAAGCAGGTGCGTCAGATGGCATCCAGTGGAGTCAGTAGGTTTAATGGGGTCAATACTTGGACGTGGATAAGTATGGACACAACGTGGGTGTTTTCTTGTGATAATTATGCAAAAAGGTCATCATGAGAAATGAATTTGGGGACCACTTCACGTGGTTACGGGATGCATTATTGGAAAAAGTTGAGTGCCAGGTGTGCGGATGATGCATAAAGGTAACAAAAATGCATTGCGTGGCCATTTTTTGGCCTGTTAGGGGTCCATTTGAGGTCAACTAAAAGGCCAAAGGTGCCCAAGTGATAAAGTGAAGTGTGGAAATTGAAAAACCTATGAAAAGGACCAGAAAAACATGAAGAGAAGAGGAGGAATAACCACAACTGATTTTTTGCTGTTTTTGGAGACTATTTTGGCCGTAAATTGCTCATCCGACGTCGGATTTGAGCACTTGGATATTGTATACTGGGATTTTTGACCGCTCCGGATGCAATGGGGCTGTCCATTTTGCCAAATTTCTCACTTTTTCTTGCTGTTTTGGCTGTGTAAGTTTCTCCTGTGACTCTGTTCAAATTTGTGACTGTATCTTGCATATTTCATCCATATTGTATGAGTTATTTGCCCCATTGGTGTTGGCCCAAGCTCAATTGTATCTAATCATAAAAAATTCTCCTCTTTTGAGCTGGTTTTTTGGGTTTTTGTGTGTGTGGGTCTCTGTGTGGAGTGGGCAAATGGATAGTCTCTCTCCTCTCACTCCATCGGTGTGTTCCCTATCTTGGCCAGGTGGGTTGTGTAAGCCGAGTGATGCCCCATAGTGTGTGTGTGTATCATTCCAAGAGTGTGTGTTGGATGATTATAGAGGCATTGTGTGTGTTTCCATCCCACTCACAACGGTATAGTATGCAATCATTGATGCGCTCATACTCCATGCCAAGTGCAATGACATACGATCTCGCTTGTCGGTGATCCAAAGCATGTGGTGATCTTTAGGAAGAATTTTTTCCATCAAAATAAGATGAAAAAGAGTATTAATACAAATGCAAACCCACTTAAAGAAGACAGTGCCATGTATAAAAATCCATATATAGAACTTACCCGAGGAGTGCATCTACACTTGCATTGCTCCAACCAAATTGTTCTTGTAAGTTGAGGACTTCCAAAGATGCACGGAGCATCCAATACTGTGCACCATCATAAAGAGGTGTTCAAACACTCAATACTAACCTGTCCTCCATTGTTGCTACCCGTCGAGTGCATGGCCTATAATCCTCCTCACACATGTTGCCTTCATGAGCCCATAACTCATCAACTATGTCTCGGGGGGGTCACCTAAGAATTTTGTGACTATCACGTAAGTGCAGCAAAAGGGGTTATTAAATTTTATTTTTTCTCATATTTTCACATACAAAAGGGTATCTTAAAAGAAAATGAGAAAACTTTTTTACAGATTGAATAGAAAAAGGGTGCATTTTATATGTCAAAAGTTCACAGATAAGGAGTTTTAAAAATAGTCATTGAACACATGTGATGTACACAATTTATACATAGTGAACCCCCCCCCCGGAGAACCATGTCAAACATGTCATCATCCTCAAGCTCAAAGTGTCCCTAAGACGTGGGTAGAGGAGCTATTAAAGTAGAGCTAGTGGGAGGGCCACCACATATCATGCCTTTGCCCAATAGCTCTTGTCGTTATCTTTTGGCCTTGCGTGCCAGAGCTCCACCACCAAGGATAGACCAATAGGGAGTATCCTCAAGTGGGGGGGGGGGGGGGGGGGGGGGGGGACTACGCTCTCATCTACTCAAGTGCTTTTTTGAGGATGCCAAAGCCCTTCGTTCTCCACATGCTCCAAAGCAATGTGCCTCAAGCAAGAGATTGTCTATTTGTACTTGGTGCAAGGACAAGAGAGTTTTTCCTTAAGCCATTGGTCATGTTCGGGCCGTTCAAAGGGCCACGATGATTCCAATCATCCTACACATGCCTAAAGATTAATTTAAAAAACCACAATAAATTAAAAATTACAAGAACTACTTAAAAAATGCCTATAATAGGAAAAGAAAACAATATTTTAAGAAAACCTACATGTGCTCTATAGTTAGAATAGTTACTAGAGTAGAGAGACTAATTTTTCAATAGTGAGTGATACAAAAGTAACTGAAGTATCAATTTTAAAAAATATTTATTAAAAATTAAAAAGGTTGTATAAAATTTATCATGAAATCAAAGGGTAGAGGGAGATGGTTTGTACCCTCGTGCTACCTCAAATACTTTTCGAACTGCTTAAAAATGTAGCACAATAATAGGCACGATAATGAGCGTAGTAATAATTGGCGCCTAATAAAGAGAGATAGAGCAGAGTATGCCGCATTTTTGTGGCATACTCTACTCTCAAGCTTCCCCCCGCCATCGTACGTATGTGCTCTCAAGATTCTCCCCCACCTCTCCCTATTCTATCTCTCTTCCATCTGTGTGTGTGTGTGTGTGTGTGTCTCCCCTCTTTCACTCACACACACACACACACACACACACACACACACACACACACACACACACACACACACACACACACACACACACACACACACACACACACACACAGACTTGGATTGTGTTTAAAGGAGATTTTGTGGAGAATTGATTACCGCAAATGATGTAAAATGATCAACCTAGTTGGCAACCTAACCTACAAGTCAAGGTAACCATGTAACCCCTCCCTCCCTTTCCTTGTTGTATTATAACACACACACACACACACACACACACACACACACACACATTAAAACAAAAACAGAAGTAGAGATGCACATACCTCTTCTATTTGCTTGTAGGAGTGAATTAAATTTAGGGTTATTTCTTGTAAACTAATTGGTAGAGTAGGTTAAGCTTATGGCAATCATTGTAGAAGATGTACTTTGTTTGTAAATCGACTTGCTTGTAGACTAAGCTTGCTTGAAACTTTCTTGATCACCTAGTTTGAAACTTGAAAAGAGACTAAAGAAAGAGATTGTGTAGAAAAAAGAGTAAAAAAACTAATGAAATGTTAAGTAGAAATAAAAAAATGTAAATAGAAAAAAGAAAAAGTAGAATAGAAAAAGAGATAGAGAAAAATAGTAGAATAGAAAAATACAAGTAAAGAGAGAAAAAATTAAGAGGGAGAGAGAGAGACACAGAGAGAGAGAGAGGAATTAAAAAAGAGAAAAAAAAGGTATAAATATACATATCCATTAAAGAGAAAGAGTAGAGAAATAGAAATTAGAGATAGAAAATCAAAATAAGAGAGAGAATAAATGTAGATTAGGGTATAAAAAGTAGAGAGAGGATGGAGTAGACTTGTCCCAAAGCCCGTATATATGTGTATATGCCCGTTTATATGTGTGTGCATGCATGAATATATGTGTGTATATATGCCCGTATCTATGTGTAGATATGTATACATGTGTATATGTATATATGTGTGTATGTACATGTATGTAGACACCAAGCAAGGGAGCATAGCACTTGATGGTTGAACGCTTCCTCTTGGGTATAGTCCCTTTTGTAATCGTGGTGTTGTGGTCTATGGTCCACTCATGTATGGATTACCGCAACGTACCCTTGGTTTCGCCATGATTGAGATTGTGATGATATCTAAAGAGGTGCCAATAAACACATATTTAAGAATTTTGGGAAAAATGCACAATTTTGGGACAAATCTTTGTGAACCAAGCTCTTGAGTGAAGGTTACAACGTACTAGGTTGCACTGTTATCGGCCATTAGTGTGGACTTCTAGAGTGAATTTGGATTGTGTTTGGCCGCATTGTTTTTAAACATTAGTTTCAATTTGTAGAGCAGATGTTGCATTATTGTCAATGATTGGGTGTCAAGTTCTACTAAGACTCAAAGAAGTTGCATTGTGGTATGGTTGAAGAGTGTACAGATAACTTGTACAAAACTTGATGTTTAAATTGGGATCAAAAGTATACAAAGAACTTGGGAGACCTCGATGCCTAACTTTTAAAGAGAACCTAGCTTTGCCTTGCTTTAGAAGTAGTAGAATTTGAAGAAACTTTGAGGGCGGCCTTGGATGGTGGGGGCTACCATGTTCAATGCCACTTCTTTTGAAGCCTGCATTAGTTGTCTTACAAAACTCAATTTTGGAATGTGGTAGTTCGTGATAGAGGAAGCATTTATATTTTATGTTGCACAATGAAAGAATAGGGATTTTTAAATTTATTTTGAGGGCCCAAGGAATGATTTTTCTACAAGCACAAATTCCAAAACTTGATTTTACTCAAGCTGAAAGCTGAAACTTGAGTTAGCTAGAACACTCACTACAACAATAAACAACCCAAAAACAAAAAGTAAGTTGCATTTAAAAATTGACAAGAGGTTGCAGACACTTATATGTAGGAAAGAGTGTACTTTCTCTCACTCTTTTCTATATTAGGAGGTTTTTGGGAGAGGCCACATATTGGCAATTGATCCCCCATCAACTCCGACACTATGTACCCCATTAGCACCCACTTAATGCTCTCACACATTAAAATGAAATGAATCAAAGATGATGCTGTTCTAAGAAATGTTTTTGGTATTTTTTATGAAGATTATGGCAGCAAGTCATGTCTAGTTTAGTGTACTAGGAACATGTAGATTCTTACAATAGAGTTTTAGGCTTCAAAAGACACTCACAATTGAAAGAGATAGTAGGCCCTCTCCCATCAAAATGGAAATCCCCTACCCTGAAAACACCTTGTTAGGTATGTGGGGGCCTCTTCATAGAAGCTCGTGAGGTTTTTTTAGGTCATGGTCTAGTCTGTATGACGAGAATTAGCATAAACCATCTAAGTAATAAATAACTAGAGCATAAGAATTTCTTTACAACCACAAAAGAAACAACTCTTTTTTATTTTTTCAAAAACCCACAAAATGTGGATAAGTAAATTAAAACCAAAAATTTACATCAATACCGTGCTCACAACAAGCCACGGTCTCTAGTTACAACCAACAGTGACATATCAAATCCCAAACAAAACTAGCAAATACAAAACAAGACCAAACATCACAAAGAGGATGCCACCGACTCCACCATACTGCCACCCTGACACAGGGGAACTCTCAAGATGAAAACACCAATGGATACAATAGATATCGACAATACCAAACATCATATTGAGAGAAGAGCAAAATCCACAGCAAAGTGGATTCTAGAGCCTCCATCACCTTGCAATAGTAATCCAAAGAAGAGCAAGCAAGACACAAAAAAAGTCACATGAGTGGACACCACACCATGGAACCTCAAAGCATGTTCAAGATGGACCTACATGGAGCCACCATGTTGCCAAAGGATGCCACCCTTTAGCATCATGCTGCAGCAAATGTAGATGCCAACCACAATGATCGCCACATACGCTGACGAAGGGATCATGACGTCAAAGGTGGGCCAAGCACCATACACCTCACCAGGGACTGCCACGGCAGAACCAATCGTTCCATCGTTAGCAATTGTCTCCCTAGGAACGAATCAACACTGAAAATAGATGGAGTTGATGCTCTTTGTAAAGCAAGGAGAAGTGGTTTCCACTTGTTCCAAAAAACGAGGAGTCAACAAAGGAAGAAAAGAGACAGAGAGTGTGGAGCCACTTGATTGCTCACCCCTATGACCACTTCCCTCTAGACTAACTTCTTCAACAAGAAATATTTGAACCTTGACTTTCTGTAGCGCTAGCTTTAAGCCTCATCTCTCCCTGGCCTTGCATGCTGCAGAGCATCGATGGTTCTTGCTCTAGCAAACCCTAAAACAACCAAAATTCATGTTGAGATAAAAGTTTTTTTGATCAGTTCTCAAACATAACAAAGATCAAGTGATAGTTCAAGCCATCAAGAACCACCTAGAGTCTACAAGGCTCAAATCAAGCCTTGATGTACCACCTAGAGCTTGCAAGGCTCAAGCTCTAGTTCAAGACTCCCAAGTATTCAGATTATTCATGAACTAATTCCATCAAGGTTAACAACCTCATCAAACTAAGGCCAAGTTTAGATGAGACAGTGGAAGATCTTTTAGATCTATGGTGGCACATTCATTGGGCCAAAAACAAGACATATGTTTTTGGACCCATCAAGAGCTAGGCGACACCCCTCTACTCAATAAAGATGCATTTCCGAGCTCTTTGCAACTTGATTTGCGGAACGGCAGTTGAACATAGATGATGAAACTACAAGGTAAAGCCCTCAATAACTCCTCCAATTCCAATTGGTTGCTGGCCTAAGCATTAAATTAGCTTAATGATTTGCTTTTGTATCTTGTGAACATAGGACATGGTGGCAGGTTACGTGAGGGAAAGCTAAGGCCGAGCTCGTTTGAACCTAGCGTTAGCAACAACGTCAGTTTTAAAACGTAACAAACGTCCATCAAATTTGAATTTTCTCTGTCAACAAACTAAAAAACAACATAGTTTTAATGTCAAAATTGACGGCAAATAACAATTGAGAAGACAAAATTGACGGTAACTAACAATTTAGAAGACAACAGAAGATGCGTTGATTGCCAAAGCTCGAAATATTTTCATCGTTTTCAGCTCAAGCCTTGTTTGCTACGACACCTGATTTGCTATGGCTTGAGCCCATAGTTTTTGCTAAATGTCGCTCTTGCCATAAGTTGTGGTGGTAGGAACGAAGGTCGCCTTGCCTCTGCCATGAACTGTAGGATCCACTTGCTCTGTCACAAACTACAGCAAGAGCCGCTTGGTATATTAGAGCCAAATTACACTTGCCTCTATCATGTGTTGGAATTAGGGTTGCAGAGAAACACACACAGCTTGGAGAAGACGAAGGAAGCTCAAGGCACACAATAGAGAGTGTCTTACTTAGTGTGCAATGGAAAGATTCATAGCCCTAGAGTGATGGGCGTATATACAATGCATGGGGGAAAAAACCTCCTAAAGAGGGAAAAAATGCCCCGGCGGTCCTAGTGTGTTCACACACATCACTACCACATGTATATGGTAACAAATCCCCCCTGGAGTGATGCGGTGAACGAGAGCTGGCACATGAGTAAAGGGAAGTGCCATGCCCTGAGGACAGGATTAGTCCACAAAGGGGAGTAAGCCCAAAGCTTTGCGGAAAGCTTCAAGCTTCTCACGAGACAATGCCTTTGTGAAAAGATCTGCAAGGTTGTCCTGTGTTGGCACATAAGCCAAGCTGATCTCTCCTGTTGAGAGCCTCTCCCTGACATAGTGGTAATGCACCTCAATGTGCTTTGTGCGAGCATGAAAAACTGGGTTCCTCGCAACTGCCAATGCGCTCTGACTGTCAGTGTAGATAGTGTTGGCAGTGTCCTGTCCAACACCCAAATCAGCCATAAGGCGTCTGAGCCATACACACTCAACCGTAGTTGTGAAGACTGCCCTGTACTCAGCCTCACAACTCGAAGTGGCCACAGTAGGTTGCTTCTTGCTCAACCATGATATACATGAACTGCCAAGCATGAAACAAAAACCACTTGTGGACACTCGCGTGTCAAAATAACCAGCCCAATCTGAGTCCGAAAAAGCATGTAAGTCTGGCGGCAATGATCCCCCCTTGGGATAAAACAAGCCAAGATGTAAAGTGCCACTAAGGTAGCGGAAAATCCTCTTGACAGCCTGCCAATGCTTAGACCCTGGGCTATGCATAAATCTGCTGACCTGCGAGACTGCAAACTGAATATCTGGCCTCGTGTTGCATACATAAATGAGGCAGCCAACAGCAGTTTGGTAAAGAGTGACATCAGCAGGATCGCCAGCATCATGTAGACTCAACTTCAAACCTGTTTCCATGGGAGTGGCAATAGGTTTGCAATCCTCAAGTCCAAACTTACATAGCAATGTCTCTATGTAACTTTTCTGACACAAGGCAATACCACCATCACACTGCTTAAACTGTATACCCAAGTAATGATGCAACAGCCCCAAATCTTTCATCTTGAAAGTAGCATTCAAATCAGCCTTAAATTCAGCAATATGTCTCTCATTTGGTCCAGTGATCAGCAAATCATCAACATAAAGAACCACAATGAGAAATATATCATCCTCACGCTTTACATACAATGTGCTTTCTGTTGGACTGTTACGAAAGCCTCGTTTAACCAAATGAGTGTTAGCTTTCTCATACCAAGCACGAGGAGATTGCTTCAACCCATACAAAGCCTTCTTACATTTGCACACTTTGTCCTCTTGTCCTTTTATGACAAAACCGCGAGGCTGCGTTACATAAACTTCCTCAAATATGTCACCATTCAAGAAAGCAGTAACAATGTCTGATTGATGTACATCCCAACCAAAATGAGCTGCCAATGCACATAGAAAACGCACAGTAGTCATACGACAAGTGGGAGCAAAAGTCTCTTCATAGTCTATGCCTTTTTGTTGTGCATAACCCTTTGCAACAAGTCGAGCCTTATGGCGATTGATCTCACCATCTGGTTTGCGTTTCAACTTGTAAACCCACTTCGTACCAATGGCCTTTTTGCCAGGAGGCAAATCACATAAAGTCCATGTGTCATTCTCTATAAGTGCATCATATTCTGATTTCATGGCAGCAATCCAATTTTTTGAATTCTGTGCTTCATCAAAAGACAGAGGCTCCTCAACATCATGTAAACTAGACACAGCCAAAGCATAACAATCTGATGCATAAGATGCATGGCGAGAGCCTGAACGAGTACGACTAGATAAAGGTGCATCCAATTTACTGTCACGCAAAGTGTGCACCAGCCATTTTGGCATACCTCTAGCCTGTTCATTTTCAGCCCTTTCCTCATCAAGTACATCATGTACATCTGCATCAGTAATAGGCTGTTCTAAAACATTTTCAGAAACCGCCATAGGCTGTACATTTGCCTCATTGGAACTTACATTCGTATTTCCACCACTGAAAAGAGGCAACAAAGTGTCATAAATGTCCTGTGAGCTTACATTACTGTCTCTAGTACATGACAGCAAGGGCTGAACAGAGTCTTCCACAAACACTACATCCCGTGAAACCAGAATACGTTTTGTTTGCGGATGATACAACCTGTAACCTTTGCTTTCAGCACTATAACCAACAAAAATACATTTGACAGCCTTATCATCCAATTTTTTGCGCTGCACTTGTGGCACCAAAGCATATGCCAAACAGCCAAAAACACGCATGTGCTCAATAGAAGGTTTTCTATCATGCCATGCTTCATATGGAGTAATAGACTGCAAAGCTTTCGTAGGACACCTGTTAAGTACATAAGTGGAACACATGATGGCCTCAAGCCAAAAAGAATGCGGCAAAGCTTGACTTTTGACCATACATCGTGCCATTTCCGTTAGTGACCTGTTTTTCCTCTCAGCAACACCATTTTGCTGAGGTGTATAAGGCACTGTACATTGGTGTTTTATCCCACGACTAGCCAGAAATGCATTAAATTCATGAGACATATACTCCCCCCCTCGATCGGAACGGAGGGTGCCCATAGTACATTTTGAGACATTTTCCGCCATAGCCAAAAATTGTTTGAAGCACATAAAAACTTCGGATTTCGCTTTAAGCGGAAATACCCATGCATGCCTGGAGTAATCATCAATGAAAGTCACGAAGTACAGGTAATTGCCCAAAGACGGAGTTTGCATGGGCCCACAAACATCACTATGCACAAGCTGCAACCTGCATGTGGCCCTAGCTGAACCATCCTTTGGAAACTTAGAACGCTGCATTTTACCCAGAATACAGCCTTCACAAACATGTTTGACAGGTGCTTCAAGAGGCGGCAAAGAAGCAACCATATCAGATTTCTGCAAACGCAGCAAACTGGCAAAATTCAGATGACCAAAATGTGCATGCCAAAGTTTTGCATCTGAAATAGCCCTTGAATCTACAACAGCATTTGCAAAATTTTGTCCACACTTGTCATACAAAGTGAGCTTATACAGCCCACGGCACAAGAGCTCAGATGCAACAATTTCATCACCAAAACTGAGATCATGAACTGTACATCTGTCATCCACAAATTTGACTACAAGTCCAAGTCTAGCAAGTGCGGATACAGACAAGAGATTCTTCTTGATCCCAGGTACATAAAGTACATCAACAAGTGTGAAGGAACTGCCATTAGCAGCAGTGAGCACAATCTTTCCAACTCCCTGAACTGGATAAGAGGCGTTGTTGGCACAAGTGACTGAATTCCCATGAGGGACAGACTCGAGAGAGGTAAACAATTCACGATGTGAGGTAATGTGCTTTGTAGCACCACTGTCGAAATACCACACATGTGAATTTGCAGCAACTGACAAGCATGCATCATGGACAGCAGGATTGTAAGTGCACTCTGCGCTAAAGGCCCATTCTGCATCAACATCAGCATCACAATCTCCTTTCACAGAAGACTCAACAATGGTTGCATTTGTAGTGGAACCAGCATTTGCAGTGGAACCACCCTCTTTCTTCTTAGCCTCTTTGGCCTTCAACTTAGGACACGACTTGATCAAGTGATCATTGGCTTTACAATAATGGCAACGCATCTTCTTTTTGCCCTTATCACCAGAATTGCCAGACGAAGTGCTGCCACCAGAAGCATTAGGAACAGAATTTTTGCCACTCGCAGCAGAACCATAAGAAGTGGCTGCATTACTGTTACCACCCTTTCTTTGAGAAGCAATAAAAGCCTGTTCAACTGCACGCTGCCTAGTCCTGCTTTTTCTAGAAAGTGACTCTTGCAACAGCAATGTGCATAATGCATCAAACTTGACAACTTCAGGATTTCCTTGGGTCATCAGTCTCCAAGTACTAGCAAAAGTCTGGTAGGAATCTGGTAAGGCATCAAGAACAGTCTGCACAAGGGAACTGTCCGAAATGACTTCACCTGTAGAAATGAGTTGCTCATTGATATCCTTGACACTAGCAAGGAAAGTGTCCATATCATCTTCCTCATGCATAATCTTTGACTCTAGCTCTTTACGCAGCAAAGCAATTTTAGCCTCATTGCGGTTTGCATAAAGACCTGCTAGAATATCCCAAGCCTGCTTTGCAGATTTTGCTGAACGGATGTGAGGAATAATGGTGCGCTTCACAGACAACGCAATCAATGCATGAGCCTGCGCATCCTTAACATCCCAACGAGCTTGTTCTGCCGTAGGCAAAACAACTCTAACAGCTGCAATCCTTGCAGCAAGACCTGCAACATCCTCAACATCGCCTACATCTTCAGAACCAGGACGTACATCAATGCCCTGCACAATGTTCCAGACACCTTTTGACACAAGAACATGTTGCATCATATAAGCCCACAAAGGTTAGTTGTCCCCATCCAACCTGTCCTCAGCAGCAAACATCTTGAACACATCTGTGTTGTTGTTGTCAGCCATGGTAAATGCTGCACCTGATGTGAAAACCGCCCAAAAATAGGAGAAATGGAGCGGGAACAACTTGTGCTATATAGCACAAACCGTAGAAGACTATAGGGCACCTGTTATGCAGAAAACGGCACTGACAGAAAATCTGCACAAAATGACGAAATAGCCTGTGCAGTATTGCCCGTAGTGGAAACGGAGGCCGAAATGAGCCCAAATCAAAATTCTGAGTAGACCAAGCTATTTGAGCTACCCCAAAATATTTGTTGACCTGCAAACGCTCGCCAAAGCTCACTGAAATCGGAGAAAGTGAGCAGGCGTGTGCTGGAGCAGCTGGCGACTAAGACTAAGCCCGGGAGGACGTGACCTGCTCTGATACCAATTGTTGGAATTAGGGTTGCAGAGAAACACACACAGCTTGGAGAAGACGAAGGAAGCTCAAGGCACACAATAGAGAGTGTCTTACTTAGTGTGCAATGGAAAGATTCATAGCCCTAGAGTGATGGGCGTATATACAATGCACGGGGGAAAAAACCTCCTAAAGAGGGAAAAAATGCCCCGGCGGTCCTAGTGTGTTCACACACATCACTACCACATGTCTATGGTAACATCATGAAATGTCATGAATTGCAGCAAGAATCAAGGTCGTCTGACTCTTGTCATGAACTGCAACAGTTGGAGCTGAAGGGCGTCTTGCCTCTATCACAAAATGCAGCAGGAGCCAAAGGTCGCTTTGCGTATATCATGAAATGCAAAATGAACTAAAATCATGAATGCAACTTGCTTCTTCTCCCATGCAAAACCTGGGCTATTGTTGATGCCTGCTTCGTAAGTATCTTTGTAATGTTCTAGTCATTTGTGAGCCTTGCCTTGCAAGGAGCCTGGCACTATCTCTTGTGTAAGTGTATCTATATCTTGTGAAGATTGTGCTCCTAACCCCACAAGTGATATGTGTGGTGTGTAGGACCAACACCTCCCTTGCAATTGTCATTCAAAATCACTATGTCTTGCAAAGGTATTAGCGCTAGCTTTGCTCTTAGCTAAGCTTGGCTAGGTTTTTTGAACAAGTGTAATAAGAGAGTTCCTAGTCATATATCATGCTTAACTGAAGGTGCATGAAAGTATGATGTGACCAGGAACTAAGTTGTTGCTAAGTTTTATATAAATGTCTTGTTGCAAGATTCCACATCTCTCTCTCTCTCTCATTAGGAAAAATATGGACTCTCCATGGGCCTTGTAAGAATCCCTAATTTTAAGGAAGTATGTTGTGATTAAGGGAGACAAAGGAAATGATGGGGGCTATTTTGGTAGGTCATTTTCTAGCCTTCAAGCCTAGAAAAGGTGGGGTAAGTAGTGACTAGGAGGCTACCTTCTCTCTCTAGCTTTTCAACATCTCTTAGAGAAAAGGGGGTGTCATAAAGAGGGAGAGGGACCCTTGTACAAAAAGAGAACCCCACATTTCATGTTTTTTTTAAAAAACGCGGCCAAAAATAAACCCTAAAAATTTGAAATTTATTGAAATTTTCAAAAGTAGTCATTTCCCCCCAAAAAGTGACCCCAAACCTATTCTAATATCAAAACATCATTTTTTGCCTCCAAAATCCCTTTCTCTCTCTCCATGTCTCCTCTTTGTCTCTCTCACTCCCCTTCCTCAAAGTAGCCATGCCCACCATAGCCAGGACCTGCTGCATCTCCCTCTTCATCTAAATGCTAAATCCTCCTTCTCACTCTTACAGAATTTTGCATCTCCCTCTCCATCTACCTGCTAAACCCTCCCTCTCATTCTCACACACTCCTGGATCTGCCTCTTCATCTACTTGCTAAACCCTTCCTCTCACTGATACATTCCTCTCTCCTCTCTTCTTTCTATCCCTTTACCCTCTTCCATTGTTCACTGTCCTCCCTCAAAAATACCAAGTCTACCGTAAGCCAAGATCTACAAAAACTACCTCTTCATCTACCTCCTCAATCTTCCATTTCAATGTCAACGTCCCCTCCCCTGACCCTACCCCTTCCCTCATACTCAACTTCCCCTATCAACCAAGCTCACCATTATTACAAGCTAATGTAGTTGTCTTCACATCCACCTTTGCCTCTATTGCATCCCACAACACTAATACACAACCGTCACACAAGCTATGGAAAAGACTCTAGCATACCCAACTTCTTGCAAGATATGGAACATAATATTTATTTTTCATGTAAGGTGGAGTCACATCACAAACTTTCTAGTTGTAAGGAGACAGAAGGATGCCCCTGCACCACAGGTGGAAACTCCATAGCCATGAGACAGAGATGGATCCCAAGCATAGGAAGGTCAAGTATGTCAAGCAATGGCGATGTTACTTTACACAAGGGCACTGGTTTCAAACCTGAGTGTATTTGAGGCAACATTTGAAGAATTTAGATCTGTAGTCTATACATGTTGAACATGTATCCATAATGCCCAAAGCTATCAACATAGCTTTTACTTTGTAATCTCAATCATGTTTGAGGTGGTCTGCAATGGACATGGTTTTGTAACAACAAGCGCTATGGCTTTAATATATGAAATCTTTGATCTTGCAAATTATTTTCCATGTAGCAATTTCTTTAAAGATTTAATTCTTACTGAGGGGTCACATGAATACGGTAAATTCTTGGTGAATACTAGGGGTTCATAACTAATCTAGAAAGTGTTGAACCAATGTTGAGAATTATGCTAGTGGGGAGGATTACCCATCACTCATAAGCCAACATCAAGATGGGCCATGTAATTGCATCATGGTAGCATTTTTGAGGATGCAAAACTATATCAACCAATGTTTCAAAGGTAGGGGCTAGTTGGTTAGTTTAGGAGAGGAGGCAAGGGTGCCTATTCATGCATTGGATGGAAAAGAGACATGGGATGGGTTTAAAAAACCTTTATTATCTCTCTCTCTCTCTCTCTCTCTCTCTCTATCTCTCTCTCTCCCTCTCCCTCTCCCTCTCCCTCTCCCCCCTCTCTCTCTCTCCCCCCCCCCCCCCCCGCAATATCTCTTTGCTTTCAGCTAGCTAGCCATGTATGATCAATTATTTTTTGCATAAACTTATAGAGTAGTGTTTTGTACTAATAGAATATTGGCTCCTTTATGGGTAGCTTCTTTAAGAATCAATTATCTCTCTCTGTATCTCTCCTTTTTGTGGATGTTATGGCCATTTGCTTCAGCTCTGTTTCACTAGTAGGCCTTTGTGAGACTAAAAAGTGTCTTGTACAACCAAGCAAAGCACCCCCTTTTTCTTTAGAGAACAAAACTAGAGCATACACACTATGGGGCAATAAAAATCAAAGGGGGGCTTGCAACGCGCCATGGTATGAGATAGCTATTATTGCATGGTTGAGTGAAGTTTGAACATCATGTAGGACCATGTCAACCATGCCAAAGCAAGCTGGCACAAATAGAAGGCAAGACAAGGGATGCATAGGCCTTGGGAGGCCCAAAGAAAGCCTTCCACAAGGGAGCACATTTGGGCCTTCCATAGGTCCTTTCTTTGGGCCTCCCAAGGCCTATGCACCCACTGCCTTGCCTCCTACTCTTTGTGCTTGCTTAGTTTTGGGCATGGTGGCCTTGGGCCTACAAGATAACCATGAACATCCATCCAAAGAAGCATTTTACAAAACTATAGCTCATATGATATATCTAGAAAAAGCAAACTCATCCTCTACTACAAATGGCTATAGATGGCTCACCATGTGCATGATGCATTCTCTAATTCTCTGCTACAGATGGCTCAAATTATGCATGATGCATACTCAATTAGCAAGCAATACAAGGAATAACTTATCTTGGGTTTGATCCATGTATCATGTCATTTATCCATCATAAGAGTGTATCCTCAATAAAGGGGCAATGCCCTTGAGTTCCAAAAGGGTCTTTCTCTCTCTCTCTCTCTCTCTCTCTCTCTCTCTCTCTCTCTCTATCCCTAGTTATCTATCTATTTATCTATCTTTGTGTTTTTTATTTGCATGTGTATCTATCTATCTATCGAATTATCTATCCATCTATCTATTAATGTATTTATCTATATCTATTTGTCTGTCTGTCTCTTTACCCTCCATTTATCTATGTACAATATATATATATATATATATATATATATATATATATATATATATATATATATATATATATATATATATATATATATATATATATTGACGGGAGCAAAGCGAACCCCGAACCCCCGACGGCCTCTAAAACACCGGGGACCGAATGGAGCGCCTCGAGCCTGTCATGGTAAAGCAAACAGGGGCACCACCTAGCTTCAGCGGCTAGGATGCAAACAACACACCACCATAACAAAGTTTTCATCCAAGAGAGATGGATGCTTGGGAGTAATGATGAAGAGGAAAGGGAATGAGATCAAGTGAGAGAGAGAGAGAGAGAGAGAGAGAGAGAGAGAGAGAGAGAGAGAGAGAGAGAGAGAGAGAGAGAGAGGGGGGGTATAGCGGCTTAGTACTTAGGCACCACAAAAGGATGGCGAATCCGCACACCCTTCACACATACACAAGCTCACTCCAAACACAAGATTAGGTGGCGATTCCGCACACCTCACATGGGCAAAACATTGCAAGAAAACATACTCACAAAACCTCAAGCTTTATTTAGAGAATAAGGCGATGAAATGGGGAGCATAGGGTAGAGGAATGAGAAGGGAGAGAGTGGTAGAGCACATGGCGGATAGGTGGGAGTTGATGGCGAAGACTCGCACGAGGGTTATGGCCATCATCCTTCATTTAGTTGCCCTTCATCTTCCATAGCCAAGGGTGTAGAGGTCATGCTGAAGACAAGCATGGTGATTGCGGTGATGGTGATGGTGTGGGTGTGTGTGTGTGCACTAGGCACACACAGTGCATAGTGTGTTCGTTGGTGATGTTGTGTGTGTATTTAGTGTGATGGTGACCCCTATTTATATAGGGGAGGAGGGGGCAGGAATTCTAGAATTTAGAAATGAAGAAATCATTATCTACATAGGCCATGTGACTGTGGGCCCCACTTGTCTGGCTGTGTGTATATGTGCCAGTACAGCAGTCTCATGAGAGAGAGACTAAGAGAGAGAGATGGGTTGTTGAAAAAAAGTGAGAGGTGACATGGAGAATGGGGAGAGAGAGGAGTGTGTTCAGAGGTGAATCTGTGTGTAGATGTGTGTGAACACAAGACAAATCAGGTAACCACTGGGTGGGGATGGGTCTGTGGGCACCTTTTTCAGTGAAACTGAGTGTGTGTGAGTGTGGGGAAGGTTATTTAGCTACAAGACAAGAGATATGGCGCCATTTAGAGAGAGAGGGGGGTATTTGGGTCATGGGATATGATAGGAGAGAGAAAGAGGGGGTGGGGTATACTATTTTGGAAGATAGGGTAAGTTGCATGTGAGTTAGGGTGCATTATTGGTGAGTTATAATGCATTATTGGTGAGAGGTGGGGTAGCTTGAGGGGAGAGAGAAAGGAGAAAGGACAAGGGGAAGAGACAGGGGGTTGACCTTTTGAGTGGTGGAGAGGAAAAGGGACACACGGTGGGGCAACAGTGAAGAAAAAAGGAGGCAAGGTGGGTATGGGCTACCCCGCAGGCATGAGGTGGCCTATTTTACCTTTCTTATATATTTACATAATCATACTTTATTTTTTCCTTACTTTTTCCAATGCCTTTTATCACTCCCTCCCTAAGAGGGGGTTTTCATGGGGTGGGGACGAGAGAAGAGGGGAATGGGAGCTTGGCTTGTGAAAAGCCCCCATCATTAGCCCTCCCAATTTGGCTAGAGGTATTCATGTCTCTAGCTCATCTGTTTGATCATTATCATCGGAGGTGGCGGCTGATGTTGTGTCCTCATTTAGAATGTCAATTGGTGGAGCCTGGTCAAATCGAAGAAAATAAGGTTTAAGTCGCCAACCATTTACCCTGGTTTTATGAAGTTTTCCATTAGCCTCCATAAGCTGGTAGCTTCCATTGGCATACTTTTTCTTGACGATGAAAGGACCTTCCCATCGGAGTAGGAGTTTCTTATCCTTGCGTATGTCGAAGCGATTGTCGTAGCGGAGCACCAACATTCCTTTCTTCAATTCTTTTTTCCGGAGATGCTCGTTAAAGCTAAGCCGTCTATGCTCTGCTTGTGCTGCATAATAATTTATTGCTTCTTATCTGTCCAGCTGCAGTCTTTCCAAGTTGATGATGTGATCTCTCAAATGCATGTTGGGCTGTTGAAGCTTTCTTGCCATTACTTTGAGACTTTGTAGTTGCACTTCAATGGGCAAGATTGCTTCCTTACCAAATACTAGATGATACGGTGTGAATCCCCAGGATGTACGAAATGAAGTTCTGTAGGCACATAAAGCTGGTAGTAGATACTTATCCCAGTCTCCAGGATGATTGTTTACCTGCTTGGTAATAATTTTAGAAACCATTCCATTTACCTTTTCAACTAGGCCATTACATTGAGGGTAATATGGTGAAGAGTGCCTCCTTGTAATGCCCAGTTTCTGCATTAATTCTCCTACCAAGTCTACTCTGAAACCTGGCCCTCTATCAGAGATGATCTCTAAAGGTGTGCCAAACCTACAGCATATGTGCTCGTAGATAAATTTAGCTACCTCTACCGCTGTGATTCTATTGGTGGCTGTAGCCTCTGCCCATTTAGTCATGTAGTCGACCCCCATGATAATGTAGAATTTTCCTGAGTTGGCCCTAGGTAATGGCCCAATGGCATCAATACCCCAATTTTCAAATGGGCCATATGAGAGACCTAGTGCCGGCCTTTTGACACAACTTACATGTTTTGCACCAGTGGTGTACATCATGGTTGAGGCTAGTCCATATGAAGCCTGCCTGCAAGATTTTCCTACTTGTTATGTCTAGGGCAAAGTGACCACCACAAACCCCATCGTGACAACTAGCAATTACTCCCGTGATTTCCTAAGAGAGAGGGACCTTCCTGAGTATTTGGTCCTTACCCTTACAGTACAAACCGTCATTGATGAGTCGATACCTTGTGGCCTTCCGTGTCAGCCATTGCTTCTGTCCCTTTGTTAAATCTGATGGGCATTCCCCTGTTTCCAAAAAATGCATGATGTCAGGCAAGGCATCACTTCCTTGAAATAGAGGGAGCTTTAGTTTTATTGCTCCAACCACCACTTCCTGTAGTCTTTCACTTGTTAGGGCATCTGCTTCTTGGTTTTGAGCCCTTGGGATATGGTGTATTTGAACTTCTTCAAACTTACCCAACAAGGTTTTTACACCACTTAAGTGAGTCCTTTAACTAGGATTCTTGCATGTCCATGCTCCATTTACTTGCCTTACCAGAAGTAGAGCATCCCCAAATACATTAAGGCGTTGTACGCCTTGCGAGACACACCATTGTAGACCCTTGGTTAGTGCTGCATACTCAGCTTCATTGTTAGAATGTGAATCTAACAATTGGCCCAACGAAAATACCTTTGTCCCTTTGTCATCAAAGACCACTATGCCTGCAGCTGCTTTGTCGGACGCTCGCTTGTAGGCTCCATCAAAGTAGAGAGAGTATGCTCCTTCTACCATCGGTGGTACTGGAGGTAATCGGACTTCTCCTTCCTTAGATTGCTTCTCCTTCCCTTCAAAGACTTGGTAGGTCATGAGTCCCCCCAAACTTGCCCTTGTCGTGCTTTCTACCTGTATCGTGTAGTCAAACTCTTGCAGACGAACTCTTGTACACCATAGGGAAATATTTCATCCGTGGTTAGAATCACAAATTGCTTAGGCAGCAAATATGACCTAAACTTTGTAGTTGCAAATCTAAGAGCTAGGACTAAGTGTTACACATGGGTGAAACCTTTCTCTCCTGCTGTCATCATTCGACTAGAGAAGTAGATTGGCCTCATGAAAGATGTCGTCGTATCCTTTTGGAGTAGCACAGCCCCCAATGAGTCATCACAAACACTTGAGGTGACATAGAATTTTTCATCCCACTTAGGTGGTGAGATAGTTGGCAGAGTGGCTAAGACCTCCTTTACCTTGTTGTAGTGATGTTCGCTTTCCTCGTCCCAAGTGAAAGTTGATCTTTGAGTGAGTTGTTGCAGTGGGAGAACAAGTTGTGATAGTAGATGTATGAATCTACTTAAGTACCTCACCTTCTGTAGAAAAGAGACCAGTTGACGTGCGGTCGTTGGTGAAGGTAGGGCTATGAGTGCGGACACCTTACTTGGGTCGGCGTTGATACCTCTTGCTGAAATTTCATGGCCTAGTAGAATGAATTTACTCTCCCCAATGTGACATTTATCCACATTAAGTTGCCCACCTAGGCTCTACAACCTGGCCAAACCTTCAGTTACCGTTTCTAAATGTGAAATACGGGAGCTATATATACAAAAATCATCAATGAACACTCTTATGGATGTTCCAAAGAACGGTTGAAAAACATGTGTGACATATCTTTGGAATGTGGCAGGTGCATTTGTGAGACCAAATGGCATAACCCTGTATGCAAAACAACCCCATGGCGTGATAAAAGTGGTTTTTAGCTGATCTTCCAAGGCTATGCGTATTTGAAAGTATCCTGAATAACCATCATAGACGGTATAGCATTCAAAACCCGCTACTTCATTCAGAATTTCATCCAAGAAAGGGAGAGGAAAGTGGTCTCTCTTTGTAGCTGCATTTAGTGGTTTGTAGTCAACACAGACCCTCCACTCACCATTCTTTTTAGGCGTCACCACTATGGGTGACACCCATTCTGAGTTTTCTACAGGATAGATGAATCCCGCCTCCAGCAGTTTCCTTACCTCGGCCAAGAGTGCCTTTTCTTGTATGACCCCCAGTCGTCATAGCTTTTGCACAACTGGTTTTACCCCTTCCTTCAACTTAATATGATGTTCCACCACTGTAATGCCTGTGATTCTTTCATAGTTGTCAATGAACAGGTTAGGAAATCCCATCAACATTTGCAAAAAACTATCTTTCTCCTCAAGTGTTAATTCCGTAGACAGCATACCCTTCAACCTACTTCCTCCTAGGCCAGGTGATTTTCTCTCCTCTTCATTGGGTTTCCCTTTTGGTGATGGATCACCAGTTGTGCTTACCCTTTGTGGATCCTTCATAATGATACCCATCACATCAATGGAACTGTCACTTTCGTCGGTGGATGTGGTCTCCTCCTCAGAATTGGAAGATTTGCTAGTGGTTTCATCTGCCGATGTTTCCAGATTCATTTGCTTCTGCTTGCCAATCCTCATGTCGTAGTAGATTGTCTCCCCTTTCTTACCGGTCATGCGTAGAAGGCCAGTACCCAAGTCCTGTTTTGCCTTCATGGCCATTAACCATGGCCTTCCCAAAATTAGTGGATAGCCCTCCCCCTTAGTAGGCATTACAAAAATATCTACCTCTACCTCAGTGTTGAAAGCTTTTATTTTCACGGCACTTACCACACCCACACACTTTACTTTTGCATTGTTTGCCATCTTTGCCTTGCATGGAGAAGGCTTGTCAACCTCGAGCCCTAATCGAAGCATCATAGCTTCGCTCATTACACAGATTTGTGCACCTCCATCAATGTAGGTGTTTCCAACCCTCTTTCCTTTTATGTTTACGTCGACAATTGGAAGGATGTCATCCATGTTGCATCCCGAAATTGCTCCGGCTACCTTTGTTTTGGAGCGTTTTGTACTTACCATTTTAGACCATTGTTGCCTTACTTTAGGTACAAGATGTAGCAACTGTGGCCATGTAATCTTCGGTCCTTGCTCTGCCACATCCAATGTTAGATCATAGGGCTTAGAACTTTCTCCTAGCTGGAAGTCGGTGATGCCCAATTTCCATCGTGGCCTGGATGGCCTCTTGCTAGTTTCTCCTCTCATGCTTCTCTCATCATCTGATTGTGTAGCTTTCTCCCTCCTAGCTCTTTTCACAGTCATGGCTTCAAGAAAAGTTACCTTCTCCTTACCCTTGTCCCTCTCCTTTGCTCTGGGTGGATCCACTACTACGGCTTTTCCTTTCTCTTCTAGCCTTATGATGTTTACAGGGCGATCAGGTGGTGGGGCTGGTGGAAGAGGTGGGATGGATGCTTGTAGTGGTTTCTGGGGTGGACGTAGAATTTGTGTTGGTGGGATATCCGGAGTTTCATGGAAGAAGTGATGAAGATGTGGAAGATTTTTTGGAAAAGATGGAGGTTGCCTGCAGTAGCAGGGTGGTGCTCGGGGTGGGGGTGTTCTTTCTCTAGGGGGTGACAATTGGTTCTTCCTACCTCCTCTATTATAGTTTTGTTGTGGTTTGGGACAGTAGTACATACCGTGACCGTCTTCTCCGCAGTTGTAGCAATGATACTCCCTGTTTTGTCGTCGTGCTCTTCCAGGGTCTTGATCTCTTTCTTGACTCCTCCCTTGTTGTATTAAGTGGACAGACAAATTTTGCAATTGGTCAGTAATATGGGCCAATATATCTTGTTGGTCATCTCTTACCCCAAGAGCCGGTGGTGGTGGTATGGTGGTTGTCGTAGTTGGTGGTTGACGCGATGTTCCTGCTTCTGTTGACTTGGTTTCTTTGGCTTTCATTCGCAGCTTCTTGTCCTTAAGGCGAGCAATCTCAACGGCTAACTCGTACGTAGCCGGGAATCTACCTTTCACCTTCTCCTTGAGAAGCGGCCATAAGCCATGCGTGAACCGATCTTTTTTTAGGAAATCGGGTGCGGTTTCCCCCCTTGCCAGTGACTCAACCCACCGTTCCCACAAATCCACAAATTTAGACTCATAGGTGGCATATTCTAAAAGACCCTCCTGCTTCAAGTCTCTCAACTTGTCCCACAACTTTTCTGAAGTGGTACCTCCCCCAAAGCGCCTCTTAAAAGCGGTTTTTAAGGGTTCCCAGTCATCCTTGGTTGCTTGTGGAAGTGCATTGTACCATGATCTAGCTTCTAGCTTCATGAGATGCTTAAAGATTCTAACCCGAGATTCATCCGTATCTTTGTTACTCACTACACATGCTACTTCAAAGTCATCTAAGAAGTCTGTTACCAAATCCTCCCCCTTCTTTCCTTTAAATGTTGGAAATGCTACACTTGCCATGATTACTGAGAGAGAGCTAGAAAGACACACTGCTTAACTTGCAAAATTTTTTTCTTCTTTACAAGGAGGCGTGTATACCCTCTTATACTAGGACATAGATTAAAACTTCAAACGGTACATTGCCTTGTACCAAAGGTAAGACAAATGGTTGATCTGATGCCAGAACCTCAAAAAATCGCTCCCCACCCAGCATGGTTTCAATGACGTGTTGGTAGTGAGCCTTCAAATGCAGTATTACCTTGATTGAGCGTACACGTGTTGGTATGTGTGATCTGTCTTGAGGTAGGTTGTACTGATTCATGTGAAGCTTAGAGGTGCTTAGTCACTGTCCAAGCTTGTGGGAGAGGGTGGTGTTCTTTCCTGAAACAAACTCAGTAGATCCCTAGTTTCTCTAGTGAGAGTGTGAGCCAATGATTCCGTTATCTGTGCTACAGCATCAGGTGCGACTTGAAAACTGATTGTGATAAATACCTCGGTGACTTGAGTTACCCGATTCTCAAAGTAGAATAGTGTTGATTCTCTATTGTGTAGAGCTCCTTCCATTTTGTTGTTATGGGTTAGTTGTAGGTTGCGGACATGGTTTCGACCTTCTCCTTCTTCTTCTTGGCACTTGGCCTATGTATATCCACTGGGTTTGGCGTGTTGGTTGACTCTCCCACTGCAAATCGATTACCATTATGCCTGGCACTCAAGCTTCAATGGAGATGCGGAGTTCGTCTAGTTGTGCTTGGAGCTCTTCTTCTTCTGTCGTCCAATTAGCAAATCCTGCTAGCCATTCATCCATTCACAATAGTTTAGGGGTTTCAGTCTTGTAAACTGAAGGGTTTCATGAAAAGATCCTTAGTGGGGGCACCAAATGACGGGAGCAAAGCAAACCCCGAACCCCCGACGGCCTCTAAAACACCGGGGACCGAATGGAGCGCCTCGAGCCTATCATGGTAAAGCAAACAGGGGCACCACCTAGCTTCAGCGGCTAGGACGCAAACAACACACCACCATAACAAAGTTTTCATCCAAGAGAGATGGATGCTTGGGAGTAATGATGAAAAGGAAAGGGAATGAGATCAAGTGAGTGAGAGAGAGAGAGAGAGAGAGAGAGAGAGAGTGAGAGAGAGTGAGGGAGGGGGGATAGCGGCTTAGTACTTATGCACCACAAAAGGATGGCGAATCCGCACACCCTTCACACATACACAAGCTCACTCCAAACACAAGATTAGGTGGCGATTCCGCACACCTCACATGGGCAAAACATTGCAAGAAAACATACTCACAAAACCTCAAGCTTTATTTAGAGAATAAGGCGATGAAATGGGGAGCATAGTGTAGGGGAATGAGAAGGGAGAGAGTGGTAGAGCACATGGCGGATAGGTGGGAGTTGATGGCGAAGACTCGCACGAGGGTTATGGCCATCATCCTTCATTTAGTTGCCCTTCATCTTCCATATCCAAGGGTGTAGAGGTCATGCTGAAGACAAGCATGGTGATTGCGGTGATGGTGATGGTGTGGGTGTGTGTGTGTGCACTAGGCACACACAGTGCATAGTGTGTTCTTTGGTGATGTTGTGTGTGTATTTAGTGTGATGGTGACCCCTCTTTATATAGGGGAGGAGGGGGCAGGAATTCTAGAATTTAGAAATGACGAAATCATTATCTACATAGGCCATGTGACTGTGGGCTCCACTTGTCTGCCTGTGTGTATATGTGCAAGAACAGCAGTCTCATGAGAGAGAGACTAAGAGAGAGAGATGGGTTGATGAAAAAAAGTGAGAGGTGACATGGAGAATAAAGTAATTACAAGAGGGGAGAGAGGGGAGTGTGTTCAGAGGTGAATCTGTGTGTGAACACAAGACAAATCAGGTAACCACTGGGTGGGGATGGGTCTGTGGGCACCTTTTTCAGTGAAACTGAGTGTGTGTGAGTGTGGGGAAGGTTATTTAGCTACAAGACAAGAGATATGGTGCCCTTTAGAGAGAGAGGGGGGTATTTGGGTCATGGGATATGATAGAAGAGAGAAAGAGGGGGTGGGGTATACTATTTTGGAAGATAGGGTAAGTTGCATGTGAGTTAGGGTGCATTATTGGTGAGTTATAATGCATTATTGGTGAGAGGTGGGGTAGCTTGAGGGGAGAGAGAAAGGAGAAAGCACAAGGGGAAGAGAGAGGGGGTTGACCTTTTGAGTGGTGGAGAGGAAAAGGGACACACGGCAGGGCAACAGTGAAGAAAAAAGGAGGCAAGGTGGGGATGGGCTACCCCGCAGGCATGAGGTGGCCTATTTACCTTTCTTATATATTTACATAATCATACCTTATTTTTTTTTTACTTTTTCCAATGCCTTTTATCACTCCCTCCCTAAGAGGGGGTTTTCATGGGGTGGGGATGAGAGAAGAGGGGTATGGGAGCTTGGCTTGTGAAAAGCCTCTATCAATATATATATATATATATATATATATATATATATATATATATATATATATCCCCTATCTCTATCTTGTTTCTTCACTCTCTTTTCTTTATTTTGATTTCATAGTCTGTGTTCCTTGGGGATTTCAAAGAGCACAAGCTTATGGTTGAACTTACACAAACTCATATCAAATACAACATAATAGCATGCCATTGCATTATTGATGGCAAAGGTAGAACGAAGTGTTTGAACAATGCCAAGAGGGGATTCATGTGTGTGCTTGCAAACATGAGGGAATATGATTGCTCTATCTTTCTTGGATTAGGTTTGAGTGTATTCTTTCAAAAATTTGAAGCCTTCCAAATATATTGAGATAAACTCTGAGTGCGCATGAACTAAATGTTTGTTCAATGCCAAAGGAGGTTCATGTCTATGCTTGCAACAAAAGGAAATATGATTGCTCTATCTTGCTTAGATTAGTCTTGAGTATGGGATTCTTCTAAGAATTTGAAGCTTGCCACCATTTTGAGATAAACTCTAAGTGCTCATACAACAGAAAATGAATCAAACCTGACCTTTGAGGTTAGATGGCTTACTAGATCTACATGCAGGCACATTGCAAAGGTGTACTTGCTACCAAAAAATCAATTTACTTGATCAATTCACTCATGAGCACCAAAAATTTGGCAGGAAGCACAATACACATACAAGATTAGATGAAACAAAAATTGATCACAAGCACAACATCATATAGTTGAAGATTAACTAGAGTGGACAAAAATGTAATGAAACAAGAGTGCTTTCTATTCAAGTAGTTTCATTACAAAGTTTGTAGCTTGGCTACAATAATAGCTTGGGATGTTATGTACTGGATCAAATACATTGAATGGAATATAGACTGAGGCAATTGCTATGCTCATAGTAAGGCTTGTCTCATCATTGATAACTCCATGGACCTCCATATCCACAAGTATACACACTAAACAAAGACTGTTTAGAATGAGCTTCTAATTGGAGAAGTCACACTTTCCACTTGACACCAAACCAAGTTGAGCCCAAGCATCCACTACAATAACATCCTGTAATACAACAAATATTGTGTTAGCTACTATAGTTTAAATTAGTATACATTGTTGAGTTATATAGATTAGTTCTTATCTATAGCATGCACAACCATAAAGGTACCTGAGAGGCATTCAAGCGGTTGCTTTGCAAGTAAGCTGGATAAAAAAATACGTTCACAAATACCGTTGTCAAAAAATATGAACACATGCAAATTAAAGAGGACATATCCATAAGATGACTCAGCATTAGACTTACAATGAGGTACAAATTGGTTTGAAGCTCTCTGCAAGTGGATCTCAGGTACACTATACACATGTTGAGTGATGGAAACCATTCCAGATTTTGTTTTGAAAGCCATCAGTCTTCACTTCCAATGGCGTTCTAGTATGCCTCGACATTGTACTCCATGAGGATCAACACTGAACGGTTGCATGTAGACCCATGAGCCTTGCTAAATACCTGTGGGATCCATTCCACCTTCAAGCTCTTTGTGTTGTGCAATATGACCTTTTGTATCTCCAACTTGGGCCGTCTATGCGTGGTATGGGTGGACATGCTTGAGAAGAGGTCGGGTGGCCACACAGTAGAGACAGGGGGGTGAGGGTTGGAGAGAAGGATAGTGAGGTCTACAAAGTACAAAGAGAATGAAGGGGAGAAAGGGAGAGATAGAGAGGATGGAGAGTGAGCTTTTGTCTATGGTGGGATAGTGATGAGCTTTGGGCTATGGTGGACTGCATTGTGGAGAATGGAGGGGTGAGGGGAGGGAAAGCTAGAGAGGATGGAGAGTGAGCATTTGGCTATGGTGGGGTTGACTGTAGAGAGAGTGAGGAGAGGGAGGGGGGACAACTGAAGAGGAGGACAATGATGAGATTTGGGCTATGGTAGGCTGCACAGCACAGAGAGAATGGAGGGGGGAGGGGAGGGAGAGCTAGAGAAGATGGAGAGTGAGCTTTTGGCTATGGTGGGGTTGACTGCAGAGAGGAAGTGAGGGGAGGGGAGGGGAGGGGGCAGGGGAGAGAAGATTGTGGGAGAGAGAGAGAGAGAGAGAGAGAGAGAGAGAGAGAGAGAGAGAGAGAGAGAGAGAGAGAGAGAGAGGGAATTTGGAGAGAAAAAGTGATTTTTTGATGTTTGGTTATGTTTTGGGCAATTTTGGAGGGGAAACGGTCATTTTTGAGACTTTTCAAAAATTTCAAAATTTTAGGGTTTTTTGACCTGCGCAATTTTTCTTTTGGGGTCCCTTTTTGTCAAGGGTCCCTCTCTAGGCTTTATGACACCTCTTTCCCCCTTTTTAACCCCCCCCCAGTCCACCTCCCCTTTCTCTCTAGGAATCAAGCATTGAAGAGGGGGACAAATAGGCTACCCCCCTATCTCTCCTTAGGCTATATGTGATATCCCAAGAGCCCTCTCATTGGTCCTCCACTAACCCTTCCCTAATCAAAAGGGCCCTAGGAGAGTCCATATTTTTCCTAATGTCTCTCTCTCTCTCTCTCTCTCTCTCTCTCTCGCTCTCTCTCTCTCTCTCTCTCTCTCTCTCTCTCTCTCTCTCTCTCTCTCTCTCTCTCTCTCGGCGTGTCCCTCAAGCTTATGAGAGGCTTGAAACCTCAAAAGTAACAATCTTTGATCCTAGAATCTTTAGCTTACAAGGCTCGAACTTAAGTTTGAGCCTAGTAGCCTCGAGACTCAAATTTCAAGCCTCATGTGAGCTAGACATTGTAGCAAGCTTCTTTCTAGCTAGAAAGCATTTGCAAATGTCTATAGCTCATGAGGCTTGAGCTTAAGATTGTGATCCTCTTGAGACAAAGACTCCTCAAAAATGAAAATCTCTTGTTCTAATATCTAGCTCATGAGGCTTGAACCTAAGTTTGAGCCTCTATGGCCTAGAGACTCAATTTTCAAGCCTTATGAGCTAGAGGTCACTACAAGTTCTAGAAGAACATTGTTGAAAGACTCAAGATTAAAGCCTTATAAGTGAGAATCTCACATCTACCTCATGAGGCTCAAACTTAAGTTCGAGCCTCTATGACATAGAGACTTAATTTTCAAGCCTTATGAGCTAGAGATCACTACACATTTTAGAAGAACACTGTTGAAAAAATCACAAGCTTAAAGTCTTATAAGTGACAATCTCACATCTAACGCATGAGGCTCAAACTTATGCTTGAGCCTCTATGACCTAGAGACTCTAATGAGCTACAAATCACTACAAGTTTTAGACAAAGACTGTTGAAAAACTCACAAGCTTAAAGATCCATAAGCAAAAATATTTTCTTTGAACATCTAGCTCAGGAGGCTCAAACTTAAGTTCAAGCCTCTATGACCTAGATACTCAATTTCCAAGCCTTACAAGCTAGATATGACTAGACCTTTTAGATGTTTTCTCATTCCAAGGTGCAACTAAGCTCCACGCATTCAAGTTTTTAGAGATTTTTTGTTCCCATTGGAAAAAAAAGAGCAGCCATGGTCATCTTGAGTGAGAAAAAATGCCTCTTTCACACCTAGAAATATTTCTCAATGAGAAAAAGGGTCTCTTTCAAAATTAAAAACATTTTCATAGAAAATTGAGTTCCTAGGTCATGAGGATTCTTTTTAGCTAGAAATCATTTGCAAAATTCTCTAGTTAATGAGGCACAATCTTAAGCTTGAGAGCCTACAAATCTTAAAAAGCTTTTAATCTTGAAGTCCCATAAGATACTCTCTACTCCTAGAGTCTTTGGCTTATGAGACTCAAACGTAAGTTCAAGCCTCATTACCTAGAGAATCAATTTTTAAGACTCATGAGCTACAGATTCTAAGAGGATTCTTTCTAGATACAAAGAATTTTCAAAATTCTTTACCTCATTAGGCTTGAGCGTAAGCTTGAAAGCCTCTTGAGACAAATGTTTTTGAAAAACTCATAAGGTTGAAACCTCATAAGATACATTATCTACTCCTAGAGTCTCTGGCTCATGAGGCTCAAGCCTCATAAGCTAGACATCTTGAGCTAAAAGATAAAATTTGTGCTCTCAAAATCTCTAGCTCATGAGGCTTGCACACTTAAATTTGAGCCTCATGACTTGGAGAATCAATTTACATGTCTCATAAGTTAGAGATCATACAAAGATTTTTTCTAGCTAGAAACCTTTTGTAAATGTCTCTAACTCATGAGGCTTGAGCTTACTTAATCCTGCGAGCCTCTTGAGACAAAGACTCTTAAAAAACACTCAAGCTTGAAGTCTCATAAGCTACAATATCTGTTCCTACAGTCTTTGGCTCATGAGGCTCAAACTTAAGCTTGAGCCTCATAAGCTAGAACATCAAAATATTGAAGTGTCATAATCTAAATGTCTTTAGCTCATAAACATGAAGCCACATAGGCTACAATGTCTTCTCCTAGAGTCTCTAGTTCATGAGGCTCAAACTTAAGCTTGAGCCTCATGACCTAGAGACTTGATTTTCAAGCCTCATTAGTAGCTAGAGATTCTAGAAGGACTCTTTCTAGCTACAAATCATTTGAAAAGTCCAAGCTAATGAGCCTTTAGCTCAAACATGTGAGCCTCTTGAAACAAAGAATCTTGAAAAATCTTTCAGTTGATCTTTTAGTCTCTGTCTTTTAGGCTCAAACTTAAGTTTGAACCTCATGACCTAGACACTCAATTTTCAAGCCTCATGAACATTATAGTAGATCTCTTTCCAACTAGAAACCATGTGCAAGAGTCTCTATCTGATAGGGCTTGAAGTGAGTTTTGACCTCATGAGGTGCAAGCTTATGTTTGATTTGATCTAAAGATTGAGTTTCTAAGCATCATGAACATTCTAGTAGGACTCTTCCAAGCTTGAATCCATCCATAGGAGTCCTATCTCATGAGGCTCAAACCTAAGGCTAAAGATCCTTGCAACACTTTTTCTATTTGATCATGCTCCTAAATCTCTAGTTCATAATGAACTTAATTTTGAGCCTCACGACTTGGAGACTCAATTTTTAAGCCTAATGAGCAATTTAGTAGGACTCTTTGTAGCTATGAACCACGTGAAAAAGTGTCAATCGTACTAAAACAAGAGCCTCATGACCTATAGAATCAATTTTAAAGCCTAATGAGCACTTTAATAGGACTCTTTCTAGTTATGAACAAGGTGTAAAAATATCAATCATACTAAAATTGAGAGCCTCATGGTCTAGAGACTTTTGAAAAACTCTTTCAAGTCAAAATCCATCCTCAAAAGTCGCCAGCTCACAAGTCTCTTAAACCTTGTGACCTAAATACTCAATTATCCTCATGACCACTCTAGAGGGACTCTTTAGAGCTAGAAACTATCTACAAGAGTGTCTATCACACTAAGTACAAGAGCCTCATGAGCTGAAGACTCTTTCTAAACTCTTTCTAGTTGAAAGAAAGTTTTGGAAGTATCTAGATTATGAGGCTCAAGTGAGCCTCATGAGCTAGACAATCAATATTCAAGTCTCATGGGCACTCTAGTAGGACTCTTTCTAGCATGAAACTATATGCCAAAGTCTCTACTTTGCTATGGATCAAACTTTAGGTCAAGTCTCATTAGCTAGAGACTCTTGCAAAACTCTTTCTAGTTGAAAGCAATCTTCATGAGTCTGTAGCTCATTAGGCCCTACTTGTTTTTTTGAGCCTCATGAGAACTTTGGTAGGACTCTTTATAGTAGCTAAAAACCATCTTCAAAAGACTCTACCTCTCCAGGCTTGAATTTTTGTGAGGATTGTGACCTAGAGACTCACGAGTCAAGTCTCAGAGCTAGAGACTCATGGAGGTTGATCAACTAGAAAAGAGTTTTACATGTGTCTCTAGTCCCCAAGATCTACAGTGAGCCTCATGGGGTATATACACTTGGATATATTGGAAGAGATTTTCAATTGTGTAGACATCTATAATACCATGAAGCTTTGTCTTAAACACAAGATTTTCTACATGTTCAACATAGTAAAGCCAAGTGTGAGAGCTTATCTATTGCTTATCCTTCAACAACCTTGTTAGGTATTCATTATTGTCATGAGAAGGATAGGCCCATATCTAAAAGTTTGCAGCTTGTATCATCTTAAAAACAAAGATATATTAGTTTGGAAGAATGAGAAAAGATAACATTTTGGATTTTTAGTCTAATAATAGGACAAGACTAAGTCCAATTGGTATTTTATTTTAATAATAGGATGAGAATATTTGGGATTTCTTATTTAACAATAGGAGGAGAATAAGTCCAATTGGCATTTTATTTATAGGCTTTAGTTTAAATAGAGAGAAGAAATTCAGTGATTCTACTTGGTACAATTTCATGAAAAGGACTTGATAATTGCATTAGTATAGCATTCCAAGATTATGGCCCAGATTTAAATGAAATCAATGAGTTTCTTGTCTTGTGATATTTGGAAATTTTCCTAAAAATTGATCCTATCTTATAGATAGATGCCAATCTTGTGAAGGTAAGCCATTTAAATAAAAAACAAGATAAGTTTAAATGCTATTTGTTTAAGCAGATGTAGATGCATTCAAGTGCCACATCGTCAAGACCATAGGATACATTAAGTACAAATGAACAGTGATCGCCTTGTGAAACTATTTCATGAAATAAGATCCTATAATACATATTACTCTCTCCCAAAATCCAACATGCTTGTGCTCATCATCAAGAGACAATTCTAGCATTTGTACTCATCTTAAACCTATTGACAAAGGGTACCACTTGCATGAAATGTCTCATGGAAATATCCTTCATATTGTGGTATTTAGTTTAAAATCTTATGCGCTTCATAAGAGAGAATTCCTACCTTTTTTATTAAAGAGATGCCCTCCCCAATTTGGGGCATGAAAAACAGTGGTTTTTTTTGGATTTGGGATCCATAGCTCTCTTCCATTGGATTATTCTTGATAATGATTCTTTTATTTTTCTCAATTACTGTTTAAGATATTTGTCGTAATCAAAGATACCATACTCATGAAAATATTATCATGGAACTAGCCTACATTTACACATTATCCAGTTGGAATAGCAAGCATGCTCATTCTCTCCATAAGATAGAGTTTATATCTTTGTGAATAAAGAGATGTCGTCCACCCTCACATGATAAAGAATATGCATGGGCATACTTGATTTTTTTTTAAAAATGTAATCAGTCAAGGAAAGAGCTAGAAAACTTTGTGAGAAAAACAATAAATTCACATTCTGAGGAGAATAATAATTACATGGCTATTTGGATGGATATATGCATATATAAGTGAGGGGAATAAACCTTTTACTTTCTGAAGGGAACAATAGTTACATGGCAATTTGGATGGGTATTTGAAAATACAAGCAAGGATATACTTGCAATATTTTAGTAAATGAAGCCGCTTGCAATAGATAAATAGAGTCTGTAACAAGAGAAAGCACAATGTTTAAGGATACCTATGTATAGGGTTAGCCCCTTGATATCGGTGCCAAGCTCACATTTATCACTTGTTGTAAATATGCATTGTCTAAATAAATAAGAGTAATTATTAATATCTCTTTGTTCTTAATTTTTTATCTAGGTGTTTTTGAACATCATCCTCATTTGAGATGCCCTCAATATGAAAAATTCTTTAGTGAGGGCTTGTGAAAAATTCCATTTTTGTTGCTTATTTGTGATCCCGATGTTGCATAACACTATAATCCTTGATGATGGTTTTGACTCTAGTATTGTTTTTTGAAATTGTCTTGATTTTGTTGGCATTAAACTATTTTAATTAGCACAATGTCTGGTCAAAGTGCTATTCATAAAGAGGTAAACCTTCCATATCAACAATTTTAACCCATGTTTCTAGAATTGTCATTCTATATACACAAACACAACAATATGGCTTTGTGTTGAGGCTATGCCTATGTGATAGGCTTGAGTTTATGATCTAAGGCTCTAGTCACTAATAAGGAATTGCATGTGTGAGGCAAGTGTGGCTCAAGCTTATGTCCTATATTTAACTTAGTATCCTAAGTAGGACCAACAAGTAAGGATTGAACATAAGTTTGAGCGTCCCATCCATGTGACAATGTCTTATTTCTATATGGCACCAAGCAAGACTTGCATGTGTATCTGGAAATTTGTACGAGCCTCATGCTCATTTGCTAGTTCATGAGAGGCATACTAAGTAGCACCACCAACAAGATTTGAGACACATGCATGTGCTAGTGCCTCATTTTCAAATGGCACTAATAATAACTAGCATGTGTGCCTTGAGCTAAGTTTGATCGTCATACCCACTTGCTAGTTTAGGTAAGAAATGTGAGGCACTTAGGCGGGAGTTAGGCTCAACCCTCATCTTAGTATCCTACATAGAAACAACAAGTAAAACCTCAACTTACGTTTGAGCCTCACATCCATGTGCTAGTGCCTTCAGCTAAGTTTGAGGATGTTCATTTGCTACTTTAAGTGTGGAATGTGAGTCTTAAAGTTAACTTCAATCCTCTTCTTAATATCCCACACAACAATAAAAGTGAGATGCAAACTTCAGTCTGAGCACCCTGTTCATGAGCTAGTGCCTCATTTCTATATGGCACAAAGGGCCCCCACAAACAATCATGACGTCAAACTTAAACAAATTACTCTAATTTTAAGTCTCATTTTAAAAATTGAGACTTGAATAATTCCCAAAATTCCTAAATATGTCTTACTAGACTATTGGCACTACTAGCCCCTACTTTGGTATAATAGTGAGATAATAGTATATACTATATGAGTGAGTATATGTATGTATCTATATGAGGAAGAGAAATAGTCGTGTAGAGAGAGAGGATTGGGTGTAGACATATAGAGGTATGTAGATAAGAACTAGGGCCTAATTCTTACCAATTTCTTATCCCCTAGTTCTTATCTACATACCTCTATATGTCTACACCCAATCCTCTCTCTCTACACTACTCTTTCTCTTCGTCATATAGATACATACAGAGGTATGTAGATAAGAACTAGGGCCCTATTTTGGAACGTGCCGCTCGAGGCGCATTGGAAAAGGATAGTGATGCACCCATGTCTGACATTCATGGACACTACTATAGCATGAAGTATGGCGGTGAAGTTGACTTTGGTATAGCACAAGACATGGCATTCCAACACCATCTTCAAATTCCTATACACTTGACATATAAGAATTCTTTTATAAAATTTAGAGACCAACAACTTGATCATGCATGCTACATCGAGGAAGCATTGCATCTTGATTTCCAAATGCCCCCACTTAGCGTTTTTCATCACAGTGGTTGGAGGGTTATATCAATTTTTTAAAGAAAACAAGCAATCAAGTGTACAACATGCATTGGCCAACTAGGTCGTAAATCTAGATAGGAACCATCGTGGTGGAAACATGGCAGATGGGTGGAAGCACATTAACGTCTCATGCTTTTGGTGCTAGTTATCATGTCCCAACAAGCATATCTTGTAAGCATAAGGAGAATGATGTCCTTCAAGTGTGTGGGCCTCCATCATAAACCGTAAAAATACTTTTAGTTAAGAAATTGGACCCAAGTTCAAATGATCTTGAGAATTTATGTTGAGACATTACTTCAAAGTAGTAGTGGAGTCATGATACTTGGAGGGAAGCAGGGTGCAGGGGCCACTGGCAAGAGAGAGGGGGGAAGGAGATTGGGAGCTACAGGGGCCATCCCTCAGTCGTAGCTTACCAGGATACCCAGGTGGAGAATAGCTCAACACAACAGCCAGCCACCTCCAACGATGACTCTCTTGATACTCCACGAAGAAGGAAGTTCAGGAAAAAAGATTCTGTTGCTTCTTCTTTGACCTGCAAAAGGGTGAAACTATCTGAATCCCAAGGATCTCCAATGCCAAAGAACATGTATGCAGGGAAGGGGAAGAACAACGCATGTAATCTCTCTCTCTCTCTCTCTCTCTCTCTCTCTCTCTCTCTCTCTCCCCCCCCCCCCCCCCCCCACACACACACACACACACACACACATCAAATTACACTATCAACATCTCACATTACACCAGGCCTATGTGTGTGTGTGTGTGTGTGTTTATGTGTGTGTCAAGTGAGTAGTTATGGTTCAAGCTTGTGCACAAGTTACTCAAGGGTTATTTTCTAGTGGGGTTGCTTAAAGAAACTCTGTAAGGGGTTGATTGTTTCTCTATGTTTGGATATCTCTGTATCCATGAAATGTGAGATACATATTATTTCCAAATAAATAAGCAATGGATATCCTTGCATTGTAATATCTTGTGACATTGGGGGTGTGTAGGCTAATGAAAGCTCCCAAGCTCAACATTTCACTGCAAGCAAAATTTTATATTGTAGCATAATATTTCAATGTTGTTCATGGCCTCTCGATGGATGGTTCCAACCACAAACTGGTGAAGTGGGACAAAAGCACGGATATGGAGTGGTTCAATGTATTCAAAAAGCCGAAGGATCACATCAAATATCACATTGAATGCAATTCTATACATAGAGATATATATGCCCAGATGATGCAACTGCACCTCATGGTGTACCAAAATGCCCCAACCAACATGAAGATCAATTCTACATTTGCAAAGGGGTTTGTAAAAGAACTCAGTCATGCAGTTATTGCAAGCGGTTCAGCCATGCAGTTCAATTGGGCTGAGTTTGCTATCCAACATTTGTAAGACCTTTGAGAAAAAGGATACTACGAGTCCCATGTCGAAAAGTGAAGGATATTTAATTCCCATCGCTCATGTCAAAACATGGAGAAGGGGTCTACAAAAATGAAGCACGAGTACTCGGGCCAAGAGCCATGAATATTTCCAAAGCTACCAAGGTGACATCCCTCTCTCAACGCACTCATCAAGGGGCAAAAATCCTGTCATATTTTGGCACTTATTACAGAGCCACAGTGTGGACGCAAAGAGGGAATTAGAGCTCAAAGTGAAGGTAAAGACACTTAAAGAGATGGTTTGACGTTTTCTCACACTGAGGACACCCCCATTGATGTTGAAATTGACTAACTTGTCATCGTACAAGTGTACATGTCTTTTGTGCTTGCACTGTATGTTATGTGTACAAATATCCTATGTACTTACCATACCTCTCTTTTATTTGGTTTGTAGATTAATGTGGAGGTGAAGGAAGAAAAACTGCATGCCTGTGAAAGTCAATTGAAGCTACTTATGCATAAAAGCAAGATGCTACAAGGCTCCTTCTTCACCAGTGCACTATGTAAATTGGATATGGACACTTTTACAAAACAGATAGGAGGGGTATGCGATGTGACGACAATCAACCATTGTACTGGTTGTGGTTTTCCAGTAGAAGTACATAAAATCATTGAAACAACGATCAAGCTACCCTGTGCACATAGCTATTATCTTCTCTGCTTTGCTGATGCATGCTCCCAAGGGATAGAATGTAGAGATTCCTCTTGCCATTAGAGGATACCAACAAAATGGTGTTGCAAGATCACAAGGCAAGGACATTCAACCTTTGGTAAGAAAATGATAAATGGCAGCATGTTAATCAATAAACTAGCCTAACAAGAAAATACTGGTATGCTACTATGAATGCTAGTTAGCATATTGTGTATGCTAGCTAGCACAATGGGCATGGTGGTTATCATAGTTTGTATGCTAGTTAGCATACCTAGCTATGATAGTTAGCACATCCCATTATACTAGTTAGCATACCCAGTTTAGCTAGTTAGCATACATATAGCAAGCTAATTAGCATACCCAATTATGCTAGTAAGCATGCATGCTCCTGTTGAGCTTATATGTGAAGCTACTCAATATATGGCACCCAGGTACCCTCTATATATACATCGTCTCATGTGTGTATTCTACACACTTTGGGGTTCTACTTCTGTGCTCTCTCTTTCTCTCTCAACATGTTATCGTTCGCAGACTGCGTACATACCTGAAAAACAGCTTTCGCGTTTTGTTTTTGATGTTTCTGCTAATTGAAAACGATTTTGCAAAAACTACCCGCTAAAAAGACCGAAATTGATGTGGTCTACAACTTTGCAGAAGAAAGTTTTTTCACATTCTGCACCGATTTTGAGTTATCGTTCGCGGACTGCGTACATACCTGAAAAGCAACTTCCGCTTTTTGCTTTTGATTTTTCTGCTAATTAGAAACGATTTTGCAGAAACTACTCGACGGAGAGAATAGAATCGATGTGGTCTACAACTTTGCAGAAAGAAGTGTTTTCAAATTCTGCATCGATTTTGAGTTATCGTTCGCGGACTGCAAACTACCCGCGCGAAAGACCGGAATCGATGTGGTCTACAACTTTGCAGAAGAAAGTGTTTTCAAATTCTGCACCGATTTTGAGTTATCGTTCGCGGACTGCGTACATACCTAAAAAGCAATTTCCGTTTTTTGTTTTTTATTTTTCTGCTCATTGAAAACAATTTTGCAGAAACTACCCGCGTGAGAGACCGGAATTGATGTGTTCTACAACTTTGCAGAAGAAACTACCCGTGTTGGGGATTGGAATCGATGTGGTCTATAACTTTGCAGAAGAAAGTTTCTCTAAATTCTGCACCGATTTTGGGTTATCGTCTCGGACTGCGAATATGTTTGAAAATCAAAATTTTACTTTTTGCTTTTGATTTTTCTCATAATTGAAAACTTCTCACTTATATTTTTCTTCATCAATCATATATTTGTTACTGACGTAACTTTGCTGCAGAAGCCAATTACACATCGTTCCGATTCAGTCGAGCCGGTGATGATCGTCCAAATTCTATCGAGCTACTGTTGGTACATGATCTTTTGTTATATGATATACTCGTTCATTGATTCTCGTATAATTATTCTTTTAGAGATATAGTTTACGTCGTTTTATTGATAATTTCTCATTGATACCATAGTGATTTTGATGGTACCATGATGATGTTTTGTTAATACTTTGGTCATGGTGATTTTCGTTGATACCATGATGATATGTCATTGATACCATGGTTATTCTCGGTGGTGCCATGATGATATTTTGTTGATACCATGGTTATTCTCGGTGATTCCATGATGATATTTTGTTGATTCCATGGTGATTTTTGTTGATATCATGATGATGTTTTGTTGATACCATGGTTATTCTCGGTGATACCATGATGTTGTTTCGTTGATACCATGGTTATTCTCGGTGATGCCATGATGATGTTTCGTTGATACCATGGTTATTCTCGGTGATGCCATGATGTTGTTTCGTTGATACAATGATTATTCTCGGTGATATCATGATGCTTTTCGTTGATACCATGATCATTTATTCATTTTTATTGATATAATGATGATATTTTGTTAATACTTTGATGGTATTCATTGATCACTACATTGATAAATGTTGTTTTATGTAGTATATACACATATCATTTGTATCACGTAATCACACATTTTGTACTTTTACGTTTATACTTTATGTACCATATGTTGTCGTGCGTATATATGTCGTCAAAAGAGTGGCATCGCGAACCATCTCTTATGGCACTGTGAACGTAATTATTTCATTAACGATGCTAATAATTTTCATGACATGTTTTTTTTTGGAGTCTATGATCTATGTAGGATTGATCAAAGAATTGATTTTATGAAGACAAACTTGGTGACAATAAAAGATTTATGAAGATATGTTTGGTGATGCCATATTGATGACAACATGAAGACATGTTTGGTGATGCGATATTGATGACAAGCTACACAGCAGATTCACAGAGACACTTTTGATTACAAGCTAATCGATAGCTTTTACACCTCTTTATTGAACCTTTGTATTCATTATTGTATTTGATAGGATAGGAGTAATGTAACTCCTCATAAAACATTCATTGTAAAAGGAGTGATGTAGCTCCTCGTAAACATTTGTATATTCAATGATTTTTATAATATAACGGTGGGTGTATATAGAGCTGTGGGTTTTTCCCTTGATCCCCCAAGGGTTTTTTCATCCACAGTTAGGGACCCTTATTTGAGCGGGGGTGTTGAGCTTATATGTGAAGCTACTCAATATATGGCTTCTCTATATATGGCACCCAGGTCCCCTCTATATATACATCATCTCATGTGTGTATTCTACACACTTTGGGGTTCTACTTCTGTGCTCTTTCCTTCTCTCTCAACAGCTACTGTGTATGATAGTAAGCTTACCCAATTATGAAAATAATCAAACATGCTACTGTGTATGCTAGTTAACATACCCAGTTATGCTAGTTAGCATACCTAGTTATGGTAGTTAGCATGCACAAGCTGTGCTAGTAAGCAAACATGCTAATGTGTATGCTACTTAGTATACCTAGTTCCCGGGGGATTCACTCTATATACAAAACAGGACACCACCTGCGAGCGGACAACTCTAATAAAACCCCTATATACGACTCATATTAGGGATTATGACCCCTCTTTCTACGCTTATACGACAATCAATGACTATCATACCCTTATCTTACATATAAAGTTTAAGTCTCACATGTTCTAACTGAGTTAAACTAGTCAAAGAGTGTGTAGCGTAGTGATTGGCAACGTAATAAGGAGCCACTTTTGTTGATAACTAGATGTACCCTCAATGTGTTTTAGTTTGACTTTCAAACTATGTGCCTATTCAGTATGCACTCTAGCTACTTGTCTGATTCTAACCCAAACACGATACTAGAGAGTTTGAGACTTTAAATCCAATTTGGGTATCACCAATGTCTAAAAGATTTGTTTAAGATCAAAGCCATCCACAAGGTAGTACTTGAAAAGATCTTTGAGCCATGCTCTAAAAACTTTGGCTAAGACTTGACCATGTGTTCAAATCTTAAGATCTTTCTAAAAGTGGGAATTGGAAAATTTCCAAATGTACTAATATGGTGTTCCCATCTAAATTACTCAAAAAACATGGTTATAAAGTTGTGTTAGGTTCTCCATGTAAAATTTCATCTATACAAACTCTTTATAGTTTTTATCCCTCAACAAATGAACTATAATCACAAAAACAAGCAATTGATACAGAGCAATGTTAGTTCTTACATGTATCTTCGTAGCTGTTGACTCGCAAGTTTGAGGGAAGACTCTTTTGGAAAGCCATGATTTTGAAACACAAAAACTTCCTCTCATTTTCCCCTTTTCTCACTCCCCACCCCCCCATAAATATGACACTCTCTCCCTTATTTTTAAACTTGGGAGATAAATTATTGGGGGTCTGTCCCTAACTTATACACTTATGTAACTTGTAAACGAACCCCCTCCCCTGCACTTACGTGATGCGGTAAGTTTTCCATGGTGAATCCCCCGGGACCTAGTTATGACAACTAGTAAGCATAGCATACGTACTACTGTGTATGCTAGTTAATTGCTAGTAAGCATGCTAATGTGTATGCTACTTAGCATACCTAGTTATGCCAGTTAGTAAGCACACTTGATACTGTGTATGCTAGTTAGCATAGCTAGTTATGCGAGTTAGCATACATACTACTGTGTATGCTAGTAAGCATACATGGTACTGTGTATGCTAGTTAGCATACACAATTTTGATAGTGAAGATACATGGTATTGTGTATACTAGTGATAGCCGTTTTTTGGCTCTTTGTAATTGCCACAGTGAGTTACCTCACCCTACCAAAATCACCCAAACACTGTGGCTATCCCTACCATTTCACTGTATATAGGTGCGTGTGAGTTAGGGGACTTTTCCCATATCTCCTTATTGAAATAAAAAACCCTCAATTAGCTAGGCATTGGGCTAGTTGAGCCAAAAAAATAAAATAAAAAAATAAGTATATTATGGCCCATGCGTATGTAAATATTTCTTTGTATATAGGGCCTAAATAAAAGATTTTTTCATAATTATTTTGGTATTTATTTAAATATTTCTACCTAGGTGTGTGTTATTTATGCTTTGTACATTGCCTCACCATTACCACAATTTTTTCTTACCATTTTTCATACTCTTTATTCCATATAGAAACATTTTCATGTAAGCTTCTCTTATATTTGGTATAACTCCACCCCAACAAAAATCCAAAAAAACTAGTTTTATTTATGTGTATATTTTTTCACTATTGTGATTTTTCCCTTCCTACATCTATTTTGTTTTTTTTTTCTTAAAAATTAGAACACCAAAAATATTTATCTTTTTATGGTAGCCTCATAATGAGAGAGATTTCTTTTGACCGCTTTATGTTTTTTTCCACTTATATTATTTATATTTGACATGTACATATTTTTTAGACCCCTCAATATTTGATTTTCTTAGTTGTACTATTCACTTATATCATAATCTCAACAATATCTTCAATTATAGACCTACCAAATAAGGTCAAGGGTAGGTGGCATGCATACATGTACTATGGAGGGCTCATTCTTGGAGGTATTCAAAAGAATCATCCAAAGAAGGACCCCACAAGGACCTTGTGCAGTGGAAAAAAACGGTCGGTTTTGCTGAATTTTTAAAGTTCACTTGCTCTCCGAATTTGAAAAGGTGATACAAACAAAAGTTGTAGCTCGTGGGCTGAACTTTTGCCTCAAAGTTTTTCATATTTTTTTGAGCTACGAGCTGTGAGCTATGATTTTATTAGTGGACCCCAGTTTTCCCATGCTATGCAGCCACACTCTCTCTTCCACTTTATCATTTTCCTCTTTCACACACACTTCTCCACTCATCATCCCCACCTCTCTCACCACTCCTCTTTGCACCCTACTCACCTTCTCCTCAACCTTGAAGAACAAGAGAGACCATGGTGAACTCATACCTCCCACACACAATTCCATTCCAAAATTGACCACCTAGTCTCATTTTTCCTCCTCCAATTTACCCATATCTATCAAAAAAACCACAAAATTCAGCCTCTTCTCTTAAAAGACAGCATCATGGTGGTTGATTACTCAGCTTCAATTACTTTGTCTCTCAAGGAAGGTCAAGAGTGGAGAAAAAATGTACCGTCAAAGCTAGTGGACCGTCAACAAGCGTCAAAATTGTCCCTACTCAAGACACTTGGAGCATCAACCTTGTAAGAAATCCACCTTTTCTTACCTCTTAAGAGTTTTTCTTCCTTATTTGTATCCTACATGGATACTCCCATTGTAAATATCCAATTCCATTTGTAAATTAATACTAACTCTACTAACACTAACCCACTATGAAAAGTCCTATCACCTCCATTTCTCTCCTCTCTCTTTCCCCACCAACTTCTTGATAATTCCAAGCAAAAGAAATTAGATAAATTGCTGAAAATCTAACCCAACCATGGTTAGAGGAGTAACCCTAGCCTTCAAAATTGCTATAAAAGGAGGGTGTAGCTAGCACAAAAAGGGGGGAGCCATAAGCAAGAGCACTATGCTATAGCTTGAGAAGCCAAGCTCAACCTCTCTAGAAGGAGCTCTTGAGTGGAAGCTCATTGTCTTATACATGTGCATGTGTTGTAATAGGGGATTAGCAAGGGAACTCTATGCCATTGTAAGAGAGAGAGCGATCATTCAATTGAGAGTAGGAAATCTATCATTTCTCCTACTAGTGTAAGCCCAACATTTGCTGAATCAAGGAGGGTGGATTTGGACTAAGCTTGGATACTTTGTCTCCCTTCCAACGTGAAGTAATGGGAAACAATGATGTGTAAGTATCTTGGTGTTTTTTTTGTTAAGTTCTTGATAGCTTGTCTCTGGTGTTGTCATCAATCTAGCCATAAATCCCACATACTGTAAGAGGGCGACAGGGTGGAGAGGACTCCCCTGGCCTTAAGACAGTGATTGGGGTGGATTTTCTTGTGATGTGTTGTGGTGAAATTTACGCAAGCTATGTTGAACAAATACTAATCTCACTTTGATTTGTCATGACAGATTTGTAAGAAGGCACTAGTGCAACAAGCACCCCCTTCCCCCCTCTCTCCCTTTCTTACATATATATATTTATGTTTGCTTGATCATTAACAATACACTTCAAAGAAGCCCGAGCACCATCTCTCTCTCATCTCTCTCTCTCACTCTCTCTCTCTCTCTCTCATGTTTTAGTGTGTGAGAGTGTTCCATTGGTGTTAGGGTTAGTGTAAATTCCTTGCTTGTTTGTGGGTTGCTCTAACGATTCTCCTCTTTTGCGTCCTAGTTCGCTCTTAAACTAGGTGGTGCCCCTTGTGTAGTTGGGATTTGGCTGGGGGTTTGTTGTTTTGGGTTGTGTTGTGTTGTGCCCCAGCCCCATTGAGCAGCACGGGAGCCTTGAAGGGTGTCTAGAGGTTGCTCTTCTTGTTGCCCGCCCCGGACCGCCTCACTAGTTAGCATACCCAATTATGCTAGTTAATACTCAGTTATGCTTGTTAGCACACATGGTACTGCGTATGCTAGTTAACAAGACCAATTATGCTAGTTAGCATACCTAGTTATGCTAGTCAACTAGCATGCTTTTGTGTATGCTAGTCAACATACATACTAATTATGCTATGTATGCTAGTTAACAATGTCTACATGCTAGCTAGCACACTCTATATGCTAGTCATCATAGGGGTATGGTGGCTAGCATACTCTGTTTAGTTAGCATACCCACTTATGCTATTTAGCTTAACTACTTATGCTGATTATCATAAATGCTATTGTGTATGCTAGTTAGCATACATGCTAGTTATGCTATGTATGCTAGTTAGCATATTGGCTATGGTGGCCAGCATGCCGAATTATGCTAGTTAGCATACAATATACTTTGTATGCTAGTTAGCACACAAATCTATGCTAGCTAGTATAGATGATACTATGTATGCTAGTTAGCATACATAGTTATGCTTGTTAGCATCTACTCTACTGTGTATTCTAGTCAGCATACATGCTTATTACGCTCCGTGTTCTATTCATCATAGTCTATATTCTAGTTAGCATATTGAGTATGATGCCTAGCATACCCAATTGTGCTAGATATTCTCTGTATGCTTATTTGAACACTTGTATGCTAGTTAGCATAATGGGTATGCTGGCTAGCTAGCATATCCAGTTATGCTAGTTATTCTTTGTACGCTTGTTAGAATAGTCTGTATGCTAGCTACCCACTTATGCTAGTTAGAATACCCGCTTATTCTAGTTACCATACCCACTTATGCTAGTTAGAATACCCAATTATGCTAGTTACCATACCCACTTATGCTAGTCATGACATTGTATGCTTATTGGACTTTTGTGTATGCTAGTCAATATACATACTAATCATGCTAGTTAACAGAGTCTACATGCTAGCTAGCACACTCTGTATGCTAGTCAACATAGGGGTATGGTGGCTAGCATACTATGTTTAGTTATGGCATATCCACTTATGCTTGTTAGCATACCTGCTTATGCTAGTTACCATAACCACTTATGCTACTTAGCGTACCCAGTTATGGTAGTTACCAAACCCACTAATGCTAGTTAGCATACCCAGTTATGTTAGTCATGATATGTATGCTTATTGGCATACTCTGAGAGACTGAAAGTATGCTTTTTTTTTGCTAGTTAGCTTAGTTTGTATGTTAGTTAGCATAGTGGATATGGTGGCTAGCAGACACAATATGCTAGTTAGCATACCCAATTATAGTAATTAACATTGCAAGTTTATGGAATGCAAAACATGGAATGCTTATTGGCATACTAAGTATACAAGAAATCATAGTGATGTGCTACCTAGCATACTGTATACATGTACATAGTCATTATGTTAACTACCACCCTATAAGGCTATGGTTAAGGCGGATAATAATTGGTAGTATTCATAATTAATACATTAAATTAACACACTAATTAAAAATAAATAAGCAATCAAAATACAAAATAATACAAAGTAGTTAAGTTGATTGATACGATGATTATTTGTACAATGCTTCTCCATTTATAGATGGATTAATACATGCAAGCACTGGAGGTGGTAGATGCTAATGCATCCATATAGGTAGCTAGGGGTAATGTGCATGAGGATCTTTATTTGTACAATGCTTCTCCATTTATAGAAGGAGTAATACATGCAAGCAATGGAGGTGGTAGATGCTAATGCATCCATATAGGTAGCTAGGGGTAATGTGCATGAGGAGCTTTATGAAAAAGTGTCCGATCCATGTGGCATGCTTTAGGACAAGTGTGTGAGAGTAGCACCATTAGGGGTTGTTCGCATAGGCATAGGATGGAAGTAGGTTGAAATCCTCCCTTAAACCTCATTTCATCCTAGGATTGCCTAAGATACATCATGCCTGGTTCTTAGTGCATTGAATAGGTCATGATTCATACAAGGCATCCTTAGGTAAGTGCATGCATGGCTTCATGTTTGGATGCATAAACATGGTTCTCATATTGGATACATCATGTTTTGCTCACATTCGGATACATCATGCAAGTGGCATGGGGTAATTTTAATGTGTAGGGATTCTATGGTTCATCCTGAGTGTAATGTGGTCCACCTTGTCAATTGTTGTCATTGTCATCTTCTTCATCTTCATTTAGTTGTTCGTTTGATTTTTCAATAATGTAGCCTTCATGGCAATCATGTACACATTACAATTCTTATGATGCTTTTGTGTGTGCTCATCATGTGTGTGAACACAAGAGTACTCGACAATCCCTATAGGAATAGCCTCTAAGGATTTTATCTTAATTGAACCCATTTTGAACTGCAAGTGAGCAGGTTCATGGTCAACAGAGCAAGCATGCAGTGCAAAGAGGCACTGATTTGTGTAGGCCAATGGGTGGAAGTTAGTGTGGATAAGCTTTGAGGTGGCAGAGTTGAAAAATTTCTCCATAATGCTTAGTCCCGTCAGCTTCAAACGGCAGCAGTGTTGCTGTTGGATGCAAGGAGATGACCTGGAGCATTGGCAATTTGCTGGAAGGCTTCAAATGGGTAATGAAGATTGGATCAAATGGGAGGTGTCTTGGCAACATGATTGCAAGCTATAGACGATTGTACGCAAGGGAAATTTAGTGGTAGAGTTCGGCACTGGGCAAGATGATGAGCAGCTACAACAAGCTTCCTTGTGTTTATTGAGGCTCCTTGTATGCTGATGGAGTGATGGTGACAAATTAATGAGTGCTGATGGGCTAACACTAGTAAAAGAGCACCAATGTTTTGGGAGGAGTTGATGGCAGTAGATGTGTGTGTGTTGGGTGTGATGACAAGAAAGGGAAAGCAATCACATGCAATGGACAAGGCTTGAGAGAGAAAGTGACACGACTTGAAGCTTTACAAAAAAGATAGTAAGCAAGAAAAAAAAACAAAAGGCTTATAAAAATAAATGACTTTTAGTCTTATTAAAAGCTCATGGTTATGTGTCAAACATATGAGGCATAGTCTTTACATTGAACATACATGCAAGAGGACATCTAGCTTATTTTTAAAATTGACACCTCAAAAGTAAGATAATTACAATGAGTAGTAATATTAATAATAATTACAATGAGCCTCACAATTGATCTAATACCACTAGTAAGGCTATGGTTAATGTAGATAATAATTGGTAGCATTCATAATTAATGCTAATTAAAAATAACGTAAGCAATCAAAATACAAAATAACAATAAGTAGTTAAGTTGGTTGATAGAATTATTATTTGTACAATGCTTCTCCATTTATAGACGGAGTAATACATGCAAGCAGTGGAGGTGCAAATGCTAATGCATCCGCATAGGTAGCTAGGTGTAATGTGCTTGAGGAGCTTTAGGACAAGTGTGCTCCATATGTCATGCTAGGTGTAGGCATGTTTTCCACTAAAGTGTGTGAGAGTAGCACCATTAGTGGTTGTTCATATAGGCTTAGGATGGAAGTAGGTTTAAATCCTAACACACACATCCCTTGCATAACAACATTTTCAGTATACTGATTGTTGTGTTAACAATCCAGCTTTGCATTTTTACTAGCAATTTGGATATGATAATTAATGTTTAAAATAAATACACAAGAACAATGATGTGGAAAGCGCGCATGACAAGAAGCATGTCAAGCAAAGGATTGAAGAAGAGAAGCCCTGTAATGATGAATTGGATGACCTGGAAAGGATGCATGAAGAGGTAAACGTGACACCACAACAACAAGCGAACTTGTTTGGGGTGCTATAGACAATAAAGAAACAAATGACAATGATTAATTCATCATGATCAATCATGCCAAACCCAGGACCTTTGCAGCTGATGAAATAAGCTCTTCAAAGGAAATAGTCAGGAGTGTGCAAGAGGAAGCTATGAGGACTGAAAGCAGGCAAAATGTGCAATCTGTTAGTGAATGACAGGTGGCCTGGCTTTTGTAAACAAAGTGAAATTGAAGAGGAAAGGTGGCCTAGAACAGAATCCAGAAGCACCAAAGATCATCCAAGATGACTCATGCGCTTGCAAGAAACTATGTTGAACTTGTTCTCTACTGTGTCAAAAGTTTTGTAGTGCTAGCAAGATGCACATCTTATGGCATGTATCTCTCTAAGTATTTATAATGGAGAAAATCTTGGTGGCATAATTATGTCTCTGTGCAACAATTCAATAGTTTTTTCTTGTTCTTTATGACGTCTTCAATTGATAACTTCACTATGTTGCAAGAAAGAGAAACTACAATTAATTGCCTTGCATGATATGAATGTTTCCATTGCATTGAAAAACATATTAAAGTGGCGTATCGCCAAGGCTAGAAAACTTAGAAAATAAAAAGATGAGATTCAAAAGTGCCTAGACCGCTACCTTCAACACTGTAGAAAATTTGATGAGTACTTGAATTTTGTTCATCCCTCGGGGGACGTTATTTTTGTGGAGTGATATCCGCTGCTGCTGGACCCAATATGGGTGCCCAAGATGTTGGCTAATGAGAAGTGCTCTCTGGTTCTTGATTTGAATGTCCTTCTGTGGTTAAATCTGTAGACTCAAAGCATGGTGAATTTCCCACCGTATATGTAGGGGAAATGATAAAGTAATGTATGCAAGATAGGCAGTATACATTTTGTCGTAAAGACAACCACCAATTTTTGGATTGGTGCCCCTAATTTTTCCATGTGTATATATGGAGCACCAACATGTAGCATAAAGTAAATGCAATATTAGATACAGTATTCAAAACGCATCAGGCAAGGATGGCAAGTGTTTTGGCATAGGAGCATTGTGGTAAGGTGCCTTGGCTCATATGTAAAAATACTATTTTCTAAAAAAACATGAGTATGATTTGGAGGGGCTTAACACATTTCAAACCCAAAAACACTATGATCACTAATGATAATAAGTACAAAGTGTGCTAGAACCCTGAAGGAAGTTGGTTTATTACTCCCAAGTTAGAGGACCAAACTGTTGAACAACGATGCAACAGTTTTTGGTAGACACTTTGGCTCCCTGGATATTTCTGTGGCTGCAATCGGACCATGCAGCATATACAGACAACAATGGGTTTGATACTGGCTTATACATGTTTTTTGATGCAGTACTCAACAAGCTGCAAGCAGATAATTGAGAAAGCGATGAGGCCGAGTGGATGGCAGAGAACCATTAGAGACAAAGTGAGGATGACGAAGAAGCTGAAAGGCATGAGAGGGAAAGGCTAAAGAGGGAAAGATTAGAGAAGAAGCAACAATTTGAAGTAGGAAGGTTAATGCAGGAAACAAAGGCTCAACAAAGACATGAGCACAAGAACACTAGGTATGACATGTACAAGTGCCCAAAACAGCACAAGCATTTTGAAGTGTAGTCCAGACTCTTCGCATACTTGTAAAATTATGTACTATGATGAGAAGTTGTAATATTGTGATGAGATCTCCATTTGAATGTTCATACCTACTATGACTTTCATTTCAAATAGTAATGTTTACAAATTTTGTACCATTGTATTTTTTGAGGCCATACCTTGTGCTATGTTGGCATACTTTTTGGTCTTGTTAACATTATATGAATGCATAGGTAGCATATTGAGGGCTTATTCTGCACACTTAGTAAGCTAGTAACCCTAAGCAATAAGCAAGTTGACTTACCGAGTTTGCTGATAGTATAGATAGTTGTATGGAAACCTGAATGGTACTTTCTATGCTAGTTAGCATACCAAGTTATGCTAATCAATAGACATGCTTCTGTGTATTCTAGTCACCATACATGCTTTAATTATGCTATGCATGCTAGTTATCAAAGTCAAAGTCCATATGCAAGTTAGGAGAGTCTTTGTGCTAGTTAGAATAGGGGGTATGGTGGCTAGCATACTGTGTTTAGTTAGCATACCCACTTACGCTATCTAGCATACCTACTTATGCTCGTTGGCATAAATGCTAATGTGTATTCTAGTTAGCATACATGCTATTTATGTTATGTATGCTAGTTAGCATAGTGGCTATGGTGGCCATCATACCCAGTTAACCTAGTTACTATATAGAGCTATCTATGTTAGTTAGCATAGATGCTAGTTATTCTATGTATGCTTGTTAGCATAGCGTGTATGCTAGTTAGCATTCCCAGTTTTTACTGGTTGTTATAAACACCAAAGCCACTTATACATAGTGCACACAAGAGACATAGAACCAACTCTATGATAAAATTTCATTATTTGCAACAATAATTATATTGAGAATCCACTAGGTACAACTCAAAATTTGAAGGTCATGCTATTATAGGGTGATTTTGTACACCTGCCTTCTCCTTGGGATGTGCTCCATAGGTATTTTGATACAACACAATAGATGTGAAAGTAGGTGGATGATGAACTGATTGTGGTTTATCTTGAAGGTGTATGCATCCAGTTGCTTGTGATACCGTCCTTGCACAACATATAAGCCTCTATTACTTACATTTCTCTATTCATCAATGTACCCCTTCAAAAAGTGTCACCAACACATAGAGTGCTACTCAACATTTCATGATGACCTTTTTATGTGAATCCATCAAAGCCAATGACGTCCTCTATTAGAAATTCATCTATTATCTTAGAAGCCGCCAAAACCTCATCAAGTAAAGGCAATAGAGTATGATATTCCCAAGCCTGCACTTCAACTTTATTGATGCAACAATTCCACCTTCTGTGCGTGCATGCATCAAAGAAGCATGCCAAGTTTCTTGTTGCAAGGGTAGCTAGGTCATGCAGGTTGTGACCATGAAAAGCATGCAGAGAGCAATATTTTGCCAAATGCAAAGTTTCTTGTTGCAAGGGTAGTTAGATCATGCAGGTTGTGACCACAAAAAACATGCAGAGAGCAATATTTTTCCACAGTGGCACAATTCCACTTGACTCCTTGTTCACATCCCCCTCCTTTAACCTCCCAAAACACACAGCCACATTCCGTTTCTTTTGAAGGATACGATGCAGAGGATCCTTGAGGAGAGGTTGGCTTGGAAATAAGCAACCACATCTATTGCACACCAAAAAAACATATCTCTCGTGAGAAATTCGATTCAACAATTGGGTCTTTACAAGTTGTATGTATAGTTAATGAATATTATAGTAATTATTTTGATTGATTTATTGATTGATTTGTTTTGATTTTGGTTGTTGCAGATTTAGAGCCATCAAACTTATGTACCTTTGGAGGAGGAGGAGGAGGAGGAGGAGGAGGAGAAGGAAGATGAGGACTTAGATTGATACTAATTTTTTAGTCCTCTTTTATAGTGCAAATATGACACAACAAAACCCTCATTCATACATAAAACTCATTTGGAATTTTGGCTTTATTTGTAATTAAATTTTAGTATTTTTCTTTTGTGCTTCAAATTATGCAAGTAAGATGTTACATGTAATTTAATGTATGTTTCTAATTTTAAAATTTATTAATATTGTTTTTATACTTTTCAAAATGCAATTTGATATTTGCTTTGTTTTATGCAGGTAAAAAATAAAGTTGTTCATTTGGGCCATCCAAAATTGGATGGCCCAAATAAGCATATTTATTTTTAAAAAGTTGTGTAGTGATAGTATATGTAGTAGTGCAAGTCGTAATGAGTGCGGGTAATATATGCTGATATATATCCATGTATTATTGCCCATATTGTTGTCAAACCACTACAATGCCCTTTGCCGCCGATGTTGCCTCTCACACAATTTTTCTCTTTATATTTACTTTGCTAATACGCGGCAATAGAGGTTCTGGAACTTTTCTCTTATATTGTGAAGTGCAAGATATGTAGTGAAGGACTCCAAAGGAGATGAAGAGGAGAGCTACCACTCTGTTTTGCTCTAGATTCAAGTATGAATTTTTTTCATAGGGGCATTGTAAGATGAATAGCACAAACACACAAAGAGCCATGGTCTCTCATCTTCCCTCGCTTCAATGGAATGGAGTCGGGTGACATGCTAGAGTGCCTCCCACCACCAAATGGTAGAATTTCAACATATTGGTAGCACACAAGGAAGCTCCTAGATGCCCTCCCATAGAGCAAGATTTGGAGATGTGCAAGCATATGCTTGAGTGAGTGCCTTTCTTTATGAATGGCCTAGTGAAGACCATGTCACATGTACATAGCAAGGAAATCATACAATGTGACTTGCTCCCATGGAATATCATGGAAAATTTCACAAAGGAGGGTGTGCCTCATGTTTGAGTCATTAATTGGGGCTTGGCGTTGCAAGTAGACATTGAGAAGTGAGCAACCAAGATCATAGACTAAGACGGAGTATGAATTATGTCCATGGAAGGCCCCTAAGCTTTGTAATCCAAAATTTACTTGCTTGTACACTAAAGCCAGTGACATATATGTAGTGGATTTTTACATTAAGAAAATATGTGAATGGCTCAAAGATTTTTTAGAGCATATATAATGTTCCTTGGCAAAAGCTAAAGCAAGTAGATATATGCATGAATGTTAGTATAATGTGCAAAAGCTATTGGAAGCTACCACCAAGCAAAGAAGACTTTGCAAAATATGAGTGAGCATTTTGATATGTTAGAGCTCAATCCAAAAATGTGCTTGTGGCCACTAAGTGAGATGATACCTAGATTCTATTCACTCTTGTAATTTGTAAATATGTATACCCTATTAGATCTTTAGACATCAAACTCGTATGTTGTGCAATTATCCAATTAGATTTGTAGACACTAGTCTTGTAAATGGATTTTTTTTGTATAGGGACGGGTTCTATTTCTATCTCTCTCTCACTCATCCACTCTCTCTCAATACTTATGGACCATGGTGCAAATTGATTCAATACAATATGTGGTGTGATGCACATATGATTTAAATCTATGTGGAGCAGTCATAAATTGATACAAGTGATGTTTTATCAACTATTAATCATGTAAATTCAACATAATAGTCCTACTATTAGTGAATTTTGTTTCCAATTGTGCTTAATTACCATGAAATGGTATCGTGTTTGGTGGACATAATTTTTTGTTTTTAAAACTTAAGTGTGAAAAATGTCATTCACTTAAGACATTGCAAATGCGGTCTTGTTAGGCATGGATGAATGCAAAAAGTCAAGAAAGGCGTTTGACTACCTTTGGTTACTTTGTAGATAGAATTGGTCCAAACAACCAGGCGAGGCTTGCTGCTTAGACCTCTAAGTGGCCATGGACTAATAGCAAGCAATGGAAGGACATCAATAAATATGTCACCATAGATATGGTTAAGGAATCATGGTGAATTGTGTCCAAATTATCAATCCATAAGGGGAGATTGAAGTTGGACAAATGGATTGTGCCAGATATTCACATGCACGCTGTCGAGAAATTTGCGGTCTTGCCAGGAAAGCACCGGGCTTATGGCTGTGAGAGTTTGTGAGAGAACTCAACAAAAACTATATGAAGGAGTTAAACCATAGATGCCATGAAGACTAGGGTTTGGAAAGAAGTGCAATCAAAGAAGACTCACTCTTTCTCTCTTGCATTCACACACACAAAGAAAGAACTCAAAAGAGAATGTCAAAACAATACGAAGATGAAAACATCAAGGCTATGGTCATATCGTATCATGGGTAATATGAAAGGGTTAATGGATGAGTTAATGGCATTCAATCTTGGCTGACCAAATAGGCTACGAATTGTTCTTTGGAATTGTAGTTTTGTGCTTACCATAATATATATATTTTGTCTAGTGATTGGGATTAATTGTGTGTACAAATCCTCTTGGTTCATAGCAAGATAACTACGCTTACATCAAAAGAAAAATTATAGTCTATGAGAGGTAGTATGATGGGATCCGGTGATAGAAGTATTTCATTGAGCCTTTCAGGGCCGAAGAGAAACACTATACGTTGTTGAAAGTCCATACGTTAATTCTAATAGATCGTACAGAGTGAAAGCGATAGAAATGATCATCATGTGGGTTATTCATCTAGGATAGTATGTGAGAAATGTAGATATGAGAGAAGTGAAGAGATGAGAAGTTTCCCTCCCAAACCCTATTCTTGTCCGTAGGCAATAAGGATACTGCGGGGAGAGATGTACCTGTAGCAAAGAGACCCTAGAGAGGATGAATTACTAAGAATGAGAGAGATAGGCTTGGTTAAGGAGATGAGATTAGATACATATATATATATATATATATATATATATGTTGGATTAGAGATGAAAATGAAAACAACAAGAAATCAAGAAAACATCAATGTAGAACACATCTTACTTGAAACCCTTCGGCACCATTATTGATGGGAGAGAGAAGAAGAGTGGATAATTACACTTTGATTGATACACCAAGTGCAAGACCTTATTTGATTAGAGTTGATCTTCCAAGGTTAGCTTGTTGCAAGAATGTCTAGTCTCCCTCTAGGAGAAAGTGTAGGCTTGGGCTTATGTTAATGGCTAAGTACAATTAGGCATTACTACTCACTCCCTCAAGAATTCCTCTCATCAATGGCTTGAATGCTTGAGTTACTTCCAAGGAAGAAGAGGTCCCCTTTTATAGGTGAAGGGAACCCCCAAGGGAAGAGAGGAGCCAGTGTGAACAGGAATTGGAAAAGTTGGAAATGAGCTGCCCTTGCATGATGTGGGCAGACTGGGGTCGAGTATTTTGATTATATCTCCTCAACCGTGGCTCCAAATAAAAAAGTAAAAATATGGGAAAAACTTCAGCTCATTAGCTACGATTTTCATTTTAAAATCGTTTTCCAATTCGGATTGGAACCTTGTGTAAAAAATTCATCAAAATAGGGTCCATTTATGGCAGCAAAAGTCTTCATGTGGTCTCCTTAGCCTAGACTTTCATTTAATTCCAAAGGACACCTCATGCCATATGAAAGCATGACATTGCTCCTTGACAAAGTTTTGTAATCATGCTTGCAATAATGCATTAAAATAAGTGTACTTTGAAATCATGCCACCTAGTGTCCCACTAGGATTTGATTCTCTCCTAGTAGCTATTTAAAAAGAAATATAAGAAAAGTATAAAAAATACATAGAATATATATATATTGGAGTTTACCCTAGATATAGAATCTAGCTAGGGTGTGAGATGATAATGAAATAGTAGAAATAAAGAATCAATGTTTTTTTGCCCCAAGTTAAAGAGGTGGAGCTATTGATGCTTTTCCCATAGTATTTTCTGATGGTAAAGTAAGGATATGTTACCCTTGAGAAAAATAATAGGATGAGATAGAAGGCTTATTATTATACTTAAATATGCATATGTACACTATAGGAAATATAATTATGTATCTAAAAAAATACAAGATAGATCTTGTAGCATGCGTTCCCACTATGTACGTGTCACAGTACGACAACACATAGATAGCACCTTGAACCACACTTATTGTCTCATGTGGTTTGCAAATATGCTATACATAAAATATTTTCTAAATGAGATGGTGGACTTCAACAGGGCACCCAACAAGGATGTAGTGGATATCTATAGTCAAATGATTATAGTGTCATAAAAAGAGCTAAGATATGAAGTTGGTAGTGCTATGTCGACCCATGATACTGTGGAGCAATTGTAGACACAACTACATACGCCCACATAGACGATGGGGACATACATAAGTGAGATTAGAGAGTTGTAGAGGGAAATCAAGCTTCTTAGATGTGAGATCCATGAAATGGAGGAGCGGTACCAACACTGGTCCATAATGAACACGATTGAGGATCCCAATGCATTGCAACCACCTCCAGTTTACACAGCAGATGCTATGGGGAGCTTTATAGTTTGTGGACACTTCTTTCATTGCTGGATTGATCACTATAGAATATCTTGTATCCATATGTATCATCTACCATGTCTAATGCAGAAAATGATGAACAAGAAGGAGTGCCATATATGCAAGGATCCCATTGACGAGCTTGTGTATGTAATGCTCAACATAGAGAAATATTATCAAGACTTAGTGGCTAAAATTGCAAGAGAAGAGAAGCTATTTAAAAAAACTTAAATTTATCTTTATAGATGCTGCAATGACTTTTGTATTAGTGTATATGAGAAAGCAATTACAAAACTTTCAATATATTTTTATATCATTCTATATGAAAAAGCAGTGACGACACTTGTGGTGACTTTTGTATCGTTGTATATAAAAAAGAAATTGCAAAACTTGTGGTGACTTTTTGTATCATTGTATGTGAAAAAACAAGTACAACACTTGCAGTGACTTTTTGTATTATTGTAATGATAAATCAATTACAAAACATGTGGTGACTATTTGTATCATTGTATATAATGTGTTTTGCACGCTATGAAATAAGTGGATAAAATATGCTCAAAAGCATAGTATCAAGTTTTTCACCGATTTTTTGATAGACATTGAAGCAATAGTTTCTACTTACAAACAAAAACACAAATTATGGAGTAGACATGACTTGTCACTTATCCTTGGAAATGTACTTAAACTCCATTGTTGATAGACTTCAAAGCAGTAGTGCCCACTTACAAAATAGAATGCACAATTTACAAATATAGACTAAACATGACTTGTCACTTGTAAATGGACTTAAACTTTTTTTTCACCCCACCATAATGTTAGCCTACAATTCTATCCTATGTTTACATCACTACTCCACAATAGTCTTCTTTGTCATGGGAAGGACAATCATCTACCTCAAGATTTTCATTTAATTCAAACAAACTAAATCCACCCAGCTCATGAAAATCTAGTTCTTTGGATGTCATCTCTTTCCCTAGCTCTTTATCATCTTCATTATTATCTGTAGTCCATTGTGGTCTATCTTCTCCATACTCTTCTGATTAAATCTTGCTAAGGAGCCTATGATTGCATACCAATTTTTTGGCACGATTGCTTAAAAGGCAATTACGAAAAATTGAGTGCACATAGCTTTAGATACTCCAATTTCCCTTAGAGCTAGAATTAATAGCACTTTGTGCAAGCAATCTAATAACCATTTTTTGTAGCGTAGGTATTGAAGAACTATTCATGAGCCACCATCTCCATGTTGGTTGTTTTGATGCAAGGTTCAAAACAAACTAAGAACTAAACAAGCCATCCTTTAACCTATACTTTGTCAGGTCAAAGACAGCTTGAGGTTGATCATTTGTATTTTTATAGAAATTAATATTAATGACCATGTTTAAAATTCTTCAATCACTTCTTCATCCAATTCAGCATATTCCATGTTCCAAGCAAGAAACCAATACTATGCAATGGATTGTGCGCACCAACCCATCGAACATACACATACTTATTTTAGATATCCCTTTAGCTTTATTGAATGGTTCTTATTAAGGCTTGATCAAACAATTTGTAGGCCCCAAAGGAGAGTTCAAACTGTCTTGGACATTGTACCAACCCAGATATACCTTCCCTATGTTGGGTAACTTAAGGTTAAGTTGTCGCAAGGATATCATCACATGCCTCATTACCAAGTATGTATCACCAACATGAGACCAAGAGTGTCTTTCAACAATAAGGACTTTCAAAGATTTCACCTTTTATTTTACTCTTTTTTATTGATCAACATTCCACTCATAGAAAGAAGCACATACAAATGTCTCTAAAACAACATTTTTTTTTGTAAGAGAAATTTTAAAGTATAGAAGTTTGTGCAAAACCTTGTTTAATATGATAGCTTTAGCATTGTGGTCATATGTTGACGATACATTTCCAAAACATGCTGTCTCTTCAATATGAATTTCACCATGTTCCTTGAATTGTCTATAATGAAAAACAAGATTCAACCTGTGCACATTGCAACCAAACATGTGTAAGCTAGGGAAGCACTCCTCAAAGATTCGCCCAGCTACTCTATAATTATTTGCATTGTCCATGATCACTTGTAGGTTGTACTACGTTGTGGGTACTTATTTGTTGGATTGTCTCTGCTATAATAATAGCTATGTAGCTCCTTGACATGATCTCACCTGAGTTGTTGCCTTCAATGAAGCACTCCTCTCAAGGATGAATAGCATCACATCTATTAACAGCCTACATTGAACATTTGACCATCTGTCACCATTGACTATAGTCCTATTTGATCAATTGATTTCAAGATCAACCTATAAGCTTCCTTTTGGGTGTCTACAAAGAATTTATCTAGTAATTTTGTGCGCATCTGATGATATGATTGTGGAATTTTAAAATCAAAATCCATACTCACCGATCTTCTTCTACGCATGCTTCCATGGCTCTTGTGTTTCATAAACTTATAACCGTCTATAAAATAGATAGCTTGTGAAAGAGCAATTGTGCCTCACCAAGAGTAGCTGATCAAAAGCTCAAGACTTGCCTTGCTCTAGAAATTCCAAATTGACACTCAGGTGGATCATCTTGAGTACTAAGTTTGTCTGTGTGTGTAGCAATCAGTATGTAGCATGCACCATTATTTTGTCTGCCTTGTGTAGAGGCAATATACTACATTGATGTTCTAAATTCATAGAGCTTAGTGTCGGTATTCTAGGTCTCTTTTCATTGGCTACACCACTACATAAATCTCTCAAGAATTTTGTGGCATTCTCATGGCCTATGTCATTACATCTACCTCCATTTTCCCTATCACTTGTTCCATTTCCTGACCCAAGAAAGTGCTCTCTAATATAAGAGCCGCATCTCTGTAAAGGATCTAACATACTCTACAAATTGCTACTTAGGACCTGGCACCTTACCACTAGCCTTGCGCTAGTATCTTTATTGGAAACTCCATTGTTTGATCTTTTGCCACCAGTGGATGGGCAACTAGAACCAGTTTCATAAATGTTTTGATAGCAAAAGATAGCATCCATGATAGGTTTACAAGTTGCCTATACATGCATACAATCACAAAAAATGTTAGATGTTCATAATATTGCAATCAATTAAACATTTGAATAATAAGATATAGTGATATTGTTAGAAACAAGCTAACAGGGATACCATTTTTTGAAGTTCTCTTTGTAAAACACTTATTATTTTGATAAATCGAGAATATTGTAACTCTTATTTTCTCAGATAAACTCTATAATTAATAAGCCGGGGCTACAAGATTCCAGATTGTATTAGCCTGTCATTACCCATCTTTGGTATAACTCCAGATTATTAGTTTTGACCACCCAAAAACCTTGGCTAAGGTATAAAAGTCAATTTTTGTAAATTTTTTATAAGTTTTGGATAATGAAATACACAGCGTGAGCTAATGGAACTCACTCCTCTCCTTCTCGCGCTTCCTACTCCCTCCCCGGTTGTCACATTGTAGTCGCGTTTGTTGCATTGCAACCGTAGGTAAGAGCTCTACACATTGATGTAAGTAGTTCACAGTATTTTGTAGCTTTTGGCATCGCCGACCCTCGGCCTAATTTCATCATAATTAGGAATTTGCACTTTCAATAAAAAACTAAGCATAGAAAGGGTATTGGGGCATCATTCCAAAGCATTTAGATGCATTCTAAGTCGAAAACGATTAGGTCAAAAATCCACCACTGTTAATAATCACAATTTTGAAACTTGACCTAAAGTGGAGTTTGAGATCATAGACATATGTGCTTAGGTCTTATAAACTTGTCCTAAACGTTTCATTATGTTTGGATGTCATTTGATGCTGTAACGAATGTGAATTGTTTGCCGATGAGCGATTGGCTTTTGGTGATTTCAGTCACTTGAGTGTAGCTTGAGTTAGATGCGAGTTGTTAGTTGTTTTGAGAGATTGACACCCTCTTGTAGCCTCTATGCACTAGTCGAGTCAGCTTCATCCCATGGTTTGACAAATTAATCATGGTTCTTGCTAATACTGCAATAAGATAGGATGGTGAGGTTAAACATGCGTCCCACATTTGGCACCACTGTCGGGGAACAAGGAGACCTAAACTAGGAAAAAACATGAGCGTCTTGTAAAGTTATTCTTTAACTTTCTCTAGGTTCACCTAGAGTTCAAAAGTTTAGGTCTCTCTCTGGAGTCTCCGGAGTTTAGGTCTCTCTCTGTTCTTCTCCGGAGTCTCTCTCTCTCTCTCTCTCTCTCTCTTTCTCTCTCTCTCTCTCTCTCTCTCTCTCTCTCTCTCTCTCTCTCTCTCTCTCTCTCTCTCTCTCTCTCTCTCTCTCTCTCTCAGTCACCAGTGTTAAATCACCGTGCGTGCAAGTCCAAACTTTGAGGCTACGGAGTGCAAGTCGATTATTTTGAGAGATCTCCTCTTTCAACCTATCCTAAAGCATGAAGACGTTCAGACAGTGTTCGGGAAAAAAGTGTCTCAGCTTAATATCGTGCCGTTTTCAATTTGAAAAATGGCGGTTGAGGGCAAGGGAGAAAGGAGAAATTCCGCCCCAAAATAGAGAGCTCTCTCTCTCTCTCTCTCTCTCTCTCTCTCTCTCTCTCTCTCTCTCTCTCTTCCCCCGGAGCTCCTCCACACAGCTGAGTCCGCAGACCCAGACGCACAACAGATCTCCTTGGCCCCCATCTTACCTTCATATTTCTTTCGGACGATGAAGATGCTGATAACACGTCTCGCCAGCAGCCAGTACGGTGACGAATGCTGCTGCACTCCTACTCTCACTACTTTCTCTCCATTCATTCAGGGCAGAACAAATCCGTCCTTGGTAGTCTACATAAATCCGATTGCAGCCTAAAGCATGAAGACGTTCATACACTGTTCGGGAAAAAAGTGTCTCAGCTTAATATCGTGCCGTTTTCAATTTGAAAAATGGCGCTTGAGGGCAAGGGAGAAAGGAGAAATTCCGCCCCAAAATAGATCTCTCTCTCTCTCTCTCTCTCTCTCTCTCTCTCTCTTCCCCCGGAGCTGCTCCTCAAAGCTGAGTCCGCAAACCCGACGCACAGTAGCTCTCCTTGGCCTCCATCTTACCTTCATATTTCTTTTGGACGATGAAGATGCTGATAACGCGCCTCGCCAGCAGCCAGTACGCTGACGAATGCTGCTGCACTCCTACTCTCACTACTTTCTCTCCATTCATTCAGGGCAGAACAGATCCGTCCTCGGTAGTCTACATAAATCCGACCGCGGGTTGTGGGTGCTAGTCAAGCTCTTCATCGTTGCTACTGCTCACATTCGGCCCATCTCACTGACCTGAGGCTCTGTCTCTCTCTCAAATCACTGGTCTGAGGCTCTTTCTCTCTCTCTCTCTCTCTCTCTCTCTCATACGCATACAGACGACACTACATGCAAGCCACCTCAGTGAGCGCATCCTAACCGCCGCCGGCCCTGATCAATGCTCTCCCCCCCTCAATTGTCGCGGCGGACGCACAACTCACAACCTGTAACTCCGACTCTCGAGACCTGCACACGCGCGACATTCGTTTACTGCGGCCACGATGCAGAGCACACTCGCTCAACACTGGACCGGACATACGAAATCTTGCCACGTGTTTGGGGGGGGCAGAATTTCCGTGCATCCTTGGGCATTCACTCAGGAGAAGCCTCTCTCTCTCTCTCTGTGTTTCTCTCTCTCTCTCTCTCTCTCCCTCTCTCTCTCTCTCTCTCTCTCTCTCTCTCTCTCTCTCTCTCTCTCTCTCTCTCTCTCTCTCTCTCTCTCTCTCTCTCTCTCTCTCTCTCTCTCTCTCTCTCTCTCCTGGAATCCCGTTGCATGCCTGTGCGATCATCGAGCTACAGGGAGCACGCACCAAAAATTTGCACGCTTGTCTCATCAGTACCCTCTCTCTCGCTCCCTCTCTCTCTCTCTCTCTCTCTCTCTCTCTCTCTCTCTCTCTCTCTCTCTCTCTCTCCCCCCCCCCTCCTGTACGGGCCAAAAATGTGTCTCCGTTGTATGCCTGTGCGATCGTTGAGCTACAGGGAGCACGCACCAAAAAAATGCACGCATCTCATCAGTACTCTCTGTCTCTCTCTCTCCCTCTTTGTCTCTCTCTCTCTCTCTCTCTCTCTCTCTCTCTCTCTCTCCTCCTGCACGGGCCAAAAATGTGTATCAGCTTAATATCGCTCCGTTTTTAATTAGAAGGGTATTTTGAAATTTCCACAAATTAGAGGGTTATTTTGGTAAGTTTCCCCCCCCCCCCCCCCCCCTCTCTCTCTCTCTCTCTCTCTCTCTCTCTAGCGCGAGATACCAAACTCAGCAGCAGCAGCCACCGCAGCCCAGAAATGTGTCTCAGCTTAATATCGTGCCGTTTTTTGTTTCAAAAATGCTCTCTCTCTCTCTCTCTCTCTCTCTCTCTCTCTCTCTCTCTCTCTCTAGCGCGAGATGCCAAACTCAGCAGCAGCAGCCGCCGCAGCCCAGTGTTCGGAAAAAATGTGTCTCAGCTTAATATCGTGCTGTTTTCGGTTTCAAAAATGCCGGTTGAAGTCAAGGGTAGAAGGAGAAATTCCGTCCCAAAATAGAGAAAATTAGTGTAAAAACCAAAAGAATAAACCTAATTTTCTAAATTTCCTCTTGAAAAATTCAACAAAGGGGATTTTGTATGTTTGGAGAAATGATTTTCCCCCAACACTGCCGGTGCAGCTAGAAATGGAATTTCCTCTTGAAAAATTCAACAAAGGGGATTTTGTATGTTTGGAGAAATGATTTTCCCCCAACTGCATTGCCGATGCAGCCAGAAATGGCGTTCTCTCTCTCTCTCTCGGAGCTTGGGCCGAAATCCCTCTCTCTCTCTCTTTCTCTCTGTTTAGCGCGATGCCTCTCTCTCTCTCTCTCTCTCTCTCTCTCTCTCTCTCTCTCTCTCTCTCTCTCTCTCTCTCTCTCTCTCTCTCTCTCTCTCTCTCTCTCTCTCTCTCTCTCTCTCTCTCTCACAGGGCTTGGGCCCGGGCTAAGACGCAGGCACGTGCGCAGACGTTCTCTCTCTCTCCCCTACTGCACGTGCGCATGCGCTACAATTTCCCCTTTTCTCCTTGCTCCGAAAGTGCACACAGGCACTGTTTTGTTTAGTGCACACCAACCGGAGGCAGCTGGAGTATTTTACTGCAGACACGTGTCCGGGGGAGGGGGCCGGAATCCCTTCCCCCATTATCTATTAGTATAGATGTGTCAAAGTTGGGACAGAAATCGGCAAAAATTTAGTTGGAGTAAATAATGGTGATTATTTACATGTGCTTCAAAACTTGGAAATTTTGCAAATTTGGGGATACCACAAGGTCAAGCATATTAAGTAGACCCCACGAATCAATTTTGGTGAAATTTGGACCACAAAAGTGAGACTTAAGCCAGATTCTTGAAGTCAGAGTCCGCGGACACAAAACAGTTGATAAACTTGATAAGATTTTGTCCAAACTTGTTGAAACTTGTCCAGGGACTTTAACAAATTGTATACTTGCCAAACAAATCCAAAAAGTTTAAAAACCTAGCCAAAGTAAATGATTGCAATTATTTACTATTGCTACCCAGGGATATCAGTTTTGACTCTTGAACTTATACGGTGTTAGACCAACATAATACAAAGCCACCACGCAATTGTGGGTTCAATCGGATCAGAATTGGTACATGTTCACTCAGTTTCTAGATTGCAGATTAAACCTTTGAATTTTTGCTCAAATCTGAATGTCAACTTTTGACTCACCGCTTGATTTGAAGTGATACACATAGACCAATCACGAGAGTTAGCAAAAACTCTACTGTCTTTATAGAAGAATATCTAACTTGATCAAATTTGTACAGGAATCAGGTTGCAGACGAGGAACCAATAGCTTAACAAAAAGTTGCAATCGAATCAAGTGGAAAATGATGATAAGTCAATCCAAAGGTAAGTACTCTAACCAGGGCTTCATAAGTCTTTATGAACCTTAGATCTGGTCGTGTACTAGAAATCAGGGCATACTCGAAGAAACCTCCAATAGAGTATCAATCGAAGAAAGCATGAATCAAGGCAATTCCTTGCACACAATTCTTGAAGAAGTCTCATACACTTTTTCAGAATCAACATCTGAAATGTCTTCTTACTCGACTCCCTCAAAAACTAGAATGACAATGCACTATAAGCATATAATCTCTTTTTATAAGACTAACCGCCATGGAGCTCAGGTTTACTTGAACTCTAACAAGGAGTATGTTATTCGCATTGATGATAATGGTATTGAGTTCGAAAAGAGATTAGGGCAAACAAATAAGGAAAAATTTACATAAATCGAAATGGAACTCAGTATGTACAAGTAGAAGACCCTGATGTGGTAGACAAATGGGGATTAGAATTTAACACCATAATCCCAGATATGTCAGCAAAAGAAGGACCACCTGTCAGGACAAGGGCAAGGCCGGACTAGATCAGGGCAAGGCTAGACTAGGCAGTGTGGAAAGGGAGTCCAACTAGGGCAAAGGGCTAGGAGCTTGCTATATAGTGGGAGGTTGGGTGGTGGACTCCAAGGCACTAGTTCCCCTAGTCTTACATTGGTATCAAGAGCCAAGTTGCTATTTTGGGGAAAAGGAGGGCGTGGTGATTTTTAGACACACAAGGCTTTGCATGCTGTGGTCATAGCCGTGGAGCCTATCTCTTGCTAAGGGACGACAATGAGGTCGAACCCCGTGTGCAGGCGGTCTTGGCAAGGGGAGCCACCGGGTGAAGGAGCACCAAACCGAGCATGCACATGCTCAACAGGAGCGCATCGGGCTGTCGAACAACGTTCGACACAGCGTCGATGCCCGCCTCGCATCACATTGCCCCCCCTCAACCTTCCCCTGCTCTCGCGCTGCCTGCTCGACGGGGATGGCATTTTAACGCATTGGGTTCACATACAAATGCCTAAGGCCAAGGGCCTTAGGACTTAAATTGACATTAAGGGTGCCTACACACCCCGAACAAGCAACATGATTCGTACCCGGACTTTGTGAGCACATATTTGAGTTTGATCGGCAAAGGGGCCAACAAGTACACGACAAGTACATAATTTTTGTGCGTGCTTGCTGCAAAAAATTAGAAATTCAATAGAGATTCTCAAAGGGATGATTGACGAAGGTATTTCTCAAATTAATTGCGATTTAAAGCAATATCAATCACACTCGATTCGGCTACGACATGTCCAAATCGAGTACCTGTACGGCTGTAAATTTGGATTGATTTCAACTTGGACAATTGACGTAATTAGCACGGATAATTAACCTTGGCGATGCCAATTACAACTAGGGGATTAATTTTCCTCGACTCAAGGTACTTTTTCTTCTGCTCCTTCGACTGCACGGTGTTCCCATGGATTCAGATATCAATATGCCTGCTCTGATTTTGAGCATAATATGCGTGATCTTGCCCGTGATGGCTCGGGGCTGGATGCTCTTACGGAGAGTGCCCACGATGCTACGACGGGTGACGACGCTTATGAACTGCTCGATATTCAAGAATTTCGTGCACTTCAGACACACATATCAATCATGGAAGGAAATTTTGCATGTTTAAATAAAAACGTCACTGAATTATCCACGTTAGTGATACAATTAATGCAACAGCAGTCCAAGGGTCCTGCTGACATGCACATGCATGAGCACGTTGCTACACAGGGGCAAGGCCCCTCTGATCATGGACAAGGTCCATCTGCCGATGCTTTGCACACTCTCATTGCAAAAGAGGTGGATGAGTAGGACTAACAAGTAAGGATTGAACATAAGTTTGAGCGTCCCATCCATGTGACAATGTCTTATTTCTATATGGCACCAAGCAAGACTTGCATGTGCATCTGGAAATTTGTACGAGCCTCATGCTCATTTGCTAGTTCATGAGAGGCATACTAAGTAGCACCACCAACAAGATTTGAGACACATGCATGTGCTAGTGCCTCATTTTTAAATGGCACTAATAATAACTAGCATGTGTGCCTTGAGCTAAGTTTGATCGTCATACCCACTTGCTAGTTTAGGTAAGAAATGTGAGGCACTTAGGCGGGAGTTAGGCTCAACCCTCATCTTAGTATCCTACATAGAAACAACAAGTAAAACCTCAACTTATGTTTGAGCCTCACATCCATGTGCTAGTGCCTTGAGCTAAGTTTGAGGATGTTCATTTGCTACTTTAAGTGTGGAATGTGAGTCTTAAAGTTAACTTCAATCCTCTTCTTAATATCCCACACAACAATAAAAGTGAGATGCAAACTTGAGTCTGAGCACCCTGTTCATGAGCTAGTGCCTCATTTCTATATGGCACAAAGGGCCCCCACAAACAATCATGACGTCAAACTTAAACAAATTACTCTAATTTTAAGTCTCATTTTAAAAATTGGGACATGAATAATTCCCAAAATTCCTTAATATGTCTTACTAGACTATTGGCACTACTAGCCTCTACTTTGGTATAATAGTGAGATAATAGTATATACTATATGAGTGAGTATATGTATGTATATATATGAGGAAGAGAAATAGTAGTGTAGAGAGAGAGGATTGGGTGTACACATATAGAGGTATGTAGATAAGAACTAGGGCCTAATTCTCACCAATTTCTTATCCCCTAGTTCTTATCTACTGAGGCGGTCCGGGGCGGGCAACAAGAAAGGCGACCTCTAAACACCCCTCAAGGCTCTCGTGCTGCTCAATTGGGACTGGGGCAACCACAAGCACAACACAACAACAAACCCACAGCCAAAACCAAACAAGATAGGGGCACCACCTAGTTATGGTATGCGAACTAGGACGCAAGAGAGATTTTGGCACAACCAAGAAGATGCACCACACAACACAACACAAGCAACCTCACACCAAGACACACACAAAATGGACCAAAGAGAGCTAGAGCAAAGGGAAGAGAGAGAGGAAAGGATCTTGCGTAATACCTTATTTGTGACTTGCAAATGGAGATGGTTCGTTATGATGCTATCGTAGAGCTTGTACAAAAACTCACTCAATGCTTAGTGATTGCTAAACATTGCCAAAACACACACACATTGTCTTAGGGTGTGGGAGACCTCTCACCACAATACCCTCTTACAATGGACACAAAACTGGTAATGAAAAACACACTAAAACACTTTCTAAAATCAAGATCACCCGATAAAAACTCAAAATCCACAAGTCACCTTGAATTCACCAAACCGTATTGCACAAATGGAAGGACGAAGATTTGAACGTCGAATCACGCCTTTGATGCACCAAAGCTCAATTTATTGATGATGAAGGAGCATGTACAATAGTGGTTTTGAGATTTGTGGAACTCACGCTCTCTCACTTGCAATGTGTAGCTTGAAGGCTTCTCTTACACCAAGAGTGAATCTCACAAGTGGTTGCTACACCTAAGTCTCTCCTCACGCATAGAGTGTTGGGATGCTATGTGAGATGTTGGAGGTTGTTTTACAAGAAGGAGAGGGGTCTATTTATAGGTTGGAGACCCCTCATTAAGATTATTGGAAATCCTAATTTACAAGCTAACAAATCAGGATTATGAATTTTTTGAATATCAAAACATTGTGGGCCTTCTTTGTCTGCTTGAGTCATGGGTGTGGGCTCAAAAGAGAACATTATTGATGGTAGATAAGGTGAAAGTAAGTAAGGGAGAGAGAGAGAGAGAGAGAGAGAGAGAGAGAGAGAGAGAGTTACTTTGTACATGTTTTGAGGTGAGGTGTCTTTTATGGTTAGGTCAATGCTATTTTGTGTTAGTATGTTAGTGGTTAGTGTTAGTAATCACTAGAAAGTTAATGATATATTTACAGTGGGTAGAATGGGGTGGATGGTTGGAGTAAGATGGTTGAATGAAATGAGCAAATCCTTGTGATGGTGAAGCTTGAAGAAGTTTTGGACTTACTTGTGTAGGTTCTCAAAATGACTATCGATCTTCTTCTTCGTCTTCTCTTCTTTACGCCACCACCGCCAAGGTTGATCATCGTGATGAAAATGGTAATTCCACTGATGAGATATTTTGATTTGCAGAGGTTAAGCATGGTACACATGCTGAATTTATGTATATATATAAGGAGTAAGATGGAATTGTACTTTGGAGATAATAGAGAGAGGCATAGAGATGGTGTATGTACATGGAGAGCTCATATGAGAGCTATGGGAGTAAGTGGGGAGGTTAATGGTGAAGAAGGTGAGAGAAACCATTGAAGGTGCAGGTTTGAGTGAGGGATTGAGAGGAATGTGTGTGTGTGTGTGTGTGTGTGTGTGTAGAAGTGTGGAAAGAGGTGAGAGAAGACTATGGGCTACTTGTGAGAAAAGTGGGCAGACTGGGGTCCACTCAAAAAATCATATGTCACCGCTGGTAGCTCCAAAAATCATGAAAAAATTCGAGGTGATTATTCAGAGCCTGGGCTACATTTTATTTTTTGACCACCACTCTAAATTCGGAGTGGAGATAGGTGCCAAAATTCTCACCAAAAAGCCTATTTTTATGCCTGCAAAAGTCTTTTAGTGGCTCTCTCCTTTGTTGAATTTGTACAATGCATCCAAGAGTGAGCCCCTCCTTTGTCATATCATAATACAAAGCATCCAAGTTGCCCTTGACCCATGCATGGAGGAGGATTATTGGTGAATAAAGAAATATATACATGGTGGGACTAGTGTATGGACTATTCATGGACTTTAGCTCAATGAGGACATGGTGTTAGAATAATGAGTAAAAATAATAATAAAAATATGGAGGAGTTATGGATATGGAAAGATATTGGAATCATATGATATGGTCCCTCTTTGAATTATTTTGGGTGAAAGAGGAAAAGATATGCAAGTAAATAATATAATAAACGTGACCAATGAGTAGAAATCAATTTTTTATTTTCATGAGGGTGAGGGTGAAAATGTGGGAGTGATTTGTATAAAGGAAAAATATAAGGTTAGAGTATGTACATATTGGCAAAAAATATACTTATGGTGTAAGAGGATGAAAGAAGGTGTATATAGGTTTAATAAAACACACACCTAAGTAGAAATATTTAAATAAAATACCAAAATAATTATAAAAATCCCTATATTTAGGCCATATATATAATGCAATATTTACACACAAATGGGTCATAATATATTTTATTTTTTTGATTTTATTTATTTTTTTGGCTCAACTAGCTCAGTGACTAGCTAGCTGAGGGTTTTTAAGGAGATATGGGAAAGTCCCGTAACTCACACACGCCTATGTACAGTGAAATGGTTGGGATAGCCATAGCATTTGGGTGAATTTGGTAGGGTGGAGTAACTTACTATGGCAATTATGGAGAGCCGAAAAACGGCTATCATTAGCCCTCCGCCAGGATGATGGTATATTCATGTACCATCATAGAGCATCTTTTCCAAAGAGAGTGCTTCAGAGTCTTTGACACGATCTTCATTGTTTGGCCCCTTGGAATTTTGGTTTGTGTTACACTCATGCTTCATGGAACAATACTTACATGAGATAGTTGCCTTTTGCTCTGGTAGATCCTTTGGTAGAAGGCGACTCAAGTAAGGCTTCAAGCGATAGCCGTTTACCTTCCTGGAGTGCTCTTTACCATTCAAGTCCATAAGCTGATAGTAACTAGAATTGAAAGCCTTCTTGAATATGTATGGACCTTGCCATCTAGTTTCAAACTTGGCATCAAAACGATTGTCAAGTCGATTGTCATACCTTAGGACAAGCTCTCCTTCCTTGATGCCTTTGTCCTTCAGTTTCTTGTCGTGCGTTTCTTTCGCTTGTGTGGCTTTCCTCTTGTAGCACTCGTATGCTGCTTCTCTTTTCCACTCAAGATCCACTAACATAAGAAGTCGATCCATCCATACCTCTTGATCATCTTGTGCTCCTTTGCCATGAAGTCGCATTGTTGGAATGTCGAGCTCGATAGGCTGCAAAGCCTCTTGACCATAGACCAAGTGAAATGGTGTGAACTCCGTGGCTTCCCTATATGTGGTTCGATATGCCCACAAGGCACCATCCAAGAAGTCATCCCATAATTTTGTCTTGTTTTGCACCATCTTTCTAATGATTCCTGCAATGACACCATTAGCCTTCTCCACCAAACCATTTGACTGTGGGTAGTATGGTGTGCTATGACGATGTAGAATGTGAAGCTCTTCACAAACTTCTGTGAGCAAGCCCTTCCTAAACCCTGGACCATTATCAGAAACAATCTCCAAAGGTGTGCCACATCTGCAACAAATGTGATTGTACACAAACTTGCTAACTTTCCTCTCATTCACTCTTGCCACACTTTGAGCTTCCACCCACCTAGTCATATAGTCTACAGCCACTAGAATGTAGAGTTTACCATTTTTTGTCCTAGGCAGAGGACCCATAGCATCAATGCCCCACTTTTCAAAGGGTCCATTTGCAAGAACTATTTGCCTCGGGCCATGCACCAACCTTCTATTTCCATTTATCTGACAATTGTGACAGCTTTTACACCAATGTTGAACGTCCACATGCAAGCTTGGCCAAACATACCCCGCAAGAAAAATCTTCTTCACAGTTGATTCTTGGGCAAAATGACCACCACATGCCTCTTCATGCAAACCTTTTAGAATGGCTGGAATTTCCTTGATAGTTGGTACTCTTATGCACACTTGATCCTTCCCTTTTTGATAGAGGGAGCCTTCTAGGAAGAGATAGAAACTTGCCTTCTTCATGAGTCTCCTCTTCTGAGCCTTCGTGAAGTCTTGTGGAAACTCACCCTCCAAAATGTAGCCAATAATGGGAGCCAATGACTCCAATCCCTGGTATCTCGGTTGCTTGACAGATACTGCCACCATGATGACCTGCACTTCTCTCTCAACACATGTAACTGCTTGTTGTGCAAGTAAATCGGCATCTTCATTTTGTTTCCTCGGAATATGATATAGTTGCACTTCTTCAAACTGATTAAACATCTTACGAATGGCATGAACTTTTGTCCTTAAGCTTTCATTCTTGCATGCCCAAATGCCTAAAATCTGTTTAACAATGAGAAGTGCATCTCCCTTTACCATGAGACGTTTTATCCCTTGGCCAGTGCACATCTTCAAACCATGAAGTAGTGTGTCGTATTCTGCTTCATTGTTGCTAGTTGAACCTGGTAGATTGACCTTCTCTTTCATGACCACCTCTCCACTTGGGTTGAGCAACACTAGCCCTCCCCCTGCTTTCCCTGTGGCTCGTCGAAAAGCTCCATCAAAGAACAAGGTAAAAGCATTGGGAATACTTTTTGGTGGTGGCAATGGTAGGGTCTTTACTTGAGGCACCTTAATTTCCTTCTCATGTACCCTATAAGTGAGAATCCCTGCCAATTGTGCACGCACACTATCTTCTACCTTGAAAGAGTATTGAAACTCTTGCAACTCCATAATCCACTTTGAGATCCTAGTACTAAGATTCATTTGAGATGACACCCAAGGAAACAAATTTTCTGCAGTGAGAATTACAAAAGGTTTTGGTAGCAGGTAGGATCTAAACTTTCTCACCGCAAACATGAGAGAAAGCATCATGAGTTCTGCTTCTATGAAATCTCTCTCCAAAGCATTCATGACCCTACTAGCAAAGTAGATGGGTCGCATCCTTGTACTATGGGGATCTTGTTGTAGCAACACAACACCAATTGTTTCCCTTCCAACACTTGAGCTAACAAAGAATGTGTACTCCCAACAAGGAGGCATGAGTGTTGGTAGCTCTGACAAAATGACTTTAATGTTACAAAAATACTCTTCAAGCTCATCAGACCATGCAAATTCTACTTGTTGTGTCAACTTTTGCAAAGGATGAAGCAACTCCGAGGCTAAGTGAATGAAGCGTGACATATACTTCACCTTCTGAATGAAAGAGATGACCTCCTTAAGACTCTTCGGTGATGGTAGCTCAATAAGAGCCTTTGCCTTTGAAGGATCCACTTCAATGCCTTTGTAAGAAACTTTATGACCAAGCAAGATTACTTCATCCTCACCTATATGGCACTTGTCGGGGTTGAGTTGACCTCCCATGTCGTAGAGCTTCTTTAAACCTTCTTCTACCCTTTGTAGATGCAATGATTTTGAGCTATAAATACAGAAATCATCAATGAACACCCTAATTGACTTTCCAAAGAATGCTTGAAACACCATATTCATGAAACGTTGGAATGTTGCAGGAGCATTTGTCAGACCAAATGGCATGACTCTAAAAGCATAACAACCCCAAGGAGTGATAAAGGTTGTTTTCAATTGATCTTCCAATGCGATACCTATTTGAAAGTAGCCTGAGTAGCCATCACACACAGTGTACTTCTCATGACCAGCTACCTCATTTAGTATCTCATCCTGAAATGGGAGGGGAAAGTGATCTCTTTTTGTTGCCTCATTGAGTGGACGGTAATCCACACACACCCTCCACTTTCCATTTTTCTTAGGAGTGACAACAACGGGAGAGACCCACTTTGAATTCTCCACTGGATAAATGAAACCTGCTGCTAGAAGCTTTCTTACCTCCTTGAGTAAAGCCTGCTCCTCGATGACTCCTAGCCTTCGTAGCTTCTGAGCCTTAGGTGTGGCCTCTGGCTTTAACTCAATTTTGTGTTGAACAACATCTACTCCACGCACATCGGTGTAGTCTTTAGCAAAAAGCCTAGGAAATTTCCTTAGCACACATTTGAACTCCTCTCTTTCATCCTTTGTAAGTGTTGTGGATAGCATACCTTCTAGCATTCTTTCATCTTCCACTTTTTGGTTCTCTTGGGAACCTACCTCCTCCAAACCTTGACAAGAGGTCTCTTGGTTGGTTGGCTTAAACCTTACCCCCATGACTTGGATGGAAGACTCCTCTTCAGTAATGCTGCCGCTACTTTCTTCTTCTGAAGTGTTATCGGTCCAACCTTCTTCCGTCTCACTTTGAGATGATTCTTCATGGAGCTCCTCTTGGCATTGCTCCTTCATGTCAAAGACAACCTTCTTATGATTGTCGTTCCTGCAAATTAGCTTTCCACTCTCCCAATCGTGCAAAGCTCGCATTTTCATTAGCCTTGGTCTCCCTAGGATAAATGGGTAACCATTTCCTTTGGTAGACATGACATAGAAATCCACTGCCTTCTTAATGCCAAAGGCCTCCACAAAAACATTTTTACAAATGCCTATGCACCTAGCCTTGCTATTGTTTGCCATCTTGACCTTAATTTCAGGTGTCTCATGGATGTGCATGCTTAGTTTTTGCATGAGTCCCTCTGTCATGATGCAAATTTGTGCACCCCCATCCACTAGACCTTTCCTAACCAATCTCCCTTTTATGTAACAATCTAGCACAGGTGTAATGTCCTCATTCGTTTCAGCTTGTGCAATTTTTACAGCAGGCACACTCTCTTTTACCTTTCTCCTAGTGCTAACTGCCCTTGTTAAATCCCTCCTAACTTGTGGACATAATGCAAGAAATTGAGGCCATGATATATCAGGACCCTTACCTCTCATGTCTTCCAACAGGTTGTATGGAGCCATTCCATGTCCAAGAGGAAAGTCTTGGAGGTTGATACGACGTCGAGTCCTCTTAGCTTCCTTGGTCTCCTTTGCCTTCTTTTCTCGTCCATGGTCACTTTGTGATGTAACTCCTTCTTTCTCCTTACCTTTCCCTCGGCCATGCTTAATGCCATTTGCTTCCATGTAAACCTCTCTTGAATTTGTCACCTCTACCACATGCACGTTTGGGTCTGGCAAAAGTGAAACTCCTTCCACTCCTTGTGGAGCTGGTCTTGCTCCATTTGGCCTTTGTATAAGCCGTGGTTGCTGACTAGTTCCTTCACCTGCATTCATCATTGGGTAATTCAAGTTAGGTCTCCCTGGTTCCCCACGGGGCCAAGGACAATTATACATCCCATGTCCAGACTCACCGCAATTCCAACATTGCAAGACTCTCCTAGGTCGTGGGTCTCGCTCTTCAGACTTCTTTGCTTGTCCCTTTGGACCTACAGCTTGTGCAAGGTGAATTGACAAGCTGCTTAAAGATTCATTTAAATTCTCAATCACTTCCGCCGTTACCTCAGGAAGCTCCTTACATGTTGATGCTTGTGACTTACCTTTGGGTCTAAGACCTTCTATTGGAACCTCCCCCCTTAAGCACTTGAGTTTCCTATATTTCTCAGCAGCCCTAGTTTCAGCTGCATCAAAGGTAGCAGGTGCACCCGCCTCAGCTTTTACCTTAAGGTCAGGAAAGAGTCCAGCTATGAACCTCTCCTTCTTTAGGAACTCTGCACCATCACCAGGGTTAGCAACATTTCTTGCCCATACAGCCCAAAGACGTAGAAACTCTTGCTTGTACAAGTAGTAGTCATCTAAGTCTTTTTGCTTATGAGAAACAATGTCTTGCCATAGCTTTTGAGTGTTTTGGGGATCAAAGAAGTATCTCTTGAAATGATTGACAACTTCCATGTAATTTTCTTGAACTTCCTGAGGCAAAGAGTCAAACCAAGTGCTAGCATCTTTCCTAAGGACTACCTCAAACATTTCTACACATTCTTGATCAATTACTATACTCTTGATACGACATGACATCTTGAAATTTGCCAAAAATAATTCTGCATCCTCTCCAGGCTCTCCAAAGAAAAGAGGATATCCAGACATTTGGCGTTGGTTCTCCATTGAATTGATTTCAAAGTGACGCGTTTTTGTTTTTTCTTTCTTTAAAAGATCTACACAATAATATTCTCTAAATTGCAATCTATTCTACAACAAAATAAAAATATTCACATCAAATGACCTATGATAATCAATGAGAGGTAGGATGACAGGGTTTGGTGACGCGAGAATTTCTCCTACTCTTTGGGCACCGAACATGAACACCATACGTTGTTGAAAATGGATTTTTCTACTAATTGCAATGTTTATTCTAATGTGTGGAGTGAAATGAAAGGGGAAAACCTCTATTCTTGTGCCATTATCCATTGTCTATGCATGACCTTATGCTTAAAACAAAACAAAAATATAGACGTCCAAACTAAGGTCGTACCTAATGAGAGGCAGAATAAAAGGATTTACTGATCCGTTTATCTCTGCCAACCTAAGAGGACCTAAAATTCTACGAATTACACGTTGAAATTGCAACTTAGTACTAACAATTATGTGTACCTTTTGCCTTGAAATGGGAACGAAGGGATCATACAAATTCTCGGGATTCATGCAAGCTACTTGATTATGCTAAAGGTTGAGCCTACACAAAACATACACAAGCCGTCCTCAGTGGGGGCACCAAAATTGAGGCGGTCCGGGGCGGGCAACAAGAAAGGCGACCTCTAAACACCCCTCAAGGCTCCCGTGCTGCTCAATTGGGACTGGGGCAACCACAAGCACAACACAACAACAAACCCATAGCCAAACCCAAACAAGATAGGGGCACCACCTAGTTATGGTATGCGAACTAGGACGCAAGAGAGATTTTGGCACAACCAAGAAGATGCACCACACAACACAACACAACACAAGCAACCTCACACCAAGACACACACAAAATGGACCAAAGAGAGCTAGAGCAAAGGGAAGAGAGAGAGGAAAGGATCTTGCGTAATACCTTATTTGTGACTTGCAAATGGAGATGGTTCATTATGATGCTATCGTAGAGCTTGTACAAAAACTCACTCAATGCTTAGTGATTGCTAAACATTGCCAAAACACACACACACTGTCTTAGGGTGTGGGAGACCTCTCACCACAATACCCTCTTACAATGGACACAAAACTGGTAATGAAAAACACACTAAAACACTTTCTAAAATCAAGATCGCCCGATAAAAACTCAAAATACACAAGTCACCTTGAATTCACCAAACCGTATTGCACAAATGGAAGGACGAAGATTTGAACGTCGAAACACGCCTTTGATGCACCAAAGCTCAATTTATTGATGATGAAGGAGCATGTACAATAGTGGTTTTGAGATTTGTGGAACTCACGCTCTCTCACTTGCAATGTGTAGCTTGAAGGCTTCTCTTACACCAAGAGTGAATCTCACAAGTGGTTGCTACACCTAAGTCTCTCCTCACGCATAGAGTGTTGGGATGCTATGTGAGATGTTGGAGGTTGTTTTACAAGAAGGAGAGGGGTCTATTTATAGGTTGGAGACCCCTCATTAATATTATTGGAAATCCTAATTTACAAGCTAACAAATCAGGATTATGATTTTTTTGAATATCAAAACATTGTGGGCCTTCTTTGTCTGCTTGAGTCATGGGTGTGGGCTCAAAAGAGAGCATTATTGATGGTAGATAAGGTGAAAGTAAGTAAGGAGAGAGAGAGAGAGAGAGAGAGAGAGAGAGAGAGAGAGAGAGAGAGTTACTTTGTACATGTCTTGAGGTGAGGTGTCTTTTATGGTTAGGTCAATGCTATTTTGTGTTAGTATGTTAGTGGTTAGTGTTAGTAATCACTAGAAAGTTAATGATATATTTACAATGGGTAGAATGGGGTGGATGGTTGGAGTAAAATGGTTGAATGAAATGAGCAAATCCTTGTGATGGTGAAGCTTGAAGAAGTTTTGGACTTACTTGTGTAGGTTCTCAAAATGACTATCGATCTTCTTCTTCGTCTTCTCTTCTTTACGCCACCACCGCCAAGGTTGATCATCGTGATGAAAATGGTAATTCCATTGATGAGATATTTTGATTTGCAGAGGTTAAGCATGGTACACATGCTGAATTTATGTATATATATAAGGAGTAAGATGGAATTGTACTTTGGAGATAATAGAGAGAGGCATAGAGATGGTGTATGTACATGGAGAGCTCATATGAGAGCTATGGGAGTAAGTGGGGAGGTTAATGGTGAAGAAGGTGAGAGAAACCATTGAAGGTGCAGGTTTGAGTGAGGGATTGAGAGGAATGTGTGTGTGTGTGTGTGTAGAAGTGTGGAAAGAGGTGAGAGAAGACTATGGGCTACTTGTGAGAAAAGTGGGCAGACTGGGGTCCACTCAAAAAATCATATGTCACCGCTGGTAGCTCCAAAAATCATGAAAAAATTCGAGGTGATTATTCAAAGCGTGGGCTACATTTTATCTTTTGACCACCACTCTAAATTCGGAGTGGAGATAGGTGCCAAAATTCTCACCAAAAAGCCTATTTTTATGCCTGCAAAAGTGTTTTAGTGGCTCCCTCCTTTGTTGAATTTGTACAATGCATCCAAGAGTGAGCCCCTCCTTTGTCATATCATAATACAAAGCATCCAAGTTGCCCTTGACCCATGCATGGAGGAGGATTATTGGTGAATAAAGAAATATATACATGGTGGGACTAGTGTATGGACTATTCATGGACTTTAGCTCAATGAGCACATGGTGTTAGAATAATGAGTAAAAATAATAATAAAAATATGGAGGAGTTATGGATATGGAAAGATATTGGAATCATATGATATGGTCCCTCTTTGAATTATTTTGGGTGAAAGAGGAAAAGATATGCAAGTAAATAATATAATAAACGTGACCAATGAGTAGAAATTAATTTTTTGTTTTCATGAGGGTGAGGGTGAAAATGTGGGAGTGATTTGTATAAAGGAAAAATATAAGGTTAGAGTATGTACATATTGGCAAAAAATATACTTATGGTGTAAGAGGATGAAAGAAGGTGTATATAGGTTTAATAAAACACACACCTAAGTAGAAATATTTAAATAAAATACCAAAATAATTATAAAAATCCCTATATTTAGGCCATATATATAATGCAATATTTACACACAAATGGGCCATAATATATTTTATTTTTTTGATTTTATTTATTTTTTTGGCTCAACTAGCTCAGTGACTAGCTAGCTGAGGGTTTTTAAGGAGATATGGGAAAAGTCCCGTAAGTCACACACGCCTATGTACAGTGAAATGGTAGGGATAGCCATAGCATTTGGGTGAATTTGGTAGGGTGGAGTAACTTACTATGGCAATTATGGAGAGCCGAAAAACGGCTATCACTACATACCTCCATATGTCTACACCCAATCCTTTCTCTCTACACCACTCTTTCTCTTCGTCATATAGATACATACAGAGGTATGTAGATAAGAACTAGGGCCCTTTTTTGGAACGTGCCGCTCGAGGCGCATTGGAAAAGGATAGTGATGCACCCATGTCTAAAATTCATGGACACTACTATAGCAGGAAGTATGGCAGTGAAGTTGAATTTGGTATAGCACAAGACATGGCATTCCAACACCATCTTCAAATTCCTATACACTTGACATATAAGAATTCTTTTATAAAATTTAGAGACCAACAACTTGATCATGCATACTACATCGAGGAAGCATTGCATCTTGATTTCCAAATGCCCCCACTGAGCTTTTTTTATCACAGTGGTTGGAGGGTTATATCAATTTTTTTAAGAAAACAAGCAATCAAGTGTACAACATGCATTGGCCAACTAGGTCGTAAATCTAGATAGGAACCATCGTGGTGGGAACATGGCAGATGGGTGGAAGCACATTAACGTCTCATGCTTTTGGTGCTAGTTATCATGTCCCAACAAGCATATCTTGTAAGCATAAGGAGAATGATGTCCTTCAAGTGTGTGGGCCTCCATCATAAACCGTAAAAATACTTTTAGTTAAGAAATTGGACCCAAGTTCAAATGATCTTGAGAATTTATGTTGAGACATTACTTCAAAGTAGTAGTGGAGTCATGATACTTGGAGGGAAGCAGGGTGCAGGGGCCACTGGCAAGAGAGAGGGGGGAAGGAGATTGGGAGCTACAGGGGCCATTCCTTAGTCGTAGCTTACCAGGATACCCAGGTGAAGAATAGCTCAACACAACAGCCAGCCACCTCCAACGATGACTCTCTTGATACTCCACGAAGAAGGAAGTTCAGGAAAAAAGATTCTTGTGCTTCTTCTTTGACCCGCAAAAGGGTGAAACTATCTGAATCCCAAGGATCCCCAATGCCAAAGAACATGTATATAGGGAAGGGGAAGAACAACGCATGTAATCTCTCTCTCTCTCTCTCTCTCTCTCTCTCTCTCTCTCCCCCCCCACACACACACACACACACACATGAAATGACACTATCAACATCTCACATTACACCAGGCCTATGTATGTGTGTGTGTTTATGTGTGTGTCAAGTGAGTAGTTATGGTTCAAGCTTGTGCACAAGTGACTCACACTACAAGAGGTTGTGTGCTCTTGTGACGCTGTTAGCGACGAAAATACACTGAGTTTTTATAACCCCCGGCGTCGCTAAAACCATCGCTACGAGCGTCGCTACGAGAGCGTCGCTATCTGCGTCGCTATATAGCGATGCCCATAGAGACGCTCATAGCGACGCATATAGCGACGGTTACAGAGAAGACTATAGCGACGCTCATAGCGACGCTACAGAGCCATAAATAGCGACGCTTATAGCGACGCCCGAGAGAATTTTTTTTTGGTGGCAGGACATTGAATGCCCTGCCACCCATCAACCATATTGTACTTGATTCACTTTTTAAAAAAAGTGCAAGGATAGATAATAGACCCAAAATAGTCACCCACAAGACGCATTGTTTGCAAAATTGACAATTGTACACATCATAGGCAAAATGAATTGATTGGCAAATGTAATAATGACAATTGTACAACATCATAGGCATAAAGAATTGATTGGCAAAAGGAACTGCGGTGACAAATGTAATAATATACATGGTTCAAAAAGACGTATAAAATCCGTCTCATGATACATAAGCTATGAGAAACCCTAAACTAATGCTATCTAGCTACGGCTAAACTGACGTCGTGTAGTCAGACGTCTCATCGCGTCCAAGCGGCGTATCTGTCGGATTCTGCAAAAAAAGACAATAAGACAGCTTTCAGTAAGTATAAACATATAACGACATTTATAAAACAATACAAAAAATAAAAAAGAGTAAACCCTAATACTAACCATGCCGCCGCGAGAACTGAGAATGTCCATCAGGGCGTTTAAGCCCTTCCTGCCTGCGTACTCACGCTCGTACGGTGTGGGATCATGTCTTGTCATCGACCACTGTCAAAACATACAAAGATTTCATTATGTTAGAATTAAAAAACTCATAAACCCGAAACTATCGAAGATAAAGAGCAATGCAAAAACACTTACAAAATCGGCCTCAAATGATGCCCATCCACCGCTCCCCAAGTGGTGCGAGCTCCCTGCCTCTACTCGCGCTCTGGCTCCATCCTTTTGTTGCTTCCACTTGTCGGGATTCTCGCGCGCTGCTTTCTTCGCATTCTTCCAATCTTCTTTGGCCAGCCAATCTGGCCTGTTCCACCCATTCTTGATTGCTTTTTGCACTTCGAAACGCTTGTGTTTGCAGTATTCGCGCATTCGAATCTTCATCAGGTCTTCACTGAAGCGCTGATCCCGTGTTGGAACGAGAAACTCATCATGAAGTATGCTGATGACTCTGTTTTTTAAATCACTTGGTACTTCACTCCATTTGTTTAGTATGTAGTGTCTAAACAGCTGAGAGCAAAGACCACGCATGCGCGAGATCACCTTCTTGCCGTCATCATCCATGATGATGCCGCCGCTGATGTCGACGGAGTAAGGCAAGCCCTCTGGCCAGTGACGCGTGAACCTGGGTGTCTTGGCAGGGGTCTCTAGCGGCGTGTCGATGGGGGTACAGACGCCAGGTGTCTCCACCGGCGTCTGGGCCCCGAAGCGAGGAGTGTCGAGTGGGGTGGCTCCTGGCGGAGTAGGTAGAGGTGTGTAGCTTCTAGGAACAGTCAGCCGTGCAAAACCTGGTGTAGATGGCGATGCTGTGGCTGGTGTGGGGGCGGGCAAAGAAGGGGAGGGTAAAGAGCCTCGTCGAACACGAGGCGGTGTGGAGGCATCAGTGGCGAGATCCCCACAACAACCGCCACCGCCACCACTAGAGCGCCGGTGTCTAGACGAGTGTGAATCTCGTCTCGTCGACGCTGAAGCTTCGGAGCGCGCCGAATGCTCCGAAAGAGAGGGAGATGCGGATGGAGTAGGAACGCGCGATGATGCGCCAGAGCGATGACGCTCCATGTACCACTGTCTCTGCTGCGGTGACAAAGAAGAAAGAAACTCCTCATCATCCATACCTGCATTAAACACACGAATATTTAAACTTAATATTGAATGAATAGAGTAGACAATGACGCAAAGACCATTAAATACAATGACGTAATGACGCATATAAATACAATGACACAATGAATTGAGTGATAGAAGAGGCAAGTCGAAAACTCTGAATTTTCAATCAAAAGATGTGAGCACGAGTAGAAAAGAGCGTTATACACCATGGAAGGTACTTAGAGAGCCAGAGCTTTTACAACACGGAGCAAAATTGTTCAAATACAATATTTGTGGCTTTAAGAGATCTCTCTCTCATCCTCGCATAACTCAGCATAACTTCCTATATCTATATAGAGCTCTCCGTTTCAACACATATCCTCTGTTTCATTTTGTAGCTCCTCTGCATGCACCCCATATAGAGTAGTAGCATCTTGATGCTCGTCTGGCACCACCGCAGCGGCTTCTGATTGAGCATCTTCTCTGATCTCCTCCATTGATGTCATTGTGATTGGCACATGGTAGCCTTCATACGTCCTTGCACTACGAGGGGCTACCTCTATGACGTACCACCAGTTTGATGTAGACTTTGTAGGATGAAATATTACCTGCCAGAGCCACATAACTTACATGAGAGCTTTCAAGCACATAACTTGTAAAAGGGGGATGTTAACTATTTACATACTTACTTGTTCACAATGCTCGGGTAGTACGAAAGTGTCTCTTAGGTCAGTCCATTTCTTAGTAGAATCCACCTCAAGAAAACCAGACTCTCCTCTACGCACAGTAGCGTTGCGACCCTCCATGATTATCTTGAACCATTGCACGTCGAACAAGTCGACAAAAAATCCTCTGTAATCGATCCTCAAAATCTCTTGCAGCGTGCCGAAGTAAGTGAGTTCCGCCACCACAGAATCTGCATCAGAGGAACGTCGTCGACTAGACTGTTCAAATTTTTCCATGATTCCACAATCTTGAGTAAAACGCTTTTTGTCGATTCGTTCCACCCTAAAATGTCGACCTTTACACCATGCTGCTGTGTATGACTTATACTACAACGAACAAAGATTATGAGTGGCCGTTCAAACGTTTATAAATAAAGTCACTTGCTAGTCGTACATTGCAAACTTACTTTGGTCGCGCAATCCCGAGAGTACTCCCACTGTTCTTCAGTCACTTCCTCACCGCATTGTTGTGCACTTTTCAATTGGTTGTGCAACCATCTTAAGCTCATGAAGGTTGGTAGGATCTCCAGAACCGCTGGATAGTGCATCGGTGGTCGCCTTCCCCGTCTCCACTCGATTCGTGCCCTTTGTCGCTCTTTCTTTGCATCCTCATATTGTGAAATCCACTTTTGCATCACTGGATTGTGAAGCATGCAAAATCGGTTGATTTTAGCCTCTAGATCTCCCGTCATCTTCTTCTCAACACCGAGATTGCACATGACAATCCCAGATATGCGCTCATCATCTATGGTTCGCCATAGCGTGTCCCGGGATTTATCAGATCCGTCTAGCCACTCTCCAATGTACACTAGGGACTCTGATATCAACCAACCTTCTGCCATGCTACCCTCCGGACGTGCCTTTTGATGCACATATCCCTTAAGCGTTTTCATGAAACGCTCTAAGAAGAACATCCATCTGGAATGAACTGTGCCAGCTATTTCCACCTCATCAACTATGTGAAGAAGAAGATGCACCTGAATGGTTAGCATTGTAGTAGGAAAATGTTTCTCAAACATGCACACAAGCTTCGCAGCATTTAGTTTGGCGAAAGGTATGGAGTCTACGTTGATCTCCTTTTGTGAGATCCATTGCACCAGCTTTGCAAGTTTGTAGATTGTGTTACGGATGTCGAGAGACAAACATCCCTCAATGGCAACCGGTAAAATAAACTGTAAAGTATGTGCAGCAATGATATTAAAGTCCACATTTTATGCAATGATATTAAAGTCCACTATGAACGTACCTGACACATTTTATGCCAATCGTGTGACTTCAAACCGGTAAGCTTTCCTTCTTTAGTAAAACACGTTCGGAGCGAGTGCATTATGCCAGTGGGGGTCTGCAAAGATCGAATGGTCTCTTTTACTTTGCGTTCCTGGGCTCCTGTGAAAATCCATGGTGCTTTAGGGAGTTTTATCGATCCATCAGACGTTGTTTGCGGCCAATATTGCTCCATACGATCCACATTTCTAAGGTCAACTCTGGCTCCCAAAGTATCTTTCTTGCCGGTCAGATGGTCCCATAGTAGATTACCCACATTCTCGAATATGTGCATTGGATCGAGCAAGTGATTGATCATGAGTTGGGGCCAGTATGGTAACTCGTACCATAGAGATAGTCTCTTCATCCCTGGAGGCAATCCGTCATCGCACATCTCCTTCTGCTCTAACCATGCTTGTGCAGACATCCTTGGTGGCTCTCTTCCCAAAAAGCTGTCGCGTAACACATGATTCTCTGGAAGATATGCTTGATGACCTTCGTAGATTTGCTTCTTCAGTGAGGGTGCCCTACGTGCATTCAGTCTAGGTCCACATGTGACATATGCTCTGTATCCGCTTGTTTGAAGCCCTGCATGTATACACATGATAATAGATCAACTATGGGAAAAAATAAGATTTACAGTGTCTGAGTGAGGAGTGTCAATAGATCACCTGAGCATTCTGTTAGCCCGGGATAGTCATGCATGGTCCACATTAGAATGCCTCTGATCAAAGCATTCCGTCGTCCTGTGTGTCGGCTCATATCCACCACCTCTATGCCAATCCACAATTGTTGTAGCTCTTCCAATAGTGGACGAAGATACACATCCATATTCCCCACTTTATATCGCCTTGGCACAATCAAGCTTAGCCATAGGTGCCCCTTCTTCGTAGTCAACCATGGGGAAATGTTGCAGTTGATGATGACAACGGGCCATACACTGTAAGATGTTGATCTTTGACCAAATGGATTTACGCCATCCATAGCCAGGCCTAAGCGCAAATTTCGAGCTGCCCTGGCAAAATCCGACCATGTTCCATCTATATGTTTCCACGCTACGCAATCTGCAGGAATTCGTAGCACACCATCCGAAGATTTATTCTCCTCATGTCATGATGCTAGGGCGGCCATGGACTTACATTCGAAGAAATGCTTGATGCGAGGAAGCAGAGGGAAATGTCGCAAAACCTTTTGTGGAATTTTTGTCCAGTGGAGATCTACTCGATATCTTTCGGAATCACATTTCGGACACTTCTCCATGTCTATGTATTCCCCTCTGAAAAGAATGTAGTCATTAGGACAAGCGTGGATAGAATTGTAATCCATCCCCAAGTTTTGCAAAATCTTTCTTGCTTCATCTCGGGAATCTGGCATCACATTGTCAGCTGGTAGTATGTGCTCTTTCAGCAATCTACACAACATAAAAATATGAAGACTGTCGTGTAAAAATCTATCAGATCATTATACATTTAGAGTTTTATTAAAGTAAACTAATTGTAATAGATCACCTGAAAAGCGCTGTGACGCTAGTGTCACTCCATCCAAACTTTGCCTGCATGTTGAGAAGAACCAGGAGTGCTTTCAATCTAGACATACGTGCTCCATTATACAATGGCGTATCGGCTTCACTTTTCATATCATCATAGATAAGCCTTTCTGAATCCATGATCGTCTCGATCATTTCATCAATCTCGGGCTCAAACATTGCCTCGTTGGGAATGTGCTCTGTATGATCATCCCCCGAGCTGTCAGAGGCTACATCTTGTCGCCTCACATATGCTGCTTGACCAAAGCGCCTGCGAACACGTCTATTGGGTTGCAAGATTGCTGCTTGTTGGCCAGCGTCAGAGTCCGACGAGTTATAATTGGCAACAACTCGATCTATAATAGATGGATCGAACTCGCCAAATTCACGAACGTGCTGCAAAGAAACACGTCTTGTCCGTCGCACAGCATGCTTGCATTGATTACAAGGACATAAGACCCTCGTTGAGAGATAGGTATTTCGGTTGGACGGTCCCACATCCTCGTCGCTACTCATAATGAGGATAAAAAACTTATAACCTGGACAGCAAATTTAATATTCTATTGGCATTCTTTGTCTTATCTCTCTCTCTCTCTCTCTCTCTCTCTCTCTCTCTCTCTCTCTCTCTCTCTCTCTCTCTCTCTCTCTCTTTACCTCACATTCTCTAGTCATGTCCAATCCCCGCACACCTCGGTCTAGAGGTGCACGGAGATCAGAACCACCGGGTTATAATCTCGTCTTTATTGGTCAATACCTATATTTGTGGGTACAAGAAATCTACACACCCACGTCTACATGATACTGCATGTAGTGGACAAAACCCCTTTGCCTCTTCTCTAGCTGTAGCACTTCACAGCATCTTAACATCTTTTCACAGTAGATCTTTTCGCTGTTCGTCTAACTCTAAACCCTAAACCGTAAGTAATTCTTGCGTGGACTCGATCTAACGTAAATAAGCGTAAATCTAAATAAACGTAAATCTAACTAAAAATAAACCTAAATCTAATTTAACGTAAGTCTACATCTAACCGAATCTTTAACGTCTTTTGGGATAGTTTCCTACGACGTTAAAACTCTCTTCTTCTTGTGTGTGTGCGTGTGTGTGTGGGTAAACCTAAATAAACCTAAGTCTAATCTAATATAACATAAATCTAAATCTAACGTAAATATATTATGTTATATTAAAAACAAAGAACTAAACTAATAGGGATTATAAGAACCTTAAAACTGATTTAACACATAATTTTTCACATAACTCGGCAAGAGTTGGCATTCTCATCACTAAAGATGTGAGAGTTAACTTCCGGCGGTGACGCTGCCTCATCTCCATCCACATCTGACGACAGCAATTGGCCCTTTAGACCGTTCTTGCTCTTGTTACTAACTTTGAAGTTGCTGTTGAATGACTAGAGGTTGTCTAGATGGTCATTGTGTCGGGGATGTAGTGACTCTTGCCGCCCTGAAGATCCACCTTCTTCCCTATCTTCTGAAGACATTTCACCAGTACTTTTGGATCGACGGAGCCCACCATGAGTGAAGGCAGCAATACCCTATATTCCATTAAGGGCTTTCTTCACCCGCTTCATGCAGTCATCGCAGTCTATGGAGACCTAAATCTAATCTAATATAACGTAAATCTAAATCTAGCGTAAATAAACGTAAATCTAGTTAAAAATAAACCTAAATCTAATTTAATGTAAGTCTACATATAACCTAATATTTAACGTCTTTTAAGATAGTTTCCTACGACGTTATAACTCTCTTCTTCTTGTGTGTGTGCGCGTGTGTGGATGTGTGTGCCAATAAAAAGAGATAAATGGTATAACCTTTCTATCACCCATGCCAAGTATGATAGATTGATTATGCCATTTCCCTCTTGAATAATAGGTCTTGAGTTCAACTCCTCGTCGGCTAGATCTTTAGTTCTTTTAATTTTAATTAGTTTCCTATGACGTTAAATTAGTTTCTCTCTCTTTCTCTCTCAATGTGTGTGCGTTTTTTTGGATTGTATGCATGTTTTCTCTCTCTTTTCCTCTCTCAATGTGTGCGTTTTTGGTTTATGCATGTTCTCTCTCTCTCTTTGCCTCTCTCAATGCGTGCGTTTTTTGTTTATGCATGCTCTCTCTCTCTTTTTCTCTCTCAATGTGTGTGTGCATTCTTTGTTTATGTATGTGTGTGTGCGTTTTTGTTTTTGTTTGTACTCTCTCTCTCTCTCTCTCTCTCTCTCTCTCTCTCTCTCTCAAAAACACTATGTGTGTGTGTGTATGTGTGTGTGAGAGAGAGAGAGAGGGAGAGAGAAAGAGGGGAAGGGAACATGAGAATGCGGAGAGGGAAGGAGCATACCTGGCTCTCCTTCCTCTCCTTGTGTGTGTGTGTGTGTGTGGAGAAGAAAAAGAGAGAGAGAGAGAGAGGGAGAGAGAAAGAGGGGAAGGGAACATGAGAATGAGGAGAGGGAAGGAGCATACCTGGCTCTCCTTCCTCTTCTTGTGTGTGTGTGTGTGTGTGGAGAAGAAAAAGAGAGAGAGAGAGAGAGAGAGAGAGAGAGAGAGAGAGAGAGAGAGAGAGAGAGAGAGGGAGAGCATTACCTGCTCCTTGCTTGAGGGCGCTGAAAAACTCAGATCTGAGATCTGAGTTTTTGGGCGCGCTCGGTTATTTTTTTAGCCCAGCCGGTGTCGCTATGAGCGTCGCTATGAGCGTCGCAAATTTGCGTCGCTATGAGCGTCGCAAATTTACAAAGAAATTTGTGACGCTCATAGCGACGCCGGGATTTTTTTTTTTGAGCGTCGCTGTGTGAGCGTCGCTAATATGAATAGCCTCTTGTAGTGTCAAGGGTTCTTTTCTAGTGGGGTTGCTTAAAGAAACTCTGTAAGGGGTTGATTGTTTCTCTATGTTTGGCTATCTCTGTATCCATGAAATGTGAGATACATATTATTTCCAAATAAATAAGCAATGGATATCCTTGCATTGTAATATCTTGTGACATTGGGGGTGTGTAGGCTGATGGAAAGCTCCCAAGCTCAACATTTCACTGCAAGAAAAATTTTATATTGTAGCATAATATTTCAATGTTGTTCATGGCCTCTCGATGGATGGTTCCAACCACAAACTGGTGAAGTGGGACAAAAGCACGGATATGGAGTGGTTCAATGTATTCAAAGAGCCGAAGGATCACATCAAATATGACATTGAATGCAATTCTATACATAGAGATATATATGACCAGATGATGCAACTGCACCTCATGGTGTACCAAAATGCCCCAACCAACATGAAGATCAATTCTACATTTGCAAAGGGGTTTGTAAAAGAACTCAGTCATGCAGTTATTGCAAGCGGTTCAGCCATGCAGTTCAATTGGGCTGAGTTTGCTATCCAACATTTGTAAGACCTTTGAGAAAAAGGATACTACGAGTCCCATGTCGAAAAGTGAAGGATATTTAATTCCCATCGCTCATGTCAAAACATGGAGAAGGGGTCTACAAAAATGAAGCACGAGTACTCGGGCCGAGAGCCATGAATATTTCCAAAGCTACCAAGGTGACATCCCTCTCTCAACGCACTCATCAAGGGGCAAAAAGCCTGTCATATTTTGGCACTTATTACAGAGCCACAGTGTGGATGCAAAGAGGGAATTAGAGCTCAAAGTGAAGGTAAAGACACTTAAAGAGATGGTTTGACGTTTTCTCACACTAAGGACACCCCCATTGATGTTGAAATTGACTAACTTGTCATCGTACAAGTGTACATGACTTTTGTGCTTGCACTGTATGTTATGTGTACAAATATCCTATGTACTTACCATACCTCTCTTTTATTTGGTTTGTAGATTAATGTGGAGGTGAAGGAAGAAAAACTGCATGCCTGTGAAAGTCAATTGAAGCTACTTATGCATAAAAGCAAGATGCTACAAGGCTCCTTCTTCACCAGTGCACTATGTAAATTGGATATGGACACTTTTACAAAACAGATAGGAGGGGTATGCGATGTGACGACAATCAACCATTGTACTGGTTGTGGTTTTCCACTAGAAGTACATAAAATCATTGAAACAACGATCAAGCTACCCTGTGCACATAGTTATTATATTCTCTGCTTTGCTGATGCATGCTCCCAAGGGATAGAATGTAGAGATTCCTCTTGCCATTAGAGGATACCAACAAAATGGTGTTGCAAGATCACAAGGCAAGGACATTCAACCTTTGGTAAGAAAATCATAAATGGCAGCATGTTAATCAATAAACTAGCCTAACAAGAAAATACTGGTATGCTACTATGAATGCTAGTTAGCATATTGTGTATGCTAGCTAGCACAATGGGCATGGTGGTTATCATAGTTTGTATGCTAGTTAGCATACCTAGCTATGATAGTTAGCACATCCCATTATACTAGTTAGCATACCCAGTTTAGCTAGTTAGCATACATATAGCAAGCTAATTAGCATACCCAATTATGGTAGTAAGCATGCATGCTACTGTGTATGATAGTAAGCTAACCCAATTATGAAAATAATCAAACATGCTACTGTGTATGCTAGTTAGCATACCCAGTTATGCTAGTTAGCATACCTAGTTATGATAGTTAGCATGCACAAGCTGTGCTAGTAAGAAAACATGCTAATGTGTATGCTACTTAGTATACCTAGTTCCCGGGGGATTCACTCTATATACAAAACAGGACACCACCTGCGAGCAGACAACTCTAATAAAACCCCTATATACGACTCATATTAGGGATTATGACCCCTCTTTCTACGCTTATACGACAATCAATGTAGAAAACTATCATACCCTTATCTTACATATAAAGTTTAAGTCTCACATGTTCTAACTGAGTTAAACTAGTCAAAGAGTGTGTAGCGTAGTGATTGGCAACGTAATAAGGAGCCACTTTTGTTGATAACTAGATGTACCCTCAATGTGTTTTAGTTTGACTTTCAAACTATGTGCCTATTCAGCATGCACTCTAGCTACTTGTCTGATTCTAACCCAAACACGATACTAGAGAGTTTGAGACTTTAGATCCAATTTGGGTATCACCAATGTCTAAAAGATTTGTTTAAGATCAAAGCCATCCACAAGGTAGTACTTGAAAAGATCTTTGAGCCATTCTCTAAAAACTTTGGCTAATGTTGGAATTAGGGTTGTAGAGAAACACACACAGCTTGGAGAAGACGAAGGAAGCTCAAGGCACACAATAGAGATTATGTTACTTAGTGTGCAATGGAAAGATAGATAGCCCTAGAGTGATGGGTGTATATACAATGCACGGGGGAAAAAACCTCCTAAAGAGGGAAAAAATGCCCCAGCGGTCCTAGTGTGTTCACACACATCACTACCACATGTATATGGTAACAAATCCCCCCTAGAGTGATGCGGTGAACGAGAGCTGGCACATGAGTAAAGGGAAGTGCCATGCCCTGAGGACAGGATCAGTCCACAAAGGGGAGTAAGCCCAAAGCTTTGCGGAAAGCTTCAAGCTTCTCACGAGACAATGCCTTTGTGAAAAGATCTACAAGGTTGTCCTGTGTTGGCACATAAGCCAAGCTGATCTCTCCTGCTGAGAGCCTCTCCTTGACATAGTGGTAATGCACCTCAATGTGCTTTGTGCGAGCATGAAAAACTGGGTTCCTCGCAACTGCCAATGCGCTCTGACTGTCAGTGTAGATAGTGTTGGCAGTGTCCTGTCCAACACCCAAGTCAGCCATAAGGCGTCTGAGCCATACACACTCAACCGTAGCTGTGAAGACTGCCCTGTACTCAGCCTCACAACTCGAAGTGGCCACAGTAGGTTGCTTCTTGCTCAACCATGATATACATGAACTGCCAAGCATGAAACAAAAACCACTTGTGCATACTCGCGTGTCAAAACAACCAGCCCAATTTGAGTCCGAAAAAGCATGTAAGTCTGGCGGCAATGATCCCCCCTTGGGATAAAACAAGCCAAGATGTAAAGTGCCACTAAGGTAGCGGAAAATCCTCTTGACAGCCTGCCAATGCTTGGACCCTGGGCTATGCATAAATCTGCTGACCTGCGAGACTGCAAACTGAATATCTGGCCTCGTGTTGCATACATAAATGAGGCAGCCAATAGCAGTTTGGTAAAGAGTGACATCAGCAGGATCGCCAGCATCATGTAGACTCAACTTCAAACCTGTTTCCATGGGAGTGGCAATAGGTTTGCAATCCTCAAGTCCAAACTTACATAGCAATGTCTCTATGTAACTTTTCTGACACAAGGCAATACCACCATCACACTGCTTAAACTGTATACCCAAGTAATGATGCAACAGCCCCAAATCTTTCATCTTGAAAGTAGCATTCAAATCAGCCTTAAATTCAGCAATATGTCTCTCATTTGGTCCAGTGATCAGCAAATCATCAACATAAAGAACCACAATGAGAAATACATCATCCTCACGCTTTACATACAATGTGCTTTCTGTTGGACTGTTACGAAAGCCTCGTTTAACCAAATGAGTGTCAGCTTTCTCATACCAAGCACGAGGAGATTGCTTCAACCCATACAAAGCCTTCTTACATTTGCACACTTTGTCCTCTTGTACTTTTATGACAAAACCGCGAGGCTGCGTTACATAAACTTCCTCAAATATGTCACCATTCAAGAAAGCAGTAACAATGTCTGATTGATGTACATCCCAACCAAAATGAGCTGCCAATGCACATAGAAAACGCACAGTAGTCATACGACAAGTGGGAGCAAAAGTCTCTTCATAATCTATGCCTTTTTGTTGTGCATAACCCTTTGCAACAAGTCGAGCCGTATGGCGATCGATCTCACCATCCGGCTTGCGTTTCAACTTGTAAACCCACTTCGTACCAATGGCCTTTTTGCCAGGAGGCAAATCACATAAAGTCCATGTGTCATTCTCTATAAGTGCATCATATTCTGATTTCATGGCAGCAATCCAATTCTCTGAATTTTGTGCTTCATCAAAAGACAGAGGCTCCTCAACATCATGTAAACTAGACACAGCCAAAGCATAACAATCTGATGCATAAGATGCATGGCGAGAGCCTGAACGAGTACGACTAGATAAAGGTGCATCCAATTTACTGTCACGCAAAGTGTGCACCAGCCATTTTGGCATAGTGTCATAAATGTCCTGTGAGCTTACATTACTGTCTCTAGTACATGACAGCAAGGGCTGAACAGAATCTTCCAAAAACACTACATCCCGTGAAACCAGAATACGTTTTGTTTGCGGATGATACAACCTGTAACCTTTGCTTTCAGCACTATAACCAACAAAAATACATTTGACAGCCTTATCATCCAATTTTCTGCGCTGCACTTGTGGCACCAAAGCATATGCCAAACAGCCAAAAACACGCATGTGCTCAATAGAAGGCTTTCTATCATGCCATGCTTCATATGGAGTAATAGACTGCAAAGCTTTCGTAGGACACCTGTTAAGTACATAAGTGGCACACATGATGGCCTCAAGCCAAAAAGAATGCGGCAAAGCTTGACTTTTGACCATACATCGTGCCATTTCCGTTAGTGACCTGTTTTTCCTCTCAGCAACACCAGTTTGCTGAGGTGTATAAGGCACTGTACATTGGTGTTTTATCCCACGACTAGCCAAAAATGCATTAAATTCATGAGACATATACTCCCCCCCTCGATCGAAACGGAGGGTGCCCATAGTACATTTTGAGACATTCTCAGCCATAGCCAAAAATTGTTTGAAGCACATAAAAACTTCGGACTCCGCTTTAAGCGGAAATACCCATGCATTCCTGGAGTAATCATCAATGAAAGTCACGAAGTACAGGTAATTGCCCAAGGACGGAGTTTGCATGGGCCCACAAACATCACTATGCACAAGTTGCAACCTGCATGTGGCCCTAACTGAACCATCCTTTGGAAACTTAGAACGCTGCATTTTACCCAGAATACAACCTTCACAAACATGTTTGACAGGTGCTTCAAGAGGCGGCAAAGAAGCAACCATATCAGATTTCTGCAAACGCAGCAAACTGGCAAAATTCAGATGACCAAAACGTGCATGCCAAAGTTTTGCATCTGAAATAGCCCTTGAGTCTGCAACAGCATTTGCAAAATTTTGTCCACACTTGTCATACAAAGTGAGCTTATACAGCCCACGGCACAAAAGCCCAGATGCAACAATTTCATCACCAAAACTGAGATCATGAACTGTACATCTGTCATCCACAAATTTGACTACAAGTCCAAGTCTAGCAAGTGCGGATACAGACAAGAGATTCTTCTTGATCCCAGGTACATAAAGTGCATCAACAAGTGTGAAGGAACTGACATTAGCAGTAGTGAGCACAATCTTTCCAACTCCCTGAACTGGATAAGAGGCGTTGTTGGCACAAGTGACTGAATTCCCATGAGGGACAGACTCGAGAGAGGTAAACAATTCATGATGTGAGGTAATGTGCTTTGTAGCACCACTGTCAAAATACCACACATGTGAATCTGCAGCAACTGACAAGCATGCATCATGGACAGCAGGATTGTAAGTGTACTCTGCGCTAAAAGCCCATTCTGCATCAACATCAGCATCACAATCTCCTTTCACAGAAGACTCAACAATGGCTGCATTTGTAGTGGAACCAGCATTTGCAGTGGAACCACCCTCTTTCTTCTTAGCCTCTTTGGCCTTCAACTTAGGACACGACTTGATCAAGTGATCATTGGCTTTACAATAATGGCAACGCATCTTCTTTTTGCCCTTATCACCAGAATTGCCAGACAAAGTGCTGCCACCAGAAGCATTAGGAACAGAATTTTTTCCACTCGCAGCAGAACCATAAGAAGTGGCTGCATTACTGTTACCACCCTTTCTTTGAGAAGCAATAAAAGCCTGTTCAACTGCACGCTGCCTAGTCCTGTTTTTTCTAGAAAGTGACTCTTGCAACAGCAATGTGCATAATGCATCAAACTTGACAACTTCAGGATTTCCTTGGGTCATCAGTCTCCAAGTACTAGCAAAAGTCTGGTAGGAATCTGGTAAGGCATCAAGAACAATCTGCACAAGGGAACTGTCCGAAATGACTTCACCTGCAGAAATGAGTTGCTCATTGATATCCTTGACACTAGCAAGGAAAGTGTCCATATCATCTTCCTCATGCATAATCTTCGACTCTAGCTCTTTATGCAGCAAAGCAATTTTAGCCTCATTGCGGCTTGCATAAAGACCTGCTAGAATATCCCAAGCCTGTTTTGCAGATTTTGCTGAACGGATGTGAGGAATAATGGTGCGCTTAACAGACAACGCAATCAATGCATGAGCCTGCGCATCCTTAACATCCCAATGAGCTTGTTCTGTCGTAGGCAAAACAACTCTAACAGCTGCAATCCTTGCAGCAAGACCTGCAACATCCTCAACATCGCCTACATCTTCAGATCCAGGACGTACATCAATGCCCTGCACAATGTTCCAGACACCTTTTGACACAAGAACATGTTGCATCATATAAGCCCACATAGGGTAGTTGTCCCCATCCAACCTGTCCTCAGCAGCAAACATCTTGAACACATCTGTGTTGTTGTTGTCAGCCATGGTAAATGCTGCACCTGATGTGAAAACTCCCCAAAAATAGGAGAAATGGAGCGGGAACAACTTGTGCTATATAACACAAACCGTAGAAGACTATAAGGCACCTATTATGCAGAAAACGGCACTGACAGAAAATCTGCACAAAATGACGAAATAGCGTGTGCAGTACTGCCCGTGGTGGAAACGGAGGCCGAAATGAGCCCAAATAAAATTCTGAGCAGACCAAGCTCTTCGAGCTCGACCAAAATATCTGTCGACCTGCGAACTCTCACCAAAGCTCACTGAAATCGGAGAAAGTGAGCAGGCATGTGCTAGAGCAGCTGGCGACTAAGCTCGGGAGGACGTGACCTGCTCTGATACCAATTGTTGGAATTAGGGTTGCAGGGAAACACACAGCTTGGAGAAGACGAAGGAAGCTCAAGGCACACAATAGAGAGTATGTTACTTAGTGTGCAATGGAAAGATAGATAGCCCTAGAGTGATGGGCGTATATACAATGCATGGGGGAAAAAAACTCTTAAAGAGGGAAAAAATGCCCCGGCGGTCCTAGTGTGTTCACACACATCACTACCACATGTATATGGTAACAGCTAAGACTTGAACATGTGTTCAACTCTTAAGATCTTTCTAAAAGTGGGAATTGGAAAATTTCCAAATGTACTAATATGGTGTTCCCATCTAAATTACTCAAAAAACATGGTTATAAAGTTGTGTTAGGTTCTCCATGTAAAATTTCATCTATACAAACTCTTTATAGTTTTTATCCCTCAACAAATGAACTATAATCACAAAAACAAGCAATTGATACAGAGCAATGTTAGTTCTTACATGTATCTTCGTAGCTGTTGACTCGCAAGTTTGAGGGAAGACTCTTTTGGAAAGCCATGATTTTGAAACACAAAAACTTCCTCTCATTTTCCCCTTTTCTCACTCCCCACCCCCCCATAAATATGACACCCCCTCCCTTATTTTTAAACTTGGGAGATAAATTATTGGGGGTTTGTCCCTAACTTATACGCTTATGTAACTTGTAAACGAACCCCCTCCCCTGCACTTACGTAATGCGGTAAGTTTTCCATGGTGAATCCCCCGGGACCTAGTTATGACAACTAGTAAGCATAGCATACGTACTACTGTGTATGCTAGTTAATTGCTAGTAAGCATGCTAATGTGTATGCTACTTGGCATACCTAGTTATGCCAGTTAGTAAGCACACTTGGTACTGTGTATGCTAGTTAGCATAGCTAGTTATGCGAGTTAGCATACATACTACTGTGTATGCTAGTAAGCATACATGGTACTGTGTATGCTAATTAGCATACACAATTTTGATAGTGAAGATACATGGTATTGCGTATACTAGTTAGCATACCCAATTATGCTAGTTAATACTCAGTTATGCTTGTTAGCACACATGGTACTGCGTATGCTAGTTAGCATACCTAGTTATGCTAGTCAACTAGCATGCTTTTGTGTATGCTAGTCAACATACATACTAATTATGCTATGTATGCTAGTTAACAATGTCTACATGCTAGCTAGCACACTCTATATGCTAGTCATCATAGGGGTATGGTGGCTAGCATACTCTGTTTAGTTAGCATACCCCCTTATGCTATTTAGCTTACCTACTTATGCTGATTATCATAAATGCTACTGTGTATGCTAGTTAGCATACATGCTAGTTATGCTATGTATGCTAGTTAGCATATTGGCTATGGTGGCCAGCATGCCGAATTATGCTAGTTAGCATACAATATACTTTGTATGCTAGTTAGCACACAAATCTATGCTAGCTAGTATAGATGATACTATGTATGCTAGTTAGCATACATAGTTATGCTTGTTAGCATCTACTCTACCGTGTATTCTAGTCAGCATACATGCTTATTATGCTCCGTGTTCTATTCATCATAGTCTATATTCTAGTTAGCATATTGAGTATGATGCCTAGCATACCCAATTGTGCTAGATATTCTCTGTATGCTTATTTGAACACTTGTATGCTAGTTAGCATAATGGGTATGCTGGCTAGCTAGCATATCCAGTTATGCTAGTTATTCTTTGTACGCTTGTTAGAATAGTCTGTATGCTAGCTACCCACTTATGCTAGTTAGAATACCCGCTTATTCTAGTTACCATACCCACTTATGCTAGTTAGAATACCCAATTATGCTAGTTACCATACCCACTTATGCTAGTCATGACATTGTATGCTTATTGGACTTTTGTGTATGCTAGTCAATATACATACTAATCATGCTAGTTAACAGAGTCTACATGCTAGCTAGCACACTCTGTATGCTAGTCAACATAGGGGTATGGTGGCTAGCATACTATGTTTAGTTATGGCATATCCACTTATGCTTGTTAGCATACCTGCTTATGCTAGTTACCATAACCACTATGCTACTTAGCGTACCCAGTTATGGTAGTTACCAAACCCACTAATGATAGTTAGCATACCCAGTTATGTTAGTCATGATATGTATGCTTATTGGCATACTCTGAGAGACTGAAAGTATGCTTTTTTTTTGCTAGTTAGCTTAGTTTGTATGTTAGTTAGCATAGTGGATATGGTGGCTAGCAGACACAATATGCTAGTTAGCATACCCAATTATAGTAATTAACATTGCAAGTTTATGGAATGCAAAACATGGAATGCTTATTGGCATACTAAGTATACAAGAAATCATAGTGATGTGCTACCTAGCATACTGTATACATGTACATAGTCATTATGTTAACTACCACCCTATAAGGCTATGGTTAAGGTGGATAATAATTGGTAGTATTCATAATTAATACATTAAATTAACACACTAATTAAAAATAAAATAAGCAATCAAAATACAAAGTAGTTAAGTTGATTGATACGATGATTATTTGTACAATGCTTCTCCATTTATAGATGGATTAATACATGCAAGCACTGGAGGTGGTAGATGCTAATGCATCCATATAGGTAGCTAAGGGTAATGTGCATGAGGATCTTTATTTGTACAATGCTTCTCCATTTATAGAAGGAGTAATACATGCAAGCAATGGAGGTGGTAGATGCTAATGCATCCATATAGGTAGCTAGGGGTAATGTGCATGAGGAGCTTTATGACAAAGTGTCCGATCCATGTGGCATGCTTTAGGACAAGTGTGTGAGAGTAGCACCATTAGGGGTTGTTCACACAGGCATAGGATGGAAGTAGGTTGAAATCCTCCCTTAAACCTGATTTCATCCTAGGATTGCCTAAGATACATCATGCCTGGTTCTTAGTGCATTGAATAGGTCATGATTCATACAAGGCATCCTTAGGTAAGTGCATGCATGGCTTCACATTTGGATGCATAAACATGGTTCTCATATTGGATACATCATGTTTTTCTCACATTCGGATACATCATGCAAGTGGCATGGGGTAATTTTAATGTGTAGGGATTCTATGGTTCATCCTGAGTGTAATGTGGTCCACCTTGTCAATTGTTGTCATTGTCATCTTCTTCATCTTCATTTAGTTGTTCGTTTGATTTTTCAAGAATGTAGCCTTCATGGAAATCATGTACACATTACAATTCTTATGATGATTTTGTGTGTGCTCATCATGTGTGTGAACACAAGAGTACTCAACAATCCCTATAGGAATAGGCTCTAAGGATTTTATCTTAATTGAACCCATTTTGAACTACAAGTGAGCAGGTTCATGGTCAACAGAGAAAGCATGCAGTGCAAAGAGGCACTGATTTGTGTAGGCCAATGGGTGAAAGTTAGTGTGGATAAGCTTTGAGGTGGCAAAGTTGAAAAATTTCTCCATAATGCTTAGTCCAGTCAGCTTCAAACGGCAGCAGTGTTGCTGTTGGATGCAAGGAGATGACCTGGAGCATTGGCAATTTGCTGGAAGGCTTCAAATGGGTAATGAAGATTGGATCAAATGGGAGGTGTCTTGGCAACATGATTGCAAGCTACAGATGGTTGTACGCAAGGGAAATTTAGTGGTAGAGTTCGGCACTGGGCAAGATGATGAGCAGCTACAACAAGCTTCCTTGTGTTTATTGAGGCTCCTTGTATGCTGATGGAGTGATGGTGACAAATTAATGAGTGCCGATGGGCTAACACTAGTAAAAGAGCACCAATGTTTTGGGAGGAGTTGATGGCAGGAGATGTGTGTGTGTTGGGTGTGATGACAAGAAAGGGAAAGCAATCACATGCAATGGACAAGGCTTGAGAGAGAAAGTGACACGACTTGAAGCTTTACAAAAAAGATAGTAAGCAAGAAAAAAAAACAAAAGGCTTATAAAAATAAATGACTTTTAGTCTTATTAAAAGCTCATGGTTATGTGTCAAACATATGAGGCATAGTCTTTACACTGAACATACATGCAAGAGGACATCTAGCTTATTTTTAAAATTGACACCTCAAAAGTAAGATAATTACAATGAGTAGTAATATTAATAATAATTACAATGAGCCTCGCAATTGATCTAATACCACTAGTAAGGCTATGGTTAATGTAGATAATAATTGGTAGCATTCATAATTAATGCTAATTAAAAATAACGTAAGCAATCAAAATACAAAATAACAATAAGTAGTTAAGTTGGTTGATAGAATTATTATTTGTACAATGCTTCTCCATTTATAGACGGAGTAATACATGCAAGCAGTGGAGGTGCAAATGCTAATGCATCCGCATAGGTAGCTAGGTGTAATGTGCTTGAGGAGCTTTAGGACAAGTGTGCTCCATATGGCATGCTAGGTGTAGGCATGTTTTCCACTAAAGTGTGTGAGAGTAGCACCATTAGTGGTTGTTCATATAGGCTTAGGATGGAAGTAGGTTTAAATCCTAACACACACATCCCATGCATAACAACATTTTCAGTATACTGATTGTTGTGTTAACAATCCAGCTTTGCATTTTTACTAGCAATTTGGATATGATAATTAATGTTTAAAATAAATACACAAGAACAATGATGTGGAAAGCGCGCATGACAAGAAGCATGTCAAGCAAAGGATTGAAGAAGAGAAGCCCTGTAATGATGAATTGGATGACCTGGAAAGGATGCATGAAGAGGTAAACGTGACACCACAACAACAAGCGAACTTGTTTGGGGTTCTATAGACAATAAAGAAACAAATGACAATGATTAATTCATCATGATCAATCATGCCAAACCCAGGACCTTTGCAGCTGATGAAATAAGCTCTTCAAAGGAAATAGTCAGGAGTGTGCAAGAGGAAGCTATGAGGACTGAAAGCGGGAAAAATGTGCAAGATGTTAGTGAATGACAAGTGGCCTGGAAAAACAAAGTGAAATTGAAGAGGAAAGGTGGCCTAGAACAGAATCCATAAGCACCAAAGAGCATCCAAGATGACTCATGCGCTTGCAAGAAACTATGTTGAACTTGTTCTCTATTGTGTCAAAAGTTTTGTAGTGCTAGCAAGATGCACATCTTATGGCATGTATCTCTCTAAGTATTTATAATGGAGAAAATCTTGGTGGCATAATTATGTCTCTGTGCAACAATTCAATAGTTTTTTCTTGTTCTTTATGACGTCTTTAATTGATACCTTCACTATGTTGCAAGAAAGAGAAACTACAATGAATTGCCTTGCATGATATGAATGTTTCCATTGCATTGAAAAACATATTAAAGTGGCGTATCGCCAAGGCTAGAAAACTTAGAAAATAAAAAGATGAGATTCAAAAGTGCCTAGACCGCTACCTTCAACACTGTAGGAAATTTGATGAGTACTTGAATTTTGTTCATCCCTCGGGGGAAGTTATTATTGTGGAGTGATATCCGCTGCTGCTGGACCCAATATGGGTGCCGAAGATGTTGGCTAATGAGAAGTGCTCTCTGGTTCTTGATTTGAAAGTCCTTCTGTGGTTAAATCTGTAGAGTCAAAGCATGTTGAAGTTCCCAGTGTAGATGTAGGGGAAATGATAAAGTAATGTATGCAAGATAGGCAGTATACATTTTGTCGCAAGGACAACCACCAATTTTTGGATTGGTGCCCCTAATTTTTCCATGTGTATATATGGAGCACCAACATGTAGCATAAAGTAAATGCAATATTAGATACAGTATTCAAACCACATCAGGCAAGGATGGCAAGTGTTTTGGCATAGGAGCATTGTGGTAAGGTGCCTTGGCTCATATGTAAAAATACTATTTTCTAAAAAAACATGAGTATGATTTGGAGGGGCTTAACACATTTCAAACCCAAAAACACTATGATCACTAATGATAATAAGTACAAAGTGTGCTATAACCCTGAAGGAAGTTGGCTTATTACTCCCAAGTTAGAGGACCAAACTGTTGAACAACGATGCAACAGTTTTTGGTAGACACTTTGGCTCCCTGGCTATTTCTGTGGCTGCAATCGGACCATGCATCATATACAACCAACAATGGGTTTGATACTGGCTTATACATGTTTTTTGATGCAGTCCTCAACAAGCTGCAAGCAGATAATCGAGAAAGCGATGAGGCCGAGCGGATGGCAAAGAACCATTAGAGACAAAGTGAGGATGACCAAGAAGCTCAAAGGCATGAGAGGGAAAGGCTAAAGAGGGAAAGATTAGAGAAGAAGCAACAATTTGAAGTAGGAAGGTTAATGCTGGAAACAAAGGCTCAACAAAGACATGAGCACAAGAACACTAGGTATGACATGTACAAGTGCCCAAAACAGCACAAGCATTTTGAAGTGTAGTCCAGACTCTTCACATACTTGTAAAATTATGTACTATGACGAGAAGTTGTAATATTGTGATGAGATCTCCATTTCAATGTTCATACCTACTCTGACTTTCATTTCAAATAGTAATGTTTACAAATTTTGTACCATTGTATTTTTTGAGGCCATACCTTGTGCAATGTTGGCATACTTTTTGGTCTTGTTAACATTATATGAATGCATAGGTAGCATATTGAGGGCTTATTCTGCACACTTAGTAAGCTAGTAACCCTAAGCAATAAGCTAGTTGACTTACCGAGTTTGCTGATAGTATAGATAGTTGTATGGAAACCTGAATGGTACTTTCTATGCTAGTTAGCATACCAAGTTATGCTAATCAATAGACATGCTTTAATTATGCTATGCATGCTAGTTATCAAAGTCAAAGTCCATATGCAAGTTAGGAGAGTCTTTGTTCTAGTTAGAATAGGGGGTATGGTGGCTAGCATACTGTGTTTAGTTAGCATACCCACTTACGCTATCTAGCATACCTACTTATGCTGGTTGGCATAAATGCTAATGTTTATTCTAGTTAGCATACATGCTATTTATATTATGTATGCTAGTTAGCATAGTGGCTATGGTGGCCATCATACCCAGTTAACCTAGTTACTATATAGAGCTATCTATGTTAGTTAGCATAGATGCTAGTTATTCTATGTATGCTTGTTAGCATAGCGTGTATACTAGTTAGCATTCCCAGTTTTTACTGCTTGTTATAAACACCAAATCCACTTTTACATAGTTCACACAAGAGACATAGAACCAACTCTATGATAAAATTTCATTATTTGCAACAATAATTATATTGAGAATCCACTAGGTACAACTCAAAATTTGAAGGTCATGCTATTATAGGGTGATTTTGTACACCTGCATTCTCCTTGGGATGTGCTCCATAGGTATTTTGATACAACACAATAGATGTGAAAGTAGGTGGATGATGAACTAGTTGTGGTTTATCTTGAAGGTGTATGCATCCAGTTGCTTGTGATACCGTCCTTGCACAACATATAAGCCTCTATCACTTACATTTCTCTATTCATCAATGTACCCCTTCAAAAAGTGTCACCAACACATAGAATGCTACTCAACATTTCATGATGACCTTTTTATGTGAATCCATCATAGCCAATGATGTCCTCTATTAGAAATTCATCTATTATCTTAGAAGCCGCCAAAACCTCATCAAGTAAAGGCAATAGAGTATGATATTCCCAAGCCTGCACTTCAACTTTATTTATGCAACAATTCCACCTTCTGTGCGTGCATGCATCAAAGAAGCATGCCAAGTTTCTTGTTGCAAGGGTAGCTAGGTCATGTAGGTTGTGACCATGAAAAGCATGCAGAGAGCAATATTTTGCCAAATGCAAAGTTTCTTGTTGCAAGGGTAGTTAGATCATGCAGGTTGTGACCACAAAAAACATGCAGAGAGCAATATTTTTCCACAGTGGCACAATTCCACTTGACTCCTTGTTCACATCCCCCTCCTTTAACCTCCCAAAACACACAGCCACATTCCGTTTCTTTTGAAGGATATGATGCAAAGGAACCTTGAGGAGAGGTTGGCTTGGAAATAAGCAACCACATCTATTGCACACCAAAAAAACATATCTCTCGTGAGAAATTCGATTCAACAATTGGGTCTTTACAAGTTGTATGTATAGTTAATGAATATTATAGTAATTATTTTGATTTATTTATTGATTGATTTGTTTTGATTTTGGTTGTTGCAGATTTAGAGCCATCAAACTTATGTAGCTTTGGAGGAGGAGGAGGAGGAGGAGGAGGAGGAGAAGGAAGATGAGGACTTAGATTGATACTAATTTTTTAGTCCTCTTTTATAGTGCAAATATGACACAACAAAACCCTCATTCATACATAAAACTCATTTGGAATTTTGGCTTTATTTGTAATTAAATTTTAGTATTTTTCTTTTGTGCTTCAAATTATGCAAGTAAGATGTTACATGTAATTTAATGTATGTTTCTAATTTTAAAATTTATTAATATTGTTTTTACACTTTTCAAAATGCAATTTGATATTTGCTTTGTTTTATGCAGGTAAAAAATAAAGTTGTTTATTTGGGCCATCCAAAATTGGATGGCCCAAATAAGCATATTTATTTTTGAAAAGTTGTGTAGTGATAGTATATGTAGTAGTGCACGTCGTACTGAGTGCGGGTAATATATGCTGATATATATCCATGTATTATTGCCCATATTGTTGTCAAACCACTACAATGACCTTTGCCGCCGATGTTGCCTCTCACACAATTTTTCTCTTTATATTTACTTTGCTAATACGCGGCAATAGAGGTTCTAGAACTTTTCTCTTATATTGTGAAGTGCAAGATATGTAGTGAAGGACTTCAAAGGAGATGAAGAGGAGAGCTACCACTCTGTTTTGCTCTAGATTCAAGTATGAATTTTTTTCATAGGGGCATTGTAAGATGAATAGCACAAACACACAAAGAGCCATGGTCTCTCATCTTCCCTCGCTTCAATGGAATGGAGTCGGGTGACATGCTAGAGTGCCTCTTACCACCAAATGGTAGAATTTCAACATATTGGTAGCACACAAGGAAGCTCCTAGATGCCCTCCCATAGAGCAAGATTTGGAGATGTGCAAGCATATGCTTGAGTGAGTGCCTTTCTTTATGAATGGCCTAGTGAAGACCATGTCACATGTACATAGCAAGGAAATCATACAATGTGACTTGCTCCCATGGAATATCATGGAAAATTTCACAAAGGAGGGTGTGCCTCATGTTTGAGTCATTAATTGGGGCTTGGCGTTGCAAGTAGACATTGAGAAGTGAGCAACCAAGATCATAGACTAAGACGGAGTATGAATTATGTCCATGGAAGGCCCCTAAGCTTTGTAATCCAAAATTTACTTGCTTGTACACTAAAGCCAGTGACATATATGTAGTGGATTTTTACATTAAGAAAATATGTGAATGACTCAAAGATTTTTTAGAGCATATATAATGTTCCTTGGCAAAAGCTAAAGCAAGTAGATATATGCATGAATGTTAGTATAATGTGCAAAAACTATTGGAAGCTACCACCAAGCAAAGAAGACTTTGCAAAATATGAGTGAGCATTTTGATATGTTAGAGCTCAATCCAAAAATGTGCTTGTGGCCACTAAGTGAGATGATACCTAGATTCTATTCACTCTTGTAATTTTGTAAATATGTATACCCTATTAGATCTTTAGACATCAAACTCGTATGTTGTGCAATTATCCAATTAGATTTGTAGACACTAGTCTTGTAAATGGAATTTTTTTGTATAGGGACGGGTTCTATTTCTATCTCTCTCTCACTCATCCACTCTCTCTCAATACTTATGGACCATGGTGCAAATTGATTCAATACAATATGTGGTGTGATGCACATATGATTTAAATCTATGTGGAGCAGTCATAAATTGATACAAGTGATGTTTTATCAACTATTAATCATGTAAATTCAACATAATAGTCCTAATATTAGTGAATTTTGTTTCCAATTGTGCTTAATTACCATGAAATGGTATCGTGTTTGGTGGACATAATTTTTTGTTTTTAAAACTTAAGTGTGAAAAATGTCATTAACTTAAGACATTGCAAATGCGCTCTTGTTAGGCATGGATGAATGCAAAAAGTCAAGAAAGGCGTTTGACTACCTTTGGTTACTTTGTAGATGGAATTGGTCCAAACAACCAGGCGAGGCTTGCTGCTTAGACCTCTAAGTGGCCATGGACTAATAGCAAGCAATGGAAGGACATCAATAAATATGTCACCATAGAGATGGTTAAGGAATCATGGTCAATTGTGTCCAAATTATCAATCCATAAGGGGAGATTGAAGTTGGACAAATGGATTGTGCCAGATATTCACATGCACGCATAGATAGCACCTTGAACCACACATATTGTCTCATGTGGTTTGCAAATATGCTATACATAAAATATTTTCTAAATGAGATGGTGGACTTCAACAGGGCACCCAACAACGCTGTAGTGGATATCTATAGTCAAATGATTATAGTGTCATAAAAAGAGCTAAGATATGAAGTCGGTAGTGCTATGTCGACCCATGATACTGTGGAGCAATTGTAGACTCAACTACATACGCCCACATAGACGATGGGGACATACATAAGTGAGACTAGAGAGTTGTAGAGGGAAATCAAGCTTCTTAGATGTGAGATCCATGAAATGGAGGAGCGGTACCAACACTGGTCCATAATGAACACGATTGAGGATCCCAATGCATTGCAACCACCTCCAGTTTACACAGCAGATGCTATGGGGAGCTTTATAGTTTGTGGACACTTCTTTCATTGCTGGATTGATCACTATAGAATATCTTGTACCCATATGTATCATCTACCATGTCTAATGCAGAAAATGATGAACAAGAAGGAGTGCCATATATGCAAGGATCCCATTGACGAGCTTGTGTATGTAATGCTCAACATAGAGAAATATTATCAAGACTTAGTGGCTAAAATTGCAAGAGAAGAGAAGCTATTTAAAAAAACTTAAATTTATCTTTATAGATGCTGCAATGACTTTTGTATTAGTGTATATGAGAAAGCAATTACAAAACTTTCAATATATTTTTATATCATTCTATATGAAAAAGCAGTGACGACACTTGTGGTGACTTTTGTATCGTTGTATATAAAAAAGAAATTGCAAAACTTGTGGTGACTTTTTGTATCATTGTATGTGAAAAAACAAGTACAACACTTGCAGTGACTTTTTGTATTATTGTAAATGATAAATCAATTACAAAACATGTGGTGACTATTTGTATCATTGTATATAATGTGTTTTGCACGCTATGAAATAAGTGGATAAAATATGCTCAAAAGCATAGTATCAAGTTTTTCACCGATTTTTTGATAGACATTGAAGCAATAGTTTCTACTTACAAACAAAAACACAAATTATGGAGTAGACATGACTTGTCACTTATCCTTGGAAATGTACTTAAACTCCATTGTTGATAGACTTCAAAGAAGTAGTGCCCACTTACAAAATAGAATGCACAATTTACAAATATAGAGTAAACATGACTTGTCACTTGTAAATGGACTTAAAATTTTTTTTCACCCCACCATAATGTTAGCCTACAATTCTATCCTATGTTTACATCACTACTCCACAATAGTCTTCTTTGTCATGGGAAGGACAGTCATCTACCTCAAGATTTTCATTTAATTCAAACAAACTAAATCCACCCTGCTCATGAAAATCTAGTTCTTTGGATGTCATCTCTTTCCCTAGCTCTTTATCATCTTCATTATTATCTGTAGTCCATTAAGGTCTATCTTCTCCATACTCTTCTGATTAAATCTTGCTGAGGAGCCTATGATTGCATACCAATTTTTTGGCACGATTGCTTAAAAGGAAATTACGAAAAATTGAGTGCACATAGATTTAGATACTCCAATTTCCCTTAGAGCTAGAATTAATAGCACTTTGTGCAAGCAATCTAATAACCATTTTTTGTAGCGTAGGTATTGAAGAACTATTCATGAGCCACCACCTCCATGTTGGTTGTTTTGATGCAAGGTTCAAAACAAACTAAGAACTAAACAAGCCATCCTTTAACCTATACTTTGTCAGGTCAAAGACGGCTTGAGGTTGATCATTTGTATTTTTATAGAAATTAATATTAATGCCCATGTTTAAAAGTCTTCAATCACTTCTTCATCCAATTCAGCATAGTCCCTGTTCCAAGCAAGAAACCAATACTATGCAATGGATTGTGCGCACCAACCCATCGAACATACACATACTTATTTTAGATATCCCTTTAGCTTTATTGAATGGTTCTTATTAAGGCTTGATCAAACAATTTGTAGGCCCCAAAGGAGAGTTCAAACTGTCTTGGACATTGTACCAACCCAGATATACCTTCCCTATGTTGGGTAACTTAAGGTTAAGTTGTCGCAAGGATATCATCACATGCCTCATTACCAAGTATGTATCACCAACATGAGACCAAAAGTGTCTTTCAACAATAAGGACTATCAAAGATTTCACCTTTTATGTTACTCTTTTTGATTGATCAGCATTCCACTCATAGAAAGAAGCACATACAAATGTCTCTAAAACAACATTTTTTTTTGTAAGAGAAATTTTAAAGTATAGAAGTTTGTGCAAAACCTTGTTTAATATGATAGCTTTAGCATTGTGGTCATATGTTGACGATACATTTCCAAAACATGCTGTCTCTTCAATATGAATTTCACCATGTTCCTTGAGTTGTCTATAATGAAAAACAAGATTCAACCTGTGCACATTGCAACCAAACATGTGTAAGCTAGGGAAGCACTCCTCAAAGATTCGCCTAGCTACTCTATAATTATTTGCATTGTCCATGATCACTTGTAGGTTGTACTATGTTGTGGGTACTTATTTGTTGGATTGTCTCTGCTATAATAATAGCTATGTAGCTCCTTGACATGATCTCACCTGAGTTGTCACCTTTAATGAAGCACTCCTCTCAAGGATGAATAGCATCACATCTATTAACAGCCTACATTGAACATTTGACCATCTGTCACCATTGACTATAGTCCTATTTGATCAATTGATTTCAAGATCAACCTATAAGCTTCCTTTTGGGTGTCTACAAAGAATTTATCTAGTAATTTTGTGCGCATCTGATGATATGATTGTGGAATTTTAAAATCAAAATCCATACTCACCGTTCTTCTTCTACGCATGCTTCCATGGCTCTTGTGTTACCATAAACTTATAACCGTCTATAAAATAGATAGCTTGTGAAAGAGAAATTGTGCCTCTTCAAGAGTAGTTGATCAAAAGCTCAAGACTTGCCTCGCTCTAGAAATTCCAAATTGACACTCAGGTGGATCATCTTGAGTACTAACTTTGTCTGTGTGTGTAGCAATCAGTATGTAGCGTGCACCATTATTTTGTCTGCCTTGTGTAGAGGCAATATACTACATTGCTGTTCTAAATTCATAGAGCTTAGTGTCGGTATTCTAGGTCTCTTTTCATTGGCTACACCACTACATAAATCCCTCAAGAATTTTGTGGCATTCTCATGGCCTATGTCATTACATCTACCTCCATTTTCCCTATCACTTGTTCCATTTCCTGACCCAAGAAAGTGCTCTCTAATATAAGAGCCACATCTCTGTAAATGATCTAACATACTCTACAAATTGCTACTTAGGACCTGGCACCTTACCACTAGCCTTGCGCTTGTATCTTTATTGGAAACTCCATTGTTTGATCTTTTGCCACCAGTGGATGGGCAACTAGAACCAGTTTCATAAATGTTTTGATAGCAAAAGATAGCATCCATGATAGGTTTACAAGTTGCCTATACATGCATACAATCACAAAAAATGTTAGATGTTCATAATATTGCAATCAATTAAACATTTGAATAATAAGATATAGTGATATTGTTAGAAACAAGCTAACAGGGATACCATTTTTTGAAGTTCTCTTTGTAAAACACTTATTATTTTGATAAATCGAGAATATTGTAACTCTTATTTTCTCAGATAAACTCTATAATTAATAAGCCGGGGCTACAAGATTCCAGATTGTATTAGCCTATCATTACCCATCTTTGGTATAACTCCAGATTATTAGTTTTGACCACCCAAAAACCTTGGCTAAGGTATAAAAGTCAATTTTTGTAAATTTTTTATAAGTTTTGGATAATGAAATACACAGCGTGAGCTAATGGAACTCACTCCTCTCCTTCTCCCGCTTCTTACTCCCTCCCCGGTTGTCACATTGCAGTCGCGTTTGTTGCATTGCAACCGTAGGTAAGAGCTCTACACATTGATGTAAGTAGTTCAGAGTATTTTGTACCTTTTGGCATCGCCGACCCTCGGCCTAATTTCATCATAATTAGGAATTTACACTTTCAATAAAAAACTAAGCATAGACGGGGTATTGGGGCATCATTGCAAAGCATTTAGATGCATTCTAAGTCGAAAATGATTAGGTCAAAAATCCACCATTGTTAATAATCACGATTTTGAAACTTGACCTAAAGTGGAGTTTGAGATCATAGACATATGTGCTTAGGTCTTATAAAATTGTCCTAAACGTTTCATTATGTTTGGATGTCATTTGATGTTGTAACGAATGTGAATTGTTTGTCGATGAGCGATTGGCTTTTGGTGATTTCAGTCACTTGAGTGTAGCTTGAGTTAGATGCGAGTTGTTAGATGTTTTCCGAGAGATTGACACCCTATTGTAGCCTCTATGCACTAGTCGAGTCAGCTTCATCCCATGGTTTGACAAATTAATCATGGTTCTTGCTAATACTGCAATAAGATAGGATGGTGAGGTTAGACATGCGTCCCACATTTGGCACCACTGCCGGGGAACAAGGAGACCTAAACTAGGAAAAAACATGAGCGTCTTGTAAAGTTATTCTTTAACTTCCTCTAGGTTCACCTAGAGTTCAAAAGTTTCTTTTAGAAACTGCATAGCTTAAGGTTTGTCGTCTTTTGCTGTGTAGAGGTAGCTTGGAAGTAATCGTACTTGCTGAGTGCCTTTAGGATTGTAGGATTGTAGATTTAGATTAGGATTTGGAGAATGATTGAAAGGCGAGACAAGTCTTAAGATCAAGACTCTGAAAACCGTAAAAAAACAAGAAAATGAGTGTTTGTGGACACTTTCCACAACCCCATTGCTTGAGAATCTAGGATTAGGGTAAGTAGGATTGAAAGGCGAGACAAGTCTTAAGATCAAGACTCTGAAAACTGTAAAAAAACAAGAAAATGAGTGTTTGTGGACACTTTCCACAACCCCATTGCTTGAGAATCTAGGAGTAGGTGGGTTTCAGAAGATTGCTCTCTCTGAAAGAATCAAGTGTGAGTTGTTATTGGAAGTTGCAGAATTTCAGGTCTATGGCTAGAAATAGCACGAAAATACTCAAAACCACTCAATCCGACTGGAGAGTAAGCATAAAAGTTGTCTGAACCAGTGGGTAAGTTCAAGGACACTTTGAGGTAAAAATTTCAAGAGTTGGCCAAAACTCAGATTATTTACTTTTTCTTGACATTTTAGCCCAAATTAAGTTTTGACTTGATTCATAGGCTTAAAATTGCTCATGTAAAGACTGTCTTAGAAAAAATTACAAAAAAGTGTTCATTTCAAGCCTGAAGTTAATAATCGCGATTATTAACTTTCTGCATGTATCTCTCTAAGTATTTATAATGGAGAAAATCTTGGTGGCATAATTATGTCTCTGTGCAACGATTCAATAGTTTTTTCTTGTTCTTTATGACGTCTTCAATTGATACCTTCACTATGTTGCAAGAAAGAGAAACTACAATTAATTGCCTTGCATGATATGAATGTTTCCATTGCATTGAAAAACATATTAAAGTGGCGTATCGCCAAGGCTAGAAAACTTAGAAAATAAAAAGATGAGATTCAAAAGTGCCTAGACCGCTACCTTCAACACTGTAGGAAATTTGATGAGTACTTGAATTTTGTTCATCCCTCGGGGGAAGTTATTTTTGTGGAGTGATATCCGCTGCTGCTGGACCCAATATGGGTGCCCAAGATGTTGGCTAATGAGAAGTGCTCTCTGGTTCTTGATTTGAAAGTCCTTCTGTGGTTAAATCTGTAGAGTCAAAGCATGGTGAAGTTCCCAGTGTAGATGTAGGGGAAATGATAAAGTAATGTATGCAAGATAGGCAGTATACATTTTGTCGCAAAGACAACCACCAATTTTTGGATTGGTGCCCCTAATTTTTCCATGTGTATATATGGAGCACCAACATGTAGCATAAAGTAAATGCAATATTAGATACAGTATTCAAACCGCATCAGGCAAGGATGGCAAGTGTTTTGGCATAGGAGCATTGTGGTAAGGTGCCTTGGCTCATGTGTAAAAATACTGTTTTCTAAAAAAACATGAGTATGATTTGGAGGGGCTTAACACATTTCAAACCCAAAAACACTATGATCACTAATGATAATAAGTACAAAGTGTGCTAGAACCCTGAAGGAAGTTGGCTTATTACTCCCAAGTTAGAGGACCAAACTATTGAACAACGATGCAACAGTTTTTGGTAGACACTTTGGCTCCCTGGCTATTTCTGTGGCTGCAATCGGACCATGCAGCATATACAACCAACAATGGGTTTGATACTGGCTTATACATGTTTTTTCATGCAGTCCTCAACAAGCTGCAAGCAGATAATCGAGAAAGCGATGAGGCCGAGCGGATGGCAAAGAACCATTAGAGACAAAGTGAGGATGACGAAGAAGCTGAAAGGCATGAGAGGGAAAGGCTAAAGAGGGAAAGATTAGAGAAGAAGCAACAATTTGAAGTAGGAAGGTTAATGCAGGAAACAAAGGCCCAACAAAGACATGAGCACAAGAACACTAGGTATGACATGTACAAGTGCCCAAAACAGCACAAGCATTTTGAAGTGTAGTCCAGACTCTTCGGATACTTGTAAAATTATGTACTATGACGAGAAGTTGTAATATTGTGATGAGATCTCCATTTCAATGTTCATACCTACTCTGACTTTCATTTCAAATAGTAATGTTTACAAATTTTGTACCATTGTATTTTTTGAGGCCATACCTTGTGCTATGTTGGCATACTTTTTGGTCTTGTTAACATTATATGAATGCATAGGTAGCATATTGAGGGCTTATTCTGCACACTTAGTAAGCTAGTAACCCTAAGCAATAAGCTAGTTGACTTACCGAGTTTGCTGATTGTATAGATAGTTGTATGGAAACCTGAATGGTACTTTCTATGCTAGTTAGCATACCAAGTTATGCTAATCAATAGACATGCTTCTGTGTATTCTAGTCACCATACATGCTTTAAATATGCTATGCATGCTAGTTATCAAAGTCAAAGTCCATATACAAGTTAGGAGAGTCTTTGTGCTAGTTAGAATAGGGGGTATGGTGGCTAGCATACTGTGTTTAGTTAGCATACCCACTTACGCTATCTAGCATACCTACTTATGCTGGTTGGCATAAATGCTAATGTGTATTATAGTTAGCATACATGCTATTTATGTTATGTATGCTAGTTAGCATAGTGGCTATGGTGGCCATCATACCCAGTTAACCTAGTTACTATATAGAGCTATCTATGTTAGTTAGCATAGATGCTAGTTATTCTATGTATGCTTGTTAGCATAGCGTGTATGCTAGTTAGCACTCCCAGTTTTTACTGGTTGTTATAAACACCAAAGCCACTTATACATAGTGCACACAAGAGACATAGAACCAACTCTATGATAAAATTGCATTATTTGCAACAATAATTATATTGAGAATCCACTAGGTACAACTCAAAATTTGAAGGTCATGCTATTATAGGGTGATTTTGTACACCTGCCTTCTCCTTGGGATGTGCTCCATAGGTATTTTGATACAACACAATAGATGTGAAAGTAGGTGGATGATGAACTGGTTGTGGTTTATCTTGAAGGTGTATGCATCCAGTTGCTTGTGATACCGTCCTTGCACAACATATAAGCCTCTATCACTTACATTTCTCTATTCATCAATGTACCCCTTCAAAAAGTGTCACCAACACATAGAATGCTACTCAACATTTCATGATGACCTTTTTATGTGAATCCATCATAGCCAATGACGTCCTCTATTAGAAATTCATCTATTATCTTAGAAGCCGCCAAAACCTCATCAAGTAAAGGCAATAGAGTATGATATTCCCAAGCCTGCACTTCAACTTTATTGATGCAACAATTCCACCTTCTGTGCGTGCATGCATCAAAGAAGCATGCCAAGTTTCTTGTTGCAAGGGTAGCTAGGTCATGCAGGTTGTGACCATGAAAAGCATGCAGAGAGCAATATTTTGCCAAATGCAAAGTTTCTTGTTGCAAGGGTAGTTAGATCATGCAGGTTGTGACCACAAAAAACATGCAGAGAGCAATATTTTTCCACAGTGGCACAATTCCACTTGACTCCTTGTTCACATCCCCCTCCTTTAACCTCCCAAAACACACAGCCACATTCCATTTCTTTTGAAGGATATGATGCAGAGGATCCTTGAGGAGAGGTTGGCTTGGAAATAAGCAACCACATCTATTGCACACCAAAAAAACATATCTCTCGTGAGAAATCCGATTCAACAATTGGGTCTTTACAAGTTGTATGTATAGTTAATGAATATTATAGTAATTATTTTGATTTATTTATTGATTGATTTATTGATTGATTTGTTTTGATTTTGGTTGTTGCAGATTTAGAGCCATCAAACTTATGTACCTTTGGAGGAGGAGGACGAGGAGGAGGAGGAGGAGAAGGAAGATGAGGACTTAGATTGATACTAATTTTTTAGTCCTATTTTATAGTGCAAATATGACACAACAAAACCCTCATTCATACATAAAACTCATTTGGAAATTTGGCTTTATTTGTGATTAAATTTTAGTATTTTCTTTTGTGCTTCAAATTATGCAAGTAAGATGTTACATGTAATTTAATGTATGTTTCTAATTTTAAAATTTATTAATATTGTTTTTACACTTTTCAAAATGCAATTTGATATTTGCTTTGTTTTATGCAGGTAAAAAATAAAGTTGTTCATATTTTGGATGGCCCAAATAAGCATATTTATTTTTGAAAAGCTGTGTAGTGATAGTATATGTAGTAGTGCAAGTCGTAATGAGTGCGGGTAATATATGCTGATATATATCCATGTATTATTGCCCATATTGTTGTCAAACCACTACAATGCCCTTTGCCGCCGATGTTGCCTCTCACACAATTTTTCTCTTTATATTTACTTTGCTAATACGCGGCAATAGAGGTTCTGGAACTTTTCTCTTATATTGTGAAGTGCAAGATATGTAGTGAAGGACTTCAAAGGAGATGAAGAGGAGAGCTACCACTCTGTTTTGCTCTAGATTCAAGTATGAATTTTTTTCATAGGGGCATTGTAAGATGAATAGCACAAACACACAAAGAGCCATGGTCTCTCATCTTCCCTCGCTTCAATGGAATGGAGTCGGGTGACATGCTAGAGTGCCTCCCACCACCAAATGGTAGAATTTCAACATATTGGTAGCACACAAGGAAGCTCCTAGATGCCCTCCCATAGAGCAAGATTTGGAGATGTGCAAGCATATGCTTGAGTGAGTGCCTTTCTTTATGAATGGCCTAGTGAAGACCATGTCACATGTACATAGCAAGGAAATCATACAATGTGACTTGCTCCCATGGAATATCATGGAAAATTTCACAAAGGAGGGTGTGCCTCATGTTTGAGTCATTAATTGGGGCTTGGCGTTGCAAGTAGACATTGAGAAGTGAGCAACCAAGATCATAGACTAAGACGGAGTATGAGTTATGTCCATGGAAGGCCCCTAAGCTTTGTAATCCAAAATTTACTTGCTTGTACACTAAAGCCAGTGACATATATGTAGTGGATTTTTACATTAAGAAAATATGTGAATGGCTCAAAGATTTTTAAGAGCATATATAATGTTCCTTGGCAAAAGCTAAAGCAAGTAGATATATGCATGAATGTTAGTATAATGTGCAAAAACTATTGGAAGCAACCACCAAGCAAAGAAGACTTTGCAAAATATGAGTGAGCATTTTGATATGTTAGAGCTCAATCCAAAAATGTGCTTGTGTCCACTAAGTGAGATGATACCTAGATTCTATTCACTCTTGTAATTTTGTAAATATGTATACCCTATTAGATCTTTAGACATCAAACTCGTATGTTGTGCAATTATCCAATTAGATTTGTAGACACTAGTCTTGTAAATGGAAATTTTTTGTATAGGGACGGGTTCTATTTCTATCTCTCTCTCACTCATCCACTCTCTCTCAATACTTATGGACCATGGTGCAAATTGATTCAATACAATATGTGGTGTGATGCACATATGATTTAAATCTATGTGGAGCAGTCATAAATTGATACAAGTGATGTTTTATCAACTATTAATCATGTAAATTCAACATAATAGTCCTACTATTAGTGAATTTTGTTTCCAATTGTGCTTAATTACCATGAAATGGTATCGTGTTTGGTGGACATAATTTTTTGTTTTTAAAACTTAAGTGTGAAAAATGTCATTCACTTAAGACATTGCAAATGCGCTCTTGTTAGGCATGGATGAATGCAAAAAGCCAAGAAAGGCATTTGACTACCTGTGGTTACTTTGTAGATGGAATTGGTCCAAACAACCAGGCGAGGCTTGCTACTTAGACCTCTAAGTGGCCATGGACTAATAGCAAGCAATGGAAGGACATCAATAAATATGTCACCATAGAGATGGTTAAGGAATCATGGTCAATTGTGTCCAAATTATCAATCCATAAGGGGAGATTGAATTTGGACAAATGGATTGTGCCAGATATTCACATGCACGCATAGATAGCACCTTGAACCACACATATTGTCTCATGTGGTTTGCAAATATGCTATACATAAAATATTTTCTAAATGAGATGGTGGACTTCAACAGGGCACCCAACAAGGCTGTAGTGGATATCTATAGTCAAATGATTATAGTGTCATAAAAAGAGCTAAGATATGAAGTCGGTAGTGCTATGTCGACCCATGATATTGTGGAGCAATTGTAGACACAACTACATACGCCCACATAGACGATGGGGACATACATAAGTGAGACTAGAGAGTTGTAGAGGGAAATCAAGATTCTTAGATGTGAGATCCATGAAATGGAGGAGCGGTACCAACACTGGTCCATAATGAACACGATTGAGGATCCCAATGCATTGCAACCACCTCCAGTTTACACAGCAGATGCTATGGGGAGCTTTATAGTTTGTGGACACTTCTTTCATTGCTGGATTGATCACTATAGAATATCTTGTACCCATATGTATCATCTACCATGTCTAATGCAGAAAATGATGAACAAGAAGGAGTGCCATATATGCAAGGATCCCATTGACGAGCTTGTGTATGTAATGCTCAACATAGAGAAATATTATCAAGACTTAGTGGCTAAAATTGCAAGAGAAGAGAAGCTATTTAAAAAAACTTAAATTTATCTTTATAGATGCTGCAATGACTTTTGTATTAGTGTATATGAGAAAGCAATTACAAAACTTTCAATATATTTTTATATCATTCTATATGAAAAAGAAGTGACGACACTTGTGGTGACTTTTGTATCGTTGTATATAAAAAAGAAATTGCAAAACTTGTGGTGACTTTTTGTATCATTGTATGTGAAAAAACAAGTACAACACTTGCAGTGACTTTTTGTATTATTGTAAATGATAAATCAATTACAAAACATGTGGTGACTATTTGTATCATTGTATATAATGTGTTTTGCACGCTATGAAATAAGTGGATAAAATATGCTCAAAAGCATAGTATCAAGTTTTTCACCGATTTTTTGATAGACATTGAAGCAATAGTTTCTACTTACAAACAAAAACACAAATTATGGAGTAGACATGACTTGTCACTTATCCTTGGAAATGTACTTAAACTCCATTGTTGATAGACTTCAAAGCAGTAGTGCCCACTTACAAAATAGAATGCACAATTTACAAATATAGACTAAACATGACTTGTCACTTGTAAATGGACTTCAACTTTTTTTTCACCCCACCATAATGTTAGCCTACAATTCTATCCTATGTTTACATCACTACTCCACAATAGTCTTCTTTGTCATGGGAAGGACAATCATCTACCTCAAGATTTTCATTTAATTCAAACAAACTAAATCCACCCAGATCATGAAAATCTAGTTCTTTGGATGTCATCTCTTTCCCTAGCTCTTTATCATCTTCATTATTATCTGTAGTCCATTGTGGTCTATCTTCTCCATACTCTTCTGATTAAATCTTGCTGAGGAGCCTATGACTGCATACCAATTTTCTGGCACGATTGCTTAAAAGGCAATTAGGAAAAATTGAGTGCACATAGCTTTAGATACTCCAATTTCCCTTAGAGCTAGAATTAATAGCACTTTGTGCAAGCAATCTAATAACCATTTTTTGTAGTGTAGGTATTGAGGAACTATTCATGAGCCACCACCTCCATGTTGGTTGTTTTGATGCAAGGTTCAAAACAAACTAAGAACTAAACAAGCCATCCTTTAACCTATACTTTTTCAGGTCAAAGATGGCTTGAGGTTGATCATTTGTATTTTTATAGAAATTAATATTAATGACCATGTTTAAAAGTCTTCAATCACTTCTTCATCCAATTCAGCATAGTCCATGTTCCAAGCAAGAAACCAATACTATGCAATGGATTGTGCGCACCAACCCATCAAACATACACATACTTATTTTAGATATCCCTTTAGCTTTATTGAATGGTTCTTATTAAGGCTTGATCAAACAATTTGTAGGCCCCAAAGGAGAGTTCAAACTGTCTTGGACATTGTACCAACCCAGATATACCTTCCCTATGTTGGGTAACTTAAGGTTAAGTTGTCGCAAGGATATCATCACATGCCTCATTACCAAGTATGTATCACCAACATGAGACCAAAAGTGTCTTTCAACAATAAGGACTTTCAAAGATTTCACCTTTTATTTTACTCTTTTTGATTGATCATCATTCCACTCATAGAAAGAAGCACATACAAATGTCTCTAAAACAACATTTATTTTTGTAAGAGAAATTTTAAAGTATAGAAGTTTGTGCAAAACCTTGTTTAATATGATAGCTTTAGCATTGTGGTCATATGTTGACGATACATTTCCAAAACATGCTGTCTCTTCAATATGAATTTCACCATGTTCCTTGAATTGTCTATAATGAAAAACAAGATTCAACCTGTGCACATTGCAACCAAACATGTGTAAGCTAGGGAAGCACTCCTCAAAGATTCGCCTAGCTACTCTATAATTATTTGCATTTTCCATGATCTCTTGTAGGTTGTACTACGTTGTGGGTACTTATTTGTTGGATTGTCTCTCCTATAATAATAGCTATGTAGCTCCTTGACATGATCTCACCTGAGTTGTCGCTTTTAATGAAGCACTCCTCTTAAGGATGAATAGCATCACATCTATTAACAGCCTACATTGAACATTTGACCATCTGTCACCATTGACTATAGTCCTATTTGATCAATTGATTTCAAGATCAACCTATAAGCTTCCTTTTGGGTGTCTACAAAGAATTTATCTAGTAATTTTGTGCGCATCTGATGATATGATTGTGGAATTTTAAAATCAAAATCCATACTCACCGTTCTTCTTCTACGCATGCTTCCATGGCTCTTGTGTTACCATAAACTTATAACCGTCTATAAAATAGATAGCTTGTGAAAGAGCAATTGTGCCTCTTCAAGAGTAGTTGATCAAAAGCTCAAGACTTGCCTCGCTCTAGAAATTCCAAATTGACACTCAGGTGGATCATCTTGAGTACTAACTTTGTCTGTGTGTGTAGCAATCAGTATGTAGCGTGCACCATTATTTTGTCTGCCTTGTGTAGAGGCAATATACTACATTGCTGTTCTAAATTCATAGAGCTTAGTGTCGGTATTCTAGGTCTCTTCTCATTGGCTACACCACTAGATAAATCTCTCAAGAATTTTGTGGCATTCTCATGGCCTATGTCATTACATCTACCTCCATTTTCCCTATCACTTGTTCCATTTCCTGACCCAAGAAAGTGCTCTCTAATATAAGAGCCGCATCTCTGTAAATGATCTAACATACTCTACAAATTTCTACTTAGGACCTGGCACCTTACCACTAGCCTTGCGCTTGTATCTTTATTGGAAACTCCATTGTCTGATCTTTTGCCACCAGTGGATGGGCAACTAGAACCAGTTTCATAAATGTTTTGATAGCAAAAGATAGCATCCATGATAGGTTTACAAGTTGCCTATACATGCATACAATCACAAAAAATGTTAGATGTTCATAATATTGCAATCAATTAAACATTTAAATAATAAGATATAGTGATATTGTTAGAAACAAGCTAACAGGGATACCATTTTTTGAAATTCTCTTTGTAAAACACTTATTTTTTTGATAAATCGAGAATATTGTAAAAACTAAGCATAGACGGGGTATTGGGGCATCATTGCAAAGCATTTAGATGCATTCTAAGTCGAAAACGATTAGGTCAAAAATCCACCACTGTTAATAATCACGATTTTGAAACTTGACCTAAAGTGGAGTTTGAGATCATAGACATATGTGCTTAGGTCTTATAAACTTGTCCTAAACGTTTCATTATGTTTGGATGTCATTTGATGCTGTAACGAATGTGAATTGGTTGCCGATGAGCGATTGGCTTTTGGTGATTTCAGTCACTTGAGTGTAGCTTGAGTTAGATGCGAGTTGTTAGTTGTTTTCCGAGAGATTGACACCCTCTTGTAGCCTCTATGCACTAGTCGAGTCAGCTTCATCCCATGGTTTGACAAATTAATCATGGTTCTTGCTAATACTGCAATAAGATAGGATGGTGAGGTTAGACATGCGTCCCACATTTGGCACCACTGCCGGGGAACAAGGAGACCTAAACTAGGAAAAAACATGAACGTTTTGTAAAGTTATTCTTTAACTTCCTCTAGGTTCACCTAGAGTTCAAAAGTTTCTTTTAGAAACTGCATAGCTTAAGGTTTGTCGTCTTTTGCTGTGTAGAGGTAGCTTGGAAGTAATCGTACTTGCTGAGTGCCTTTAGGATTGTAGGATTGTAGATTTAGATTAGGATTTGGAAAATGATTGAAAGGCGAGACAAGTCTTAAGATCAAGACTATGAAAACCGTAAAAAAATAAGAAAATGAGTTTTTGTGGACACTTTCCACAACCCCATTGCTTGAGAATCTAGGAGTAGGGTAAGTAGGATCCGAGGTGGGTTTCAGAAGATTGATCTCTCTGAAAGAATCAAGTGTGAGTTGTTATTGGAAGTTGCAGAATTTCCGGTCTACGGCTAGAAATAGCACGAAAAGACTCAAAACCACTCAATCCGACTGGAGAGTAAGCATAAAAGTTGTCTGAACCAGTGGGTAAGTTCAAGGACACTTTGAGGTAAAAATTTCAAGAGTTGGCCAAAACTCAGATTATTTACTTTTTCTTGACATTTTAGCCCAAATTAAGTTTTGACTTGATTCATAGGCTTAAATTGCTCATGTAAAGACTGTCTTAGAAAAAATTGCAAAAAAGTGTTCATTTCAAGCCTGAAGTTAATAATCGCGATTATTAACTTTCTGCTCCAAATTGACCAAGCTTCATATCATTGACTCATTGCATGTGTACAAACAACTTTTGCAAAGGCCCATAAGATTTGGATCACCAAACTGGCCAAAACCTGGGTAAAAACTAAAGTTTGTATTGACTTTTTGAATCTTGAGTGTAAATTGAAAAAAGTTAGCCCAAACTTGTTGAAGATTGATTCATAGTCTTATATTGATGTGATAAACATGCGTACATGCTCAATTGACAAAAAAGATGCAAAAAATTGTCAGTTGTAAATAATCATAATTATTTACATTTGTCCCATTTTTTAACTTTTTTGACCAAGTCAGCATACCACTAGTTTAACCATGTTGTAATAAGCCCACAAACCAAATTTGGTAAGATTTGGATCACTGGATTGAAAATTGTGACTAAATTTACAAAGTTAGTCTGCGGACAGGAAATTGATGACCACTTGACCAAAAATTGTCCAAACTTGATGAAACTTGGCCAGTGACCTTAACTTGAGGTGCTTAATTGATACTAGTATAAAACGGCGCCGCCTTCGGCGGCGGCATGGCTCCTATTACCCTCAAACCCCTTGCTTCCACTGCCTATTCAGAGAGGGTTTGGGACCACTGTCCAAAGTAATGAGATACCAAGATCACAGATACCGTTGGGCTATTTTTATTGGAGTTGCACAGACATAGGGAGAGCCACTTGAGGAGACGAGACAGTAGGAGACACTCACGTAGGGAGATCACTGGTTTCTTTAGACTACCCCTCTAATTTGTGGAAATTCCCAAAATACCCCTAAAATTTCAAAAATTCCCAAAATACCCTTTTATCTATTTTTGTTGGATTGTTCAAGATTTTCTAATCTTTTCCTTTTTGACAATTGAGATCCTTTTTTAAGTGCTTAGCATGTGATTTGTCACAAAATACCTCGCAAAAGAAGGCCTTCCTCCGCATTTTGGGAATTTATGACTAAATTCTGAGGGTATTTTGAGAAAACTTTGGCGCTCTGCACATGCCTTGACTTGACAAAGATGGCACCTATCCTAAAAGCTCGACATTCTCCTACTTGAGCTCTGAGCCTCTGATTGCTATTGCTCGACGGCCTCTCTCAAGTTGGCCTTTATTTTTTCGGTTAGGAAAAATCTATTTCTCTAGCCCTGCCCGTGCTCGACGGCTGTCTCTCTCCAGTGTTTGGGAAAAATGTGTCTCAGCTTAATATCGTGCTGTTTTCAATTTCAAAAATGCCAATTGAGGGCAAGGGGGTAGGAGAAATTCCGCCCCAAAATAGAGCCCCTCATGTCTTGTAGGATGTGTGTGAACTTTGAAGGTTGAAGCAAGAGGGAGAAATGGAGCAGGCCCGTATTGATTTAGAGACAATGATCGCCCTCGGGACTTGGAGAGTCGGGGACCGTTGGAGTGCTCACACAAAGGCACTGGCTCACTGAGATCCACCTAGCCTCTTCCATGTAGTGTGCATGCACTGCTCTCACTTGGAAGCTTCGAAGGCTCTATTTTGCAAATTTGAGACAAACACCATGTCGTACTGATTTGATCTCTGATCGGAAGAGGAGATGGCTACTCGCAATGCTTTGCTTTGATCCGGGAAATGGAACCCCTATCTCTCTCTCAGGCTTAGCCCGTCTCTCTCTCTCTCTCTCTCTCTCTCTCTCAAGCGCCAGTGTCCTCTGTCAAGGCTAGATCGTAGAGGACACACTCTCTCTCTCTCTTTCTCAAGTGCCTTATGCCGGTTGAGGGAAAGGGGAAAAGGAAAAATTTCACCCCAAAATAGAGAAAAGTAGTGTAAAAACCGAAAAAATAAACCTTATTTTTAAAAATCTGTCTCCTTTTCTCTCTGCAGCTCTCTCTCTCTCGAGTCTCCCACCAATGTGTGTGTCTCTGTTCTTCTCCGGAGTCTGTCTCTCTCTCTCTCTCTCTGTCTCTCTCTCTCTCTCTCTCAAAAAACGCAGCCGTTTTTTGACCTAGTAGACAACAGTCCACTCTTTTGATCATAACTTCTTCATCCGAAGTCCTATTTGGGTGATCTATAGCCTCAATCGAAGAGCACAAAGTCCTCTACGCATTGATGTAAAAACAGAAATTTTCAGAGTTATGGAAGGCATTTCTGTAGCAGCATTTCCGAAGTGAACATGTTAAACAAAATTGATTCTCATCTCCTATTTTACATACAATGTCTTCCGGCACTCGCAAGGGTTCTTCTTCTTCAACAAGGTCCACAACCATTGTGGAAAATGATCCAAAATCTCCTAAGTGTGGAGATAGCAACACAACCACCCAACCAACGACATCGGAAACCATGATGATGGCGTACTTGGTATCATTGCAAGAGACCGTAAACAAACAAGGCGAAGACTTACGAGCACTTGCAATGGAGAATGGCACACTAAGGGTACTTGTGGTTGAGAATGAGAATCTCAAGAGGACACTTGAGATGCAAACAACACGTTTGATGCAACTTGAAGAGGAAGTCAAGGAATGTAAACGCTCTCTTGTGGACTTGAATGCTTTGAAGGAGCGGATGAGCAAAGTAGAGCATGACCATGTATTGAAAGAGGAGAAATTTGACACTATGAGCCGGGATGTATGCGACATGAAAAATGTATGCACAAACAAGTCTTGGGCTGATGTATGTGGTAGCAATGTGGTTTCTAATTCCTCACTCATGCAAGCTATGGTTCAAACAAAGAATGTTGAGAATGTGTATGTGGAGGAGATGAAGGAACGGGAGCGACGTTCCAAGAACATTGTTATTCGTGGAATTCCCGAAGAGAAGTTAGAGACACCTCCTTCTCTTGCCATTGTTATTGAAGATTTCTTCAAAACCCACTTTGGCATGTCCGGAGTTATGGTTTATGGAGCACATAGAGTGGGGAAGCAAGGAGCTCCTCGCTCGGGAGAACGACCAATTGTATGCACCATGCCGGATGAGACCAAGCGAAAGATTATCCTTGATAATAATTGGATCTATTTGAGGGATACAAAATGTTTTGTATGTGAAGATCGCACTATTAAGCAACAAAATATGCGTCGCAAGGCATATGAGGAAAAGAATAATAAAAACAAGGAGATCTCTCATGAAGAAAATGTGCCCAAGGAGGAGGCAAGTCTCTCAAGCAAATAGGGATGCGTGACCTATGAGACCGATGAGTTACAATTGAAAATATGCTTTTGGAATTGTAATGGATACCCATGGAATGCGGGGGTTGGCATTGATGAACTAACAAGCAAAGCCGATGTTGTACTTCTTGTTGAAACTTGGGAGCATGATACACAAAGGATTAACAGCTTGGAGGATTACAATGTACATTCATTGATGTGGTCAAAGAATCTCAAGCAACTAAGAGGACAAGGAGGGTTAGCATGTATGGTTAAGAAAGGATTGGAAGATTTTGTATCAATTGTGAAAGATGACAAGTACAAACGTTATGTATGGCTGAAAATTATGACACCAAAAAGAGCACGGTTGCTACATTCCTCATCATGATTCTCCCTTTTATGCTTGCATGGATAGAGATCAACCATTTTCTGATTTGGAAGAGGACATTGCTTATTTCAAAGGTGAAGGTGATGTTATTGTATTTGGGGATATGAATGCTCGCACAAAAACATTGCAACATGATACTCAACAATTTGATATGCCATACATTTCAAGGGAGTTGGAGGAAGTTCACTTGTATGATCGTACTTCAATGGATGAGAAAGAGCCGGATCACTATGGAAAGTTACTTTTATACATGTGTAAAAGCACCGGTATGCTCATTGCCAATGGTGTATCTTTGTGGAGTGGAACCAATGGATTTACATGTAAGAGACATAATGGGGATAGTGTGATTGACTATATGCTACTCTCCGAAGCCATCATGTATCGCATAAAGAGATTTATGTTTGGTCAATGGACCCCGGAATCCGACCATCGCACCTTATGTATTGACCTTTCATGTGGAGAAGCAACTAAGCATGATAATCTCAGCCAAAGGAAAGAGAAGTTATCACTATGTATGGATTTCAAACGGGCACCAATGTACATTGAAATGGTTGAGCAAAGATTATGGATGACAAAGCTTCAATGTGATGCACCATTGGAAACTAAATGGGAAGCTTTCAAGAAAGCTATTTGTTCTTGTGCGGAAGAATGCTTTGCCATAAAGCATCTCCATGGTATCAACAAAGATAGATCACGCAAAAGGTGGTTTGATAAAGAATGTCAAGATGCTCGAAAGTCCTTGATAAAGCTTGATGCAACTATGGACAAAGACAACTATCAAAGTCATTTGCATACATACAAGGCATTTATTCAAAAGAAGAGAAGAAGATGGGAAGTAAAGCAACAAGAATTTCAAGTCCAAGAAAAGGCACATGCATGTGGAAGATTTTGGAGAAACTTGAGAGGCAAGCGGGTTGAGAATTTTGGTAACTTGAGTCTAGTGGATATGTACACACATTATAGGCAATTATATGAGCAAGCAAATACTGAAAAAATGCCATTTTATGGTTCACTCCCATGTATGCCGTCTTTTTTTACTATTGAGGATGTATGCGGTGGGCTTGAAAAGTTGGCCACTCGCAAAGCAAGAGATCTTCAAGGTATCAAGCCGGAGATGATCAAATGGACGGGAGATTTTACCCATGAGTGGATGTGTGATATGTTCAACCTTGCACTTCAACATGGTATGTCTTATGATTGGAGTACTAATTGGGTTAAGCCTTTTCATAAAGGAGGGGATGTAAAGAATGTAAGCAACTACCGGACTATAATGATTGGGTCTCTTATGGCAAAGTTGTTTGGGTGCATAATGGAGATGAAATTGAGTGATTGGGCTGAAGAGAATGACAAGCGTGCAAAGGGACAAGCGGGTTTTCGTCGATGCCATAACACCATTGATCATCTTGTCACTCTTCGTGTTCTCATGGAGGAAAGTCGGTTGAAAGGCAAGCGATTGTATTGTTGTTTTGTGGACTTTAAGAAAGCCTTTGATATGATTCCACGTAACAATTTGTGGAGAAGGATGGAAGAACTCCAAGTGCCAAGTGAGTTTATGCTTGCGGTTTCTCGAATCTATGAGAAGGTGATTTGTCAATTGCGCATGGGAAGAGAAATTTCAGAAATTTTTGTAAGCACTATTGGGGTTAAACAAGGATGTCCATTGTCACCAACTCTCTTTGGTCTATGCATCGATCAATTGGAACAAATGGTACTTGACTTAATGCAAGAAGAAGGCATTGAAGAGGTCACTATTTGCAATGCGGTAATCATGCTTTTGTTGTATGCGGATGATGTAGTGCTTCTAGCACACACTTTAGAAGATGCACAAAAGCTTATGGTTGTCCTTGAGAACTTTTGCTTGCATAGTGGGCTGATTGTAAATGAATCCAAAACAAAGGTTATGCTTGTGAAAACCAACCATAAGGAGAAGCCATGCATTGTGTACAACAACGAGACACTTGAAGTTGTTGAGAGCTTTAAGTACCTTGGCCTTGAGGTTCCATCCAATCACAAGTGGCATGAATGTGCTATGCGTCGTTTGGAAGCGGGAAAGAGAGCATATTATGCATTTGAGAACATGTGTAATGCGAGAAACATCAAGTGTTGGGTTCTCAAGAAGTATATTTTTGATGCATTGGTGACACCGGTTCTTCTTTATGGAGTTGAAGTGTGGGGCGGGAGCATCTCAAAGTCTACTTGGAAAGAGTTTGAGAAAGTCCAAAAGCGTTTTCTTACAAACTTTCTCCAAGTTAAGACACAAACACCATATATGCTCCTACTTCTTGAGTCGGGATCTCTTCCAATTGAGGTTATGGGCATGGAAAGGGTTGTGGAGTACATGATAAAGATGCGTCAAACCCCCTCACATCGACTTCCTACAATTGCATGGGAAGCAAGCAAAAAAGTTCAAAAGACGCATAAAAGCAAGATCTTGAGCACGGGATGGATGCAAGACATAAAGAAGTGGTTTGGGAGATGGGATGCATTACACTTGCTACATGATGCTTCAATTGACTCTCAAGTGAATGAAGCTTTTCTACAACGCCAATGTATTACGGCTTGGGAGAAATCCGGTGGGTCACGCTTCATACATTACACCACCTATATTGCCCCCAACTACAAAACCATGTTCTTCGCTGAGAGAGGAAACCATACTCACACTTACATGCTTGAGCCTATTCCCTTGTCCGCGATACGCACTATCGCAGCAATTCAGCTTAGCTCCCATTTCCTTCGATGCGAGATAGGGCGCTGGGGCAATGGAGAAGAGTCAAATCAATTGTGCACATTATGCTCACTGCAAGTTCGAGAGTCTGAGTACCACACACTACTAGAGTGCTCAGCTTTTGATCACATCCGAACTTGCTTCTCTCACATTTTCAGCCATAACTTAGACCTACACACTTTCCTCTCCCAGCCAAAGTGTGGGCTCTCCATTGCAACTCTCATCACTACAATTTTGGAGCATCGAGAGTCACTCATCAGCCATACACATACTACATCACATGTAACTTTGGTCCCATAGGTCATATTTGACCTCCGAGGACGATAATAAAATCTATCTAAAATCTATCTATCTATCTCTCTCTCTCTTCCCCCGGAGCTCCTCCACAAAGCTGAGTCTGCTGACCCAGACGCACAGCAACTCTCCTTGGCCCCCATCTTAAAATCTCGCCCCAAAATAGAGAAAAGTAGTGTAAAAACCCAAAAAATAAACCTTATTTTTAAAAAATATTTGTCTCGCTTTCTCTCTGCATCTCTCTCTCTCTCTCATCTCCCACCAATGTGTGTGTCTCTGTTCTTCTCCGGAGTCTCTCTCTCTCTCTCTCTCTCTCTCTCTCTCTCTCTCTCTCTCTCTCTCTCTCTCTCTCTCTCTCTCTCTCTCTCTCTCTCTCTCTCTCTCTCTCAGTCACCAGTGTTAAATCACCGTGCGTGCAAGTCCAAACTTTGAGGCTACGGAGTGCAAGTCGATTATTTTGAGAGATCTCCTCTTTCAACCTATCCTAAAGCATGAAGACGTTCAGACAGTGTTCGGGAAAAAAGTGTCTCAGCTTAATATCGTGCCGTTTTCAATTTGAAAAATGGCGGTTGAGGGCAAGGGAGAAAGGAGAAATTCCGCCCCAAAATAGAGAGCTCTCTCTCTCTCTCTCTCTCTCTCTCTCTCTCTCTCTCTCTCTCTCTCTCTCTCTCTCTCTCTCTCTCTCTCTCTCTCTCTCTCTCTCTCTCTCTCTCTCTCTCTCTCTCGCTTCCCTCGGAGCCCCTCCACAAAGCTGAGTCCGCAGACCCAGACGCACAACAGCTATCCTTGGCCCCCATCTTACCTTCATATTTCTTTCGGACGATGAAGATGCTAATAACGCGTCTCGCCAGCAGCCAGTACGCTGACGAATGCTGCTGCACTCCTACTCTCACTACTTTCTCTCCATTCATTCAGGGCAGAACAGATCCGTCCTCAGTAGTCTACATCAATCCGATTGTGGCCTAAAGCATGAAGACGTTCAGACAGTGTTCGGGAAAAAAGTGTCTTAGCTTAATATCGTGCCGTTTTCAATTTGAAAAATGGTGCTTGAGGGAAAGGGAGAAAGGAGAAATTCCGCCCCAAAATAGATCTCTCTCTCTCTCTCTCTCTCTCTCTCTCTCTCTCTCTCTCTCTCTCTCTCTCTCTCTCTCTCTCTCTCTCTCTCTCTCTCTCTCTCTCTCTCTCTCTCTCTCTCTCTCTCTCTCTCTCTCTCTCGCTCGCTTCCCTCGGAGCTGCTCCACAAAGCTGAGTCCGCAGACCCGACGCACAGCAGCTCTCCTTGGCCTCCATCTTACCTTCATATTTCTTTCGGACGATGAAGATGCTGATAACGCGTCTCGCCAGCAGCCAGTACGCTGACGAATGCTGTTGAACTCCTACTCTCACTACTTTCTCTCCATTCATTCAGGGCAGAACAGATCCGTCCTCGGTAGTCCACATAAATCCGACCGCGGGTTGTGGGTGCTAGTCAAGCTCTTCATCGTTGCTGCTGCTCACATTCGGCCCATCTCACTGAGCTGAGGCTCTGTCTCTCTCTCAAATCACTGGTCTGAGGCTCTTTCTCTCTCTTTCTCTCTCTCTCTCTCATACGCATACAGACGACACTACATGCAAGCCACCTCAGTGAGCGCATCCTAACCGCCACCGGCCCTGTTCAATGCTCTCTCCCCCTCAATTGTCGCGGCAGACGCACAACTCACAGCCTGTAACTCCGACTCCCGAGACCTGCACACGCGTGACATTCGTTTACTGTGGCCAGGATGCAGAGCACACTCGCTCAACACTGGCCCGGACATAGGAAATCTTGCCACGTGTTTGGGCGGGGCAGAATTGCCATGCATCCTTGGGCATTCACTCAGGAGAAGCCTCTCTCTCTCTCTCTCTCTCTCTCTCTCTCTCTCTCTCTCTCTCTCTCTCTCTCTCTCTCTCTCTCTCTCTCTCTCTCTCTCTCTCTCTCTCTCTCTCTCTCTCTCTCTCTCTCTCTCTCTCTCTCTCTCTCTCTCTCTCTCTCTCTCTCTCTCTCTCTCTCTCCCGGAATCCCATTGCATGCCTGTGCGATCATCGAGCTACAGGGAGCACGCACCAAAAATTTGCACGCTTGTCTCATCAGTACCCTCTCTCTCGCTCTCTCTCTCTCTCTCCCCCCTCTTGTACGGGCCAAAAATGTGTCTCCGTTGTATGCCTGTGCGATCGTTGAGCTACAGGGAGCACGCACCAAAAAAATGCACGCATCTCATCAGTACTCTTTGTCTCTCTCTCTCTCTCTCTCCCTCTTTGTCTCTCTCTCTCTCTCTATCTCTCTCTCTCTCTCTCTCTCTCCTCCTAAACGGGCCAAAAATGTGTATCAGCTTAATATCGCTCCGTTTTCAATTAGAAGGGTATTTTGAAATTTCCACAAATTAGAGGATTATTTTGGTAAGTTCCCCCCCCCCCCCCCTCTCTCTCTCTCTCTCTCTCTCTCTCTCTCTCTCTCTCTCTCTAGCGCGAGATGCCAAACTCAGCAGCAGCAGTCGCCGCAGCCCAGAAATGTGTCTCAGCTTAATATCGTGCCTTTTTTGGTTTCAAAAATGCTCTCTCTCTCTTTGTCTCTCTCTCTCTCTCTCTCTCTCTCTCTCTCTCTCTCTCTCTCTCTCTCTCTCTCTCTCTCTCTCTCTCTCTCTCTCTCTCTCTCTCTCTCTCTCTCTAGCGCGAGATGCCAAACTCAGCAGCAGCAGCCGCCGCAGCCCAGTGTTCGGAAAAAAATGTGTCTCAGCTTAATATCGTGCCGTTTTCGGTTTCAAAAATGCCGGTTGAAGTCAAGGGTAGAAGGAGAAATTTCGTCCCAAAATAGAGAAAATTACTGTAAAAACCAAAAGAATAAACCTAATTTTCTAAATTTCCTCTTGAAAAATTCAACAAAGGGGATTTTGTATGTTTGGAGAAATTATTTTCCCCCAACAGTGCCGGTGCAGCTAGAAATGGAATTTCCTCTTGAAAAATTCAACAAAGGGGATTTTGTATGTTTGGAGAAATGATTTTCCCCCAACTACACTGCCGATGCAGCCAAAAATGGCGTTCTCTCTCTCTCTCTCTCTCTCTCTCTCTCTCTCTCTCTCTCTCTCTCTCTCTCTCTGAGCTTGGGCCGGAATCCCTCTCTCTCTCTCTTTCTCTCTGTTTAGCGCGATGCCTCTCTCTCTCTCTCTCTCTCTCTCTCTCTCTCTCTCTCTCTCTCTCTCTCTCTCTCTCTCTCTCTCTCTCTCTCTCTCTCTCTCTCTCTCTCTCTCTCTCTCTCTCTCTCACAGGGCTTGGGCCCAGGCTAAGACGCAGGCACGTGCGCAGACGTTCTCTCTCTCTCCCCTACTGCACGTGCGCATGCGCTGCAATTTCCCCTTTTCTCCTTGCTCCGAAACTGCACGCAGGCACTGTTTTGTTCAGTGCACACCAACCGGATGCAGCCGGAGTATTTTACTGCAGACACGTGTCCGGGGGAGGGGGTCGGAATCCCTTCCCCCATTATCTATTAGTATAGATGTGTCAAAGTTGGGACAGAAATCGGCAAAAATTTAGTTTGAGTAAATAATGGTGATTATTTACATCTGCTTCAAAACTTGGAAATTTTGCAAATTTGGGGATACCACAAGGTCAAGCATATTAAGTAGACCCCACGAATAAATTTTGGTGAAATTTGGACCACAAAAGTGAGACTTAAGCCAGATTCTTGAAGTCAGAGTCCGCGGACACAAAACAGTTGATAAACTTGATAAGATTTTGTCCAAACTTGTTGAAACTTGTATAGGGACTTTAACAGATTGTATACTTGCCAAACAAATCCAAAAAGTTTAAAAACCTAGCAAAAGTAAATGATCGCAATTATTTACTATTGCTACCCAGGGATATCAGTTTTGACTCTTGAACTTATACGGTGTTAGACCAGCATAATACAAAGCCACCAGGCAATTGTGGGTTCAATCGGATCAGAAATTGTACATGTTCACTCAGTTTCTAGATTGCAGATTAAACCTTTGAATTTTTGCTAAAGTCAAATCTGAAAGTCAACTTTTGACTCACTGCTTGATTTGAAGTGATACACATAGACCAATCACGAGAGTTAGCAAGAACTCTACTGTCTTTATAGAAGAATATCTAACTTGATCAAATTTGTAAAGGAATCAGGTTGCAGACGAGGAACCAATAGCTTAACAAAAAGTTGCAATCGAATCAAGTGGAAAATGATGATAAGTCAATCCAAAGGTAAGTACTCTAACCAGGGCTTCATAAGTCTTTATGAACCTTAGATCTGGTCGTGTACTAGAAATCAGGGCATACTCGAAGAAACCTCCAATAGAGTATCAATTGAAGAAAGCATGAATCAAGGAAATTCCTTGCACACAATTCTTGAAGAAGTCTCATACACTTTTTCAGAATCAACATCTGAAATGTCTTCTTACTCGACTCCCTCGAAAACTGGAATGACAATGCACTATAAGCATATACTCTCTTTTTATAAGACTAACCGCCATGGAGCTCAGGTTTACTTGAACTCTAACAAGGAGTATGTTATTCGCATTGATGATAATGGTATTGAGTTCGAAGAAGAGATTAGGGCAAACAAACAAGGAAAAATTTACATAAATCGAAATGGAACTCAGTATGTACAAGTAGAAGACCCTGATGTGGTAGACAAATGGGGATTAGAATTAAACACCATAATCCCAGATATGTCAGCAAAAGAAGGACCACCTGTCAGGACAAGGGCAAGGTCGGACTAGAGATCAGGGCAAGGCTAGACTAGGCAGTGTGGAAAGGGAGTCCAACTAGGGCAAAGGGCTAGGAGCTTGCTATATAGTGGGAGGTTGGGTGGTGGACTCCAAGGCACTAGTTCCCCTAGTCTTACATTGGTATCAAGAGCCAAGTTGCTATTTTGGGGAAAAGGAGGGCGTGGTGATTTTTAGACACACAAGGCTTTGCATGCTGTGGTCGTAGCCGTGGAGCCTATCTCTTGCTAAGGGAGGACAATGAGGTCGAACCCCCTGTGCAGGCGGGCTTGGCAAGGGGAGCCGCCGGGTGAAGGAGCACCAAACCGAGCATGCACATGCTCAACAGGAGCGCATTGGGCTGCTGAACAACGTTCGACACAGCGTCGATGCCCGCCTCGCATCACATCGCCCCCCCTCAACCTTCCCCTGATCTCGCGCTGCCTGCTCGACGGGGATGGTATTTTGACGCATTAGGTTCACATACAAATGCCTAAGGCCAAGGGCGTTAGGACTTAAATTGACATTAAGGGTGCCTACACACCCCGAACAAGCAACAGGATTCATACCCGGACTTTGTGAGCTCATATTTGAGTTTGATCGGCAAAGGGGCCAACAAGTACACGACAAGTACATAATTTTTGTGCGTGCTTGCTGCAAAAAATCAGAAATTCAATAGAGATTCTCAAAGGGATGATTGACGAAGGTATTTCTCAAATTAATTGCGAACTAAAGCAATATCAATCACACTTGATTCGGCTACGACGTGTCCAAATCGAGTACCTGTACGACTGTAAATTTGGATTGATTTCAACTTGGACAATTGACGTAATTAGCACGGATAATTAACCTTGGCGATGCCAATTACAACTAGGGGATTAATTTTCCTCGACTCAAGGTACTTTTTCTTCTGCTCCTTCCACTGCACGGTGTTCCCATGGATTCAGATATCAATATGCCTGCTCTGATTTCGAGCATAATATGCGTGATCTTGCCCGTGATGGCTCGGGGCTGGATGCTCTTACGAAGAGTGCCCACGATGCTATGACGGGTGACGAATCTTATGAACTGCTCGATATTCAAGAATTTCGTGCACTTCAGACACACATATTAGTCATGGAAGGAAATTTTGCATGTTTAAATAAAAACGTCACTGAATTATCCACGTTAGTGATACAATTAATGCAACAGCAGTCCAACGGTCCTGCTGACATGCACATGCATGAGCACGTTGCTACATAGGGGCAAGGCCCCTCTGATCATGGACAAGGTCCATCTGCAGATGCTTTGCACACTCTCATTGCAAAAGAGGTGGATGAGTAGGACTAACAAGTAAGGATTGAACATAAGTTTGAGCGTCCCATCCATGTGACAATGTCTTATTTCTATATGGCACCAAGCAAGACTTGCATGTGCATCTGGAAATTTGTACGAGCCTCATGCTCATTTGCTAGTTCAAGAGAGGCATACTAAGTAGCACCACCAACAAGATTTGAGACACATGCATGTGCTAGTGCCTCATTTTCAAATGGCACTAATAATAACTAGCATGTGTGCCTTGAGCTAAGTTTGATCGTCATACCCACTTTCTAGTTTAGGTAGGAAATGTGAGGCACTTAGGCAGGAGTTAGGCTCAACCCTCATCTTAGTATCCTACATAGAAACAACAAGTAAAACCTCAACTTACGTTTGAGCCTCACATCCATGTGCTAGTGCCTTGAGCTAAGTTTGAGGATGTTCATTTGCTACTTTAAGTGCGGAATGTGAGTCTTAAAGTTAACTTCAATCCTCTTCTTAATATCCCACACAACAATAAAAGTGAGATGCAAACTTGAGTCTGAGCACCCTGTTCATGAGCTAGTGCCTCATTTCTATATGGCACAAAGGCCCCCCACAAACAATCATGACATCAAACTTAAACAAATTACTCTAATTTTAAGTCTCATTTTAAAAATTGGGACTTGAATAATTCCCAAAATTCCTAAATATATCTTACTAGACTATTGGCACTACTAGCCCCTACTTTGGTATAATAGTGAGATAATAGTATATACTATATGAGTGAGTATATGTATGTATCTATATGAGGAAGATAAATAGTAGTGTAGAGAGAGAGGATTGGGTGTAGACATATAGAGGTATGTAGATAAGAACTAGGGCCTAATTCTTACCAATTTCTTATCCCCTAGTTCTTATCTACATACCTCTATATGTCTACACCCAATCCTCTCTCTCTACACTACTCTTTCTCTTCGTCATATAGATACATACAGAGGTATGTAGATAAGAACTAGGGCCCTATTTTGGAACGTGCCGCTCGAGGCGCATTGGAAAAGGATAGTGATGCACCCATGTCTCACATTCATGGACACTACTATAGCATGAAGTATGGCGGTGAAGTTGAATTTGGTATAGCACAAGACATGGCATTCCAACACCATCTTCAAATTCCTATACACTTGACATATAAGAATTCTTTTATAAAATTTAGAGACCAAAAACTTGATCATGCATGCTACATCGAGGAAGCATTGCATCTTGATTTCCAAATGCCCCCACTTAGCGTTTTTCATCACAGTGGTTGGAGGGTTATATCAATTTTTTAAAGAAAACAAGCAATCAAGTGTACAACATGCATTGGCCAACTAGGTCGTAAATCTAGATAGAAACCATCGTGGTGGGAACATGGCAGATGGGTGGAAGCACATTAACGTCTCATGCTTTTGGTGCTAGTTATCATGTCACAACAAGCATATCTTGTAAGCATAAGGAGAATGATGTCCTTCAAGTGTGTGTGCCTCCATCATAAACTGTAAAAATACTTTTAGTTAAGAAATTGGACCCAAGTTCAAATGATCTTGAGAATTTATGTTGAGACATTACTTCAAAGTAGTAGTGGAGTCATGATGCTTGGAGGGAAGCAGGGTGCAGGGGCCACTGGCAAGAGAGAGGGGGGAAGGAGATTGGGAGCTAGAGGGGCCATCCCTCAGTCGTAGCTTACCAGGATACCCAGGTGGAGAATAGCTCAACACAACAGCCAGCCACCTCCAACGATGACTCTCTTGATACTCCACGAAGAAGGAAGTTCAGGAAAAAAGCTTCTGGTGCTTCTTCTTTGACCCGCAAAAGGGTGAAACTATCTGAATCCCAAGGATCCTCAATGCCAAAGAACATGTATGCAGGGAAGGGGAAGAACAACGCATGTAATCTCTCTCTCTCTCTCTCTCCCCACACACACACACACACACACACACACATCAAATGACACTATCAACATCTCACATTACACCAGGCCTATGTGTGTGTGTGTGTGTTTATGTGTGTGTCAAGGGAGTAGTTATGGTTCAAGCTTGTGCACAAGTTACTCAAGGGTTCTTTTCTAGTGGGGTTGCTTAAAGAAACTCTGTAAGGGGTTGATTGTTTCTCTATGTTTGGCTATCTCTGTATCCATGAAATGTGAGATACATATTATTTCCAAATAAATAAGCAATGGATATCCTTGCATTGTAATATCTTGTGACATTGGGGGTGTGTAGGCTGATGGAAAGCTCCCAAGCTCAACATTTCACTGCAAGAAAAATTTTATATTGTAGCATAATATTTCAATGTTGTTCATGGCCTCTCGATGGATGGTTGCAACCATAAACTAGTGAAGTGGGACAAAAGCACGGATATGGAGTGGTTCAATGTATTCAAAGAGCCGAAGGATCACATCAAATATGACATTGAATGCAATTCTATACATAGAGATATATATGACTAGATGATGCAACTGCACCTCATGGTGTACCAAAATGCCCCAACCAGCATGAAGATCAATTCTACATTTGCAAAGGGGTTTGTAAAAGAACTCAGTCATGCAGTTCAATTGGGCTGAGTTTGCTATCCAACATTTGTAAGACCTTTGAGAAAAAGTATACTACGAGTCCCATGTCGAAAAGTGAAGGATATTTAATTCCCATCGCTCATGTCAAAACATGGAGAAGGGGTCTACAAAAATGAAGCACGAGTACTCGGGCCGAGAGCCATGAATATTTCCAAAGCTACCAAGGTGACATCCCTCTCTCAACGCACTCATCAAGGGGCAAAAAGCCTGTCATATTTTGGCACTTATTACAGAGCCACAGTGTGGACACAAAGAGGGAATTAGAGCTCAAAGTGAAGGTAAAGACACTTAAAGAGATGGTTTGACGTTTTCTCACACTGAGGACACCCCCATTGATGTTGAAATTGACTACCTTGTCATCGTACAAGTGTACATGACTTTTGTGCTTGCACTGTATGTTATGTGTACAAATATCCTATGTACTTACCATACCTCTCTTTTATTTGGTTTGTAGATTAATGTGGAGGTGAAGGAAGAAAAACTGCATGCCTGTGAAAGTCAATTGAAGCTACTTATGCATAAAAGCAAGATGCTACAAGGCTCCTTCTTCACCAGTGCACTATGTAAATTGGATATGGAAACTTTTACAAAACAGATAGGAGGGGTATGCGATGTGACGACAATCAACCATTGTACTGGTTGTGGTTTTCCACTAGAAGTACATAAAATCATTGAAACAACGATCAAGCTACCCTGTGCACATAGCTATTATCTTCTCTGCTTTGTTGATGCATGCTCCCAAGGGATAGAATGTAGAGATTCCTCTTGCCATTAGAGGATACCAACAAAATGGTGTTGCAAGATCACAAGGCAAGGACATTCAACCTTTGGTAAGAAAATCATAAATGACAGCATGTTAATCAATAAACTAGCCTAACAAGAAAATACTGGTATGCTACTATGAATGCTAGTTAGCATATTGTGTATGCTAGCTAGCACAATGGGCATGGTGGTTATCATAGTTTGTATGCTAGTTAGCATACCTAGCTATGATAGTTAGCACATCCCATTATACTAGTTAGCATACCCAGTTTAGCTAGTTAGCATACATATAGCAAGCTAATTAGCATACCCAATTATGCTAGTAAGCATGCATGCTACTGTTGAGCTTATATGTGAAGCTACTCAATATATGGCTTCTCTATATATGGCACCCAGGTCCCCTCTATATATACATCATCTCATGTGTGTATTCTACACACTTTGGGGTTCTACTTCTGTGCTCTCTCCTTCTCTCTCAACATGGTATCAGAGCAGTACGTTTTTGTTTTCTATTTTTCTCCTGATCAAAATCGATTTTGCAGAAACTACCCGACAGAGGGATGGGAATCGATGTGGTCTATAACTTTGCAGAAGAAAGTTTCTTCAAATTCTGCACCGATTTTGAGTTATCGTTCGCAGACTGCGTACATACCTGAAAAACAGCTTCCGCAATTTGTTTTTTATTTTTCTGCTAATTGGAAACGATTTTGCAGAAACTACCCGAGAGAAAGACCGGAATCGATGTGGTCTACAACTTTGCAGAAAGAAGTGTTTTCAAATTCTGCACCGATTTTGAGTTATCGTTCGCGGACTGCAAACTACCCGCGCGAGAGACCGGAATCGATGTGGTCTACAACTTTGCAGAAAGAAGTGGTTTCAAATTCTGCACCGATTTTGAGTTATCGTTCGCGGACTGCAAACTACCAGCGCGAGAGACTGGAATCGATGTGGTCTACAACTTTGCAGAAGAAAGTGTTTTCAAATTCTGCACCGATTTTGAGTTATCGTTCGCGGACTGCGTACATACCTAAAAAGCAATTTCCGTTTTTTGTTTTTTATTTTTCTGCTTATTGAAAACGATTTTGCAGAAACTACCCGCGTGAGAGACCGGAATCGATGTGTTCTACAACTTTGCAGAAGAAACTACCCGCTATGGGGATTGGAATCGATGTGGTCTATAACTTTGCAGAAGAAAGTTTCTCTAAATTCTGCACCGATTTTAGGTTATCGTCTCAGACTGCGAATATGTTTGAAAATCAAAATTTTACTTTTTGCTTTTGATTTTTCTCATAATTGAAAACTTCTCAATTATATTTTTCTTCATCAATCATATATTTGTTACTGACGTAACTTTGCTGGAGAAGCCAGTTACACATCGTTCCGATTCAGTCGAGCCGGTGATGATCGTCCAAATTCTATCGAGCTACTGTTGGTACATGATCTTTTGTTATATGATATACTCGTTCATTGATTCTCGTATAATTATTCTTTTAGAGATATAGTTTACGTCGTTTTATTGATAATTTCTCATTGATACCATAGTGATTTTGATGGTACCATGATGATGTTTTGTTAATACTTTGGTCATGGTGATTTTCGTTGATACCATGATGATATGTCATTGATACCATGGTTATTCTCGGTGGTGCCATGATGATATTTCGTTGATACCATGGTTATTCTCGGTGATTCCATGATGATATTTCGTTGATTCCATGGTGATTTTTGTTGATATCATGATGATGTTTTGTTGATACCATGGTTATTCTCGGTGATACCATGATGTTGTTTCGTTGATACCATGGTTATTCTCGGTGATGCCATGATGATGTTTCATTGATACAATGGTTATTCTCGGTGATGCCATGATGTTGTTTCATTGATACAATGATTATTCTCGGTGATATCATTATGCTTTTCGTTGATACCATGATCATTTATTCATTTTTATTGATATAATGATGATATTTTGTTAATACTTTGATGGTATTCATTGATCACTACATTGATAAATGTTGTTTTATGTAGTATATACACATATCATTTGTATCACATAATCACACATTTTGTACTTTTACGTTTATACTTTATGTACCCTATGTTGTCGTGCGTATATATGTCGTCAAAAGAGTGGCGTCGCGAACCATCTCTTATGGCATTGTGAACGTAATTATTTCATTAACGATGCTAATAATTTTCATGACATGTTTTTTTTTGGAGTCTATGATCTATGTAGGATTGATCAAAGAATTGATTTTATGAAGACAAACTTGGTGACAATAAAAGATTTATGAAGATATGTTTGGTGATGCCATATTGATGACAACATGAAGACATGTTTGGTGATGCGATATTGATGACAAGCTACACAGCAGATTCATAGAGACACTTTTGATTACAAGCTAATCGATAGCTTTTACACCTCTTTATTGAACCTTTGTATTCATTATTGTATTTGATAGGATAGGAGTAATGTAACTCCTCATAAAACATTCCTTGTAAAAGGAGTGATGTAGCTCCTCGTAAACATTTGTATATTCAATGATTTTTATAATATAACAGTGGGTGTATATAGAGTTGTGGGTTTTTCCCTTGATCCCCCAAGGGTTTTTTCATCCATAGTTAGGGACCCTTATTTGAGCGGGGGTGTTGAGCTTATATGTGAAGCTACTCAATATATGGCTTCTCTATATATGGCACCCAGGTCCCCTCTATATATACATCATCTCATGTGTGTATTCTACACACTTTGGGGTTCTACTTCTGTGCTCTCTCCTTCTCTCTCAACAGCTACTGTGTATGATAGTAAGCTAACCCAATTATGAAAATAATCAAACATGCTACTGTGTATGCTAGTTAACATACCCAGTTATGCTAGTTAGCATACCTAGTTATGGTAGTTAGCATGCACAAGCTGTGCTAGTAAGAAAACATGCTAATGTGTATGCTACTTACTATACCTAGTTCCCGGGGGATTCACTCTATATACAAAACAGGACACCACCTGCGAGCGGACAACTCTAATAAAACCCCTATATACGACTCATATTAGGGATTATGACCCCTCTTTCTACGCTTATACGACAATCAATGTAGAAAACTATCATACCTTTATCTTACATATAAAGTTTAAGTCTCACATGTTCTAACTGAGTTAAACTAGTCAAAGAGTGTGTAGCGTAGTGATTGGCAACGTAATAAGGAGCCACTTTTTTTGATAACTAGATGTACCCTCAATGTGTTTTAGTTTGACTTTCAAACTATGTGCCTATTCAGCATGCACTCTAGCTACTTGTCTGATTCTAACCCAAACACGATACTCGAGAGTTTGAGACTTTAGATCCAATTTGGGTATCACCAATGTCTAAAAGATTTGTTTAAGATCAAAGCCATCCACAAGGTAGTACTTGAAAAGATCTTTGAGCCATGCTCTGAAAAATTTGGCTAAGACTTGACCATGTGTTCAAATCTTAAGATCTTTCTAAAAGTGGGAATTGGAAAATTTCCAAATGTACTAATATTGTGTTCCCATCTAAATTACTCAAAAAACATGGTTATAAAGTTGTGTTAGGTTCTCCATGTAAAATTTCATCTATACAAACTCTTTATAGTTTTTATCCCTCAACAAATGAACTATAATCACAAAAACAAGCAATTGATACAGAGCAATGTTAGTTCTTACATGTATCTTCGTAGATGTTGACTCGCATATTTGAGGAAAGACTCTTTTGGAAAGCCATGATTTTGAAACACAAAAACTTTCTCTCATTTTCCCCTTTTCTCACTCCCCACCCCCCCATAAATATGACACCCCCTCCCTTATTTTTAAACTTGGGAGATAAATTATTGGGGGTTTGTCCCTAACTTATACACTTATGTAAATTGTAAACGAACCCCCTCCCCTGAACTTACGTGATGCGGTAAGTTTTCCATGGTGAATCCCCCGGGACCTAGTTATGACAACTAGTAAGCATAGCATACGTACTACTGTGTATGCTAGTTAATTGCTAGAAAGCATGCTAATGTGTATGCTACTTAGCATACCTAGTTATGCCAGTTAGTAAGCACACTTGGTACTGTGTATGCTAGTTAGCATAGCTAGTTATGCGAGTTAGCATACATACTACTGTGTATGCTAGTAAGCATACATGGTACTGTGTATGCTAGTTAGCATACACAATTTTGATAGTGAAGATACATGGTATTGCGTATACTAGTTAGCATACCCAATTATGCTAGTTAATACTCAGTTATGCTTGTTAGCACACATGGTACTGCGTATGCTAGTTAACAAGACCAATTATGCTAGTTAGCATACCTAGTTATGCTAGTCAACTAGCATGCTTTTGTGTATGCTAGTCAACATACATACTAATTATGCTATGTATGCTAGTTAACAATGTCTACATGCTAGCTAGCACACTCTATATGCTAGTCATCATAGGGGTATGGTGGCTAGCATACTCTGTTTAGTTAGCATACCCCCTTATGCTATTTAGCTTACCTACTTATGCTGATTATCATAAATGCTACTATGTACGCTAGTTAGCATACATGCTAGTTATGCTATGTATGCTAGTTAGCATATTGGCTATGGTGGCCAGCATGCCGAATTATGCTAGTTAGCATACAATATACTTTGTATGCTAGTTAGCACACAAATCTATGCTAGCTAGTATAGATGATACTATGTATGCTAGTTAGCATACATAGTTATGCTTGTTAGCATCTACTCTACCGTGTATTCTAGTCAGCATACATGCTTATTACGCTCCGTGTTCTATTCATCATAGTCTATATTCTAGTTAGCATATTGAGTATGATGCCTAGCATACCCAATTGTGCTAGATATTCTCTGTATGCTTATTTGAACACTTGTATGCTAGTTAGCATAATGGGTATGCTGGCTAGCTAGCATATCCAGTTATGCTAGTTATTCTTTGTACGCTTGTTAGAATAGTCTGTATGCTAGCTACCCACTTATGCTAGTTAGAATACCCGCTTATTCTAGTTACCATACCCACTTATGCTAGTTAGAATACCCAATTATGCTAGTTACCATACCCACTTATGCTAGTCATGACATTGTATGCTTATTGGACTTTTGTGTATGCTAGTCAATATACATACTAATCATGCTAGTTAACAGAGTCTACATGCTAGCCAACACACTCTGTATGCTAGTCAACATAGGGGTATGGTGGCTAGCATACTATGTTTAGTTATGGCATATCCACTTATGCTTGTTAGCATACCTGCTTATGCTAGTTACCATAACCACTATGCTACTTAGCGTACCCAGTTATGGTAGTTACCAAACCCACTAATGATAGTTAGCATACCCAGTTATGTTAGTCATGATATGTATGCTTATTGGCATACTCTGAGAGACTGAAAGTATGCTTTTTTTTTGCTAATTAGCTTAGTTTGTATGTTAGTTAGCATAGTGGATATGGTGGCTAGTAGACACAATATGCTAGTTATCATACCCAATTATAGTAATTAACATTGCAAGTTTATGGAATGCAAAACATGGAATGCTTATTGGCATACTAAGTATACAAGAAATCATAGTGATGTGCTACCTAGCATACTGTATACATGTACATAGTCATTATGTTAACTACCACCCTATAAGGCTATGGTTAAGGTGGATAATAATTGGTAGTATTCATAATTAATACATTAAATTAACACACTAATTAAAAATAAAATAAGCAATCAAAATACAAAGTAGTTAAGTTGATTGATACGATGATTATTTGTACAATGCTTCTCCATTTATAGATGGATTAATACATGCAAGCACTGGAGGTGGTACATGCTAATGCATCCATATAGGTAGCTAAGGGTTATGTGCATGAGGATCTTTATTTGTACAATGCTTCTCCATTTATAGAAGGAGTAATACATGCAAGCAATGGAGGTGGTAGATGCTAATGCATCCATATAGGTAGCTAGGGGTAATGTGCATGAGGAGCTTTATGACAAAGTGTCCGATCCATGTGGCATGCTTTAGGACAAGTGTGTGAGAGTAGCACCATTAGGGGTTGTTCACACAGGCATAGGATGGAAGTAGGTTGAAATCCTCCCTTAAACCTGATTTCATCCTAGGATTGCCTAAGATACATCATGCCTGGTTCTTAGTGCATTGAATAGGTCATGATTCATACAAGGCATCCTTAGGTAAGTGCATGCATGGCTTCATGTTTGGATGCATAAACATGGTTCTCATATTGGATACATCATGTTTTTCTCACATTCGGATACATCATGCAAGTGGCATGGGGTAATTTTAATGTGTAGGGATTCTATGGTTCATCCTGAGTGTAATGTGGTCCACCTTGTCAATTGTTGTCATTGTCATCTTCTTCATCTTCATTTAGTTGTTCGTTTGATTTTTCAAGAATGTAGCCTTCATGGAAATCATGTACACATTACAATTCTTATGATGCTTTTGTGTGTGCTCATCATGTGTGTGAACACAAGAGTACTCGACAATCCCTATAGGAATAGGCTCTAAGGATTTTATCTTAATTGAACCCATTTTGAACTACAAGGGAGCAGGTTCATGGTCAACAGAGAAAGCATACAGTGCAAAGAGGCACTGATTTGTGTAGGCCAATGGGTGGAAGTTAGTGTGGATAAGCTTTGAGGTGGCAAAGTTGAAAAATTTCTCCATAATGCTTAGTCCAGTCAGCTTCAAACGGCAGCAGTGTTGCTGTTGGATGCAAGGAGATGACCTGGAGCATTGGCAATTTGCTGGAAGGCTTCAAATGGGTAATGAAGATTGGATCAAATGGGAGGTGTCTTGGCAACATGATTGCAAGCTACAGACGGTTGTATGCAAGGGAAATTTAGTGGTAGAGTTCGGCACTGGGCAAGATGATGAGCAGCTACAACAAGCTTCCTTGTGTTTATTGAGGCTCCTTGTATGATGATGGAGTGATGGTGACAAATTAATGAGTGCCGATGGGCTAACACTAGTAAAAGAGCACCAATGTTTTGGGAGGAGTTGATGGCAGGAGATGTGTGTGTGTTGGGTGTGATGACAAGAAAGGGAAAGCAATCACATGCAATGGACAAGGCTTGAGAGAGAAAGTGACACGACTTGAAGCTTTACAAAAAAGATAGTAAGCAAGAAAAAAAAACAAAAGGCTTATAAAAATAAATGACTTTTAGTCTTATTAAAAGCTCATGGTTATGTGTCAAGCATATGAGGCATAGTCTTTACACTGAACATACATGCAAGAGGACATCTAGCTTATTTTTAAAATTGACACCTCAAAAGTAAGATAATTACAATGAGTAGTAATATTAACAATAATTACAATGAGCCTCACAATTGATCTAATACCACTAGTAAGGCTATGGTTAATGTAGATAATAATTGGTAGCATTCATAATTAATGCTAATTAAAAATAACGTAAGCAATCAAAATACAAAATAACAATAAGTAGTTAAGTTGGTTGATAGAATTATTATTTGTACAATGCTTCTCCATTTATAGACGGAGTAATACATGCAAGCAGTGGAGGTGCAAATGCTAATGCATCCACATAGGTAGCTAGGTGTAATGTGCTTGAGGAGCTTTAGGACAAGTGTGCTCCATATGTCATGCTAGGTGTAGGCATGTTTTCCACTAAAGTGTGTGAGAGTAGCACCATTAGTGGTTGTTCATATAGGCTTAGGATGGAAGTAGGTTTAAATCCTAACACACACATCCCATGCATAACAACATTTTCAGTATACTGATTGTTGTGTTAACAATCCAGCTTTGCATTTTTACTAGCAATTTGGATATGATAATTAATGTTTAAAATAAATACACAAGAACAATGATGTGGAAAGCGCGCATGACAAGAAGCATGTCAAGAAAAGGATTGAAGAAGAGAAGCCCTGTAATGATGAATTGGATGACCTGGAAAGGATGCATGAAGAGGTAAACGTGACACCACAACAACAAGCGAACTTGTTTGGGGTGCTATAGACAATAAAGAAACAAATGAAAATGATTAATTCATCATGATCAATCATGCCAAACCCAGGACCTTTGCAGCTGATGAAATAAGATCTTCAAAGGAAATAGTCAGGAGTGTGCAAGAGGAAGCTATGAGGACTGAAAGCGGGCAAAATGTGCAAGATGTTAGTGAATGACAGGTGGCCTGGCTTTTGTAAACAAAGTGAAATTGAAGAGGAAAGGTGGCCTAGAACATAATCCAGAAGCACCAAAGAGCATCCAAGATGACTCATGCGCTTGCAAGAAACTATGTTGAACTTGTTCTCTATTGTGTCAAAAGTTTTGTAGTGCTAGCAAGATGCACATCTTATGGCATGTATCTCTCTAAGTATTTATAATGGAGAAAATCTTGGTGGCATAATTATGTCTCTGTGCAACGATTCAATAGTTTTTTCTTGTTCTTTATGACGTCTTCAATTGATACCTTCACTATGTTGCAAGAAAGAGAAACTACAATTAATTGCCTTGCATGATATGAATGTTTCCATTGCATTGAAAAACATATTAAAGTGGCGTATCGCCAAGGCTAGAAAACTTAGAAAATAAAAAGATGAGATTCAAAAGTGCCTAGACCGCTACCTTCAACACTGTAGGAAATTTGATGAGTACTTGAATTTTGTTCATCCCTCGGGGGAAGTTATTTTTGTGGAGTGATATCCGCTGCTGCTGGACCCAATATGGGTGCCCAAGATGTTGGCTAATGAGAAGTGCTCTCTGGTTCTTGATTTGAAAGTCCTTCTGTGGTTAAATCTGTAGAGTCAAAGCATGGTGAAGTTCCCAGTGTAGATGTAGGGGAAATGATAAAGTAATGTATGCAAGATAGGCAGTATACATTTTGTCGCAAAGACAACCACCAATTTTTGGATTGGTGCCCCTAATTTTTCCATGTGTATATATGGAGCACCAACATGTAGCATAAAGTAAATGCAATATTAGATACAATATTCAAACCGCATCAGGCAAGGATGGCAAGTGTTTTGGCATAGGAGCATTGTGGTAAGGTGCCTTGGCTCATGTGTTAAAATACTGTTTTCTAAAAAAACATGAGTATGATTTGGAGGGGCTTAACACATTTCAAACCCAAAAACACTATGATCACTAATGATAATAAGTACAAAGTGTGCTAGAACCCTGAAGGAAGTTGGCTTATTACTCCCAAGTTAGAGGACCAAACTATTGAACAACGATGTAACAGTTTTTGGTAGACACTTTGGCTCCCTGGCTATTTCTGTGGCTGCAATCGGACCATGCAGCATATACAACCAACAATGGGTTTGATACTGGCTTATACATGTTTTTTGATGCAGTCCTCAACAAGCTGCAAGCAGATAATCGAGAAAGCGATGAGGCCGAGCGGATGGCAAAGAACCATTAGAGACAAAGTGAGGATGACGAAGAAGCTGAAAGGCATGAGAGGGAAAGGCTAAAGAGGGAAAGATTAGAGAAGAAGCAACAATTTGAAGTAGGAAGGTTAATGCAGGAAACAAAGGCCCAACAAAGACATGAGCACAAGAACACTAGGTATGACATGTACAAGTGCCCAAAACAGCACAAGCATTTTGAAGTGTAGTCCAGACTCTTCGGATACTTGTAAAATTATGTACTATGACGAGAAGTTGTAATATTGTGATGAGATCTCCATTTCAATGTTCATACCTACTCTGACTTTCATTTCAAATAGTAATGTTTACAAATTTTGTACCATTGTATTTTTTGAGGCCATACCTTGTGCTATGTTGGCATACTTTTTGGTCTTGTTAACATTATATGAATGCGTAGGTAGCATATTGAGGGCTTATTCTGCACACTTAGTAAGCTAGTAACCCTAAGCAATAAGCTAGTTGACTTATCGAGTTTGCTGATTGTATAGATAGTTGTATGGAAACCTGAATGGTACTTTCTATGCTAGTTAGCATACCAAGTTATGCTAATCAATAGACATGCTTCTGTGTATTCTAGTCACCATACATGCTTTAAATATGCTATGCATGCTAGTTATCAAAGTCAAAGTCCATATACAAGTTAGGAGAGTCTTTGTGCTAGTTAGAATAGGGGGTATGGTGGCTAGCATACTGTGTTTAGTTAGCATACCCACTTACGCTATCTAGCATACCTACTTATGCTGGTTGGCATAAATGCTAATGTGTATTATAGTTAGCATACATGCTATTTATGTTATGTATGCTAGTTAGCATAGTGGCTATGGTGGCCATCATACCCAGTTAACCTAGTTACTATATAGAGCTATCTATGTTAGTTAGCATAGATGCTAGTTATTCTATGTATGCTTGTTAGCATAGCGTGTATGCTAGTTAGCACTCCCAGTTTTTACTGGTTGTTATAAACACCAAAGCCACTTATACATAGTGCACACAAGAGACATAGAACCAACTCTATGATAAAATTTCATTATTTGCAACAATAATTATATTGAGAATCCACTAGGTACAACTCAAAATTTGAAGGTCATGCTATTATAGGGTGATTTTGTACACCTGCCTTCTCCTTGGGATGTGCTCCATAGGTATTTTGATACAACACAATAGATGTGAAAGTAGGTGGATGATGAACTGGTTGTGGTTTATCTTGAAGGTGTATGCATCCAGTTGCTTGTGATACCGTCCTTGCACAACATATAAGCCTCTATCACTTACATTTCTCTATTCATCAATGTACCCCTTCAAAAAGTGTCACCAACACATAGAATGCTACTCAACATTTCATGATGACCTTTTTATGTGAATCCATCATAGCCAATGACGTCCTCTATTAGAAATTCATCTATTATCTTAGAAGCCGCCAAAACCTCATCAAGTAAAGGCAATAGAGTATGATATTCCCAAGCCTGCACTTCAACTTTATTGATGCAACAATTCCACCTTCTGTGCGTGCATGCATCAAAGAAGCATGCCAAGTTTCTTGTTGCAAGGGTAGCTAGGTCATGCAGGTTGTGACCATGAAAAGCATGCAGAGAGCAATATTTTTCCAAATGCAAAGTTTCTTGTTGCAAGGGTAGTTAGATCATGCAGGTTGTGACCACAAAAAACATGCAGAGAGCAATATTTTTCCACAGTGGCACAATTCCACTTGACTCCTTGTTCACATCCCCCTCCTTTAACCTCCCAAAACACACAGCCACATTCCATTTCTTTTGAAGGATATGATGCAGAGGATCCTTGAGGAGAGGTTGGCTTGGAAATAAGCAACCACATCTATTGCACACCAAAAAAACATATCTCTCGTGAGAAATCCGATTCAACAATTGGGTCTTTACAAGTTGTATGTATAGTTAATGAATATTATAGTAATTATTTTGATTTATTTATTGATTGATTTATTGATTGATTTGTTTTGATTTTGGTTGTTGCAGATTTAGAGCCATCAAACTTATGTACCTTTGGAGGAGGAGGACGAGGAGGAGGAGGAGGAGAAGGAAGATGAGGACTTAGATTGATACTAATTTTTTAGTCCTCTTTTATAGTGCAAATATGACACAACAAAACCCTCATTCATACATAAAACTCATTTGGAAATTTGGCTTTATTTGTGATTAAATTTTAGTATTTTTCTTTTGTGCTTCAAATTATGCAAGTAAGATGTTACATGTAATTTAATGTATGTTTCTAATTTTAAAATTTATTAATATTGTTTTTACACTTTTCAAAATGCAATTTGATATTTGCTTTGTTTTATGCAGGTAAAAAATAAAGTTGTTCATATTTTGGATGGCCCAAATAAGCATATTTATTTTTGAAAAGCTGTGTAGTGATAGTATATGTAGTAGTGCAAGTCGTAATGAGTGCGGGTAATATATGCTGATATATATCCATGTATTATTGCCCATATTGTTGTCAAACCACTACAATGCCCTTTGCCGCCGATGTTGCCTCTCACACAATTTTTCTCTTTATATTTACTTTGCTAATACGCGGCAATAGAGGTTCTGGAACTTTTTTCTTATATTGTGAAGTGCAAGATATGTAGTGAAGGACTTCAAAGGAGATGAAGAGGAGAGCTACCACTCTGTTTTGCTCTAGATTCAAGTATGAATTTTTTTCATAGGGGCATTGTAAGATGAATAGCACAAACACACAAAGAGCCATGGTCTCTCATCTTCCCTCGCTTCAATGGAATGGAGTCGGGTGACATGCTAGAGTGCCTCCCACCACCAAATGGTAGAATTTCAACATATTGGTAGCACACAAGGAAGCTCCTAGATGCCCTCCCATAGAGCAAGATTTGGAGATGTGCAAGCATATGCTTGAGTGAGTGCCTTTCTTTATGAATGGCCTAGTGAAGACCATGTCACATGTACATAGCAAGGAAATCATACAATGTGACTTGCTCCCATGGAATATCATGGAAAATTTCACAAAGGAGGGTGTGCCTCATGTTTGAGTCATTAATTGGGGCTTGGCGTTGCAAGTAGACATTGAGAAGTGAGCAACCAAGATCATAGACTAAGACGGAGTATGAATTATGTCCATGGAAGGCCCCTAAGCTTTGTAATCCAAAATTTACTTGCTTGTACACTAAAGCCAGTGACATATATGTAGTGGATTTTTACATTAAGAAAATATGTGAATGGCTCAAAGATTTTTAAGAGCATATATAATGTTCCTTGGCAAAAGCTAAAGCAAGTAGATATATGCATGAATGTTAGTATAATGTGCAAAAACTATTGGAAGCAACCACCAAGCAAAGAAGACTTTGCAAAATATGAGTGAGCATTTTGATATGTTAGAGCTCAATCCAAAAATGTGCTTGTGTCCACTAAGTGAGATGATACCTAGATTCTATTCACTCTTGTAATTTTGTAAATATGTATACCCTATTAGATCTTTAGACATCAAACTCGTATGTTGTGCAATTATCCAATTAGATTTGTAGACACTAGTCTTGTAAATGGAAATTTTTTGTATAGGGACGGGTTCTATTTCTATCTCTCTCTCACTCATCCACTCTCTCTCAATACTTATGGACCATGGTGCAAATTGATTCAATACAATATGTGGTGTGATGCACATATGATTTAAATCTATGTGGAGCAGTCATAAATTGATACAAGTGATGTTTTATCAACTATTAATCATGTAAATTCAACATAATAGTCCTACTATTAGTGAATTTTGTTTCCAATTGTGCTTAATTACCATGAAATGGTATCGTGTTTGGTGGACATAATTTTTTGTTTTTAAAACTTAAGTGTGAAAAATGTCATTCACTTAAGACATTGCAAATGCGCTCTTGTTAGGCATGGATGAATGCAAAAAGCCAAGAAAGGCATTTGACTACCTGTGGTTACTTTGTAGATGGAATTGGTCCAAACAACCAGGCGAGGCTTGCTACTTAGACCTCTAAGTGGCCATGGACTAATAGCAAGCAATGGAAGGACATCAATAAATATGTCACCATAGAGATGGTTAAGGAATCATGGTCAATTGTGTCCAAATTATCAATCCATAAGGGGAGATTGAATTTGGACAAATGGATTGTGCCAGATATTCACATGCACGCATAGATAGCACCTTGAACCACACATATTGTCTCATGTGGTTTGCAAATATGCTATACATAAAATATTTTCTAAATGAGATGGTGGACTTCAACAGGGCACCCAACAAGGCTGTAGTGGATATCTATAGTCAAATGATTATAGTGTCATAAAAAGAGCTAAGATATGAAGTCGGTAGTGCTATGTCGACCCATGATATTGTGGAGCAATTGTAGACACAACTACATACGCCCACATAGACGATGGGGACATACATAAGTGAGACTAGAGAGTTGTAGAGGGAAATCAAGATTCTTAGATGTGAGATCCATGAAATGGAGGAGCGGTACCAACACTGGTCCATAATGAACACGATTGAGGATCCCAATGCATTGCAACCACCTCCAGTTTACACAGCAGATGCTATGGGGAGCTTTATAGTTTGTGGACACTTCTTTCATTGCTGGATTGATCACTATAGAATATCTTGTACCCATATGTATCATCTACCATGTCTAATGCAGAAAATGATGAACAAGAAGGAGTGCCATATATGCAAGGATCCCATTGACGAGCTTGTGTATGTAATGCTCAACATAGAGAAATATTATCAAGACTTAGTGGCTAAAATTGCAAGAGAAGAGAAGCTATTTAAAAAAACTTAAATTTATCTTTATAGATGCTGCAATGACTTTTGTATTAGTGTATATGAGAAAGCAATTACAAAACTTTCAATATATTTTTATATCATTCTATATGAAAAAGAAGTGACGACACTTGTGGTGACTTTTGTATCGTTGTATATAAAAAAGAAATTGCAAAACTTGTGGTGACTTTTTGTATCATTGTATGTGAAAAAACAAGTACAACACTTGCAGTGACTTTTTGTATTATTGTAAATGATAAATCAATTACAAAACATGTGGTGACTATTTGTATCATTGTATATAATGTGTTTTGCACGCTATGAAATAAGTGGATAAAATATGCTCAAAAGCATAGTATCAAGTTTTTCACCGATTTTTTGATAGACATTGAAGCAATAGTTTCTACTTACAAACAAAAACACAAATTATGGAGTAGACATGACTTGTCACTTATCCTTGGAAATGTACTTAAACTCCATTGTTGATAGACTTCAAAGCAGTAGTGCCCACTTACAAAATAGAATGCACAATTTACAAATATAGACTAAACATGACTTGTCACTTGTAAATGGACTTAAACTTTTTTTTCACCCCACCATAATGTTAGCCTACAATTCTATCCTATGTTTACATCACTACTCCACAATAGTCTTCTTTGTCATGGGAAGGACAATCATCTACCTCAAGATTTTCATTTAATTCAAACAAACTAAATCCACCCAGATCATGAAAATCTAGTTCTTTGGATGTCATCTCTTTCCCTAGCTCTTTATCATCTTCATTATTATCTGTAGTCCATTGTGGTCTATCTTCTCCATACTCTTCTGATTAAATCTTGCTGAGGAGCCTATGACTGCATACCAATTTTCTGGCACGATTGCTTAAAAGGCAATTAGGAAAAATTGAGTGCACATAGCTTTAGATACTCCAATTTCCCTTAGAGCTAGAATTAATAGCACTTTGTGCAAGCAATCTAATAACCATTTTTTGTAGTGTAGGTATTGAGGAACTATTCATGAGCCACCACCTCCATGTTGGTTGTTTTGATGCAAGGTTCAAAACAAACTAAGAACTAAACAAGCCATCCTTTAACCTATACTTTTTCAGGTCAAAGATGGCTTGAGGTTGATCATTTGTATTTTTATAGAAATTAATATTAATGACCATGTTTAAAAGTCTTCAATCACTTCTTCATCCAATTCAGCATAGTCCATGTTCCAAGCAAGAAACCAATACTATGCAATGGATTGTGCGCACCAACCCATCAAACATACACATACTTATTTTAGATATCCCTTTAGCTTTATTGAATGGTTCTTATTAAGGCTTGATCAAACAATTTGTAGGCCCCAAAGGAGAGTTCAAACTGTCTTGGACATTGTACCAACCCAGATATACCTTCCCTATGTTGGGTAACTTAAGGTTAAGTTGTCGCAAGGATATCATCACATGCCTCATTACCAAGTATGTATCACCAACATGAGACCAAAAGTGTCTTTCAACAATAAGGACTTTCAAAGATTTCACCTTTTATTTTACTCTTTTTGATTGATCATCATTCCACTCATAGAAAGAAGCACATACAAATGTCTCTAAAACAACATTTATTTTTGTAAGAGAAATTTTAAAGTATAGAAGTTTGTGCAAAACCTTGTTTAATATGATAGCTTTAGCATTGTGGTCATATGTTGACGATACATTTCCAAAACATGCTGTCTCTTCAATATGAATTTCACCATGTTCCTTGAATTGTCTATAATGAAAAACAAGATTCAACCTGTGCACATTGCAACCAAACATGTGTAAGCTAGGGAAGCACTCCTCAAAGATTCGCCTAGCTACTCTATAATTATTTGCATTTTCCATGATCTCTTGTAGGTTGTACTACGTTGTGGGTACTTATTTGTTGGATTGTCTCTCCTATAATAATAGCTATGTAGCTCCTTGACATGATCTCACCTGAGTTGTCGCTTTTAATGAAGCACTCCTCTCAAGGATGAATAGCATCACATCTATTAACAGCCTACATTGAACATTTGACCATCTGTCACCATTGACTATAGTCCTATTTGATCAATTGATTTCAAGATCAACCTATAAGCTTCCTTTTGGGTGTCTACAAAGAATTTATCTAGTAATTTTGTGCGCATCTGATGATATGATTGTGGAATTTTAAAATCAAAATCCATACTCACCGTTCTTCTTCTACGCATGCTTCCATGGCTCTTGTGTTACCATAAACTTATAACCGTCTATAAAATAGATAGCTTGTGAAAGAGCAATTGTGCCTCTTCAAGAGTAGTTGATCAAAAGCTCAAGACTTGCCTCGCTCTAGAAATTCCAAATTGACACTCAGGTGGATCATCTTGAGTACTAACTTTGTCTGTGTGTGTAGCAATCAGTATGTAGCGTGCACCATTATTTTGTCTGCCTTGTGTAGAGGCAATATACTACATTGATGTTCTAAATTCATAGAGCTTAGTGTCGGTATTCTAGGTCTCTTCTCATTGGCTACACCACTAGATAAATCTCTCAAGAATTTTGTGGCATTCTCATGGCCTATGTCATTACATCTACCTCCATTTTCCCTATCACTTGTTCCATTTCCTGACCCAAGAAAGTGCTCTCTAATATAAGAGCCGCATCTCTGTAAATGATCTAACATACTCTACAAATTTCTACTTAGGACCTGGCACCTTACCACTAGCCTTGCGCTTGTATCTTTATTGGAAACTCCATTGTCTGATCTTTTGCCACCAGTGGATGGGCAACTAGAACCAGTTTCATAAATGTTTTGATAGCAAAAGATAGCATCCATGATAGGTTTACAAGTTGCCTATACATGCATACAATCACAAAAAATGTTAGATGTTCATAATATTGCAATCAATTAAACATTTAAATAATAAGATATAGTGATATTGTTAGAAACAAGCTAACAGGGATACCATTTTTTGAAATTCTCTTTGTAAAACACTTATTTTTTTGATAAATCGAGAATATTGTAAAAACTAAGCATAGACGGGGTATTGGGGCATCATTGCAAAGCATTTAGATGCATTCTAAGTCGAAAACAATTAGGTCAAAAATCCACCACTGTTAATAATCACGATTTTGAAACTTGACCTAAAGTGGAGTTTGAGATCATAGACATATGTGCTTAGGTCTTATAAACTTGTCCTAAACGTTTCATTATGTTTGGATGTCATTTGATGCTGTAACGAATGTGAATTGGTTGCCGATGAGCGATTGGCTTTTGGTGATTTCAGTCACTTGAGTGTAGCTTGAGTTAGATGCGAGTTGTTAGTTGTTTTCCGAGAGATTGACACCCTCTTGTAGCCTCTATGCACTAGTCGAGTCAGCTTCATCCCATGGTTTGACAAATTAATCATGGTTCTTGCTAATACTGCAATAAGATAGGATGGTGAGGTTAGACATGCGTCCCACATTTGGCACCACTGCCGGGGAACAAGGAGACCTAAACTAGGAAAAAACATGAGCGTCTTGTAAAGTTATTCTTTAACTTCCTCTAGGTTCACCTAGAGTTCAAAAGTTTCTTTTAGAAACTGCATAGCTTAAGGTTTGTCGTCTTTTGCTGTGTAGAGGTAGCTTGGAAGTAATCGTACTTGCTGAGTGCCTTTAGGATTGTAGGATTGTAGATTTAGATTAGGATTTGGAAAATGATTGAAAGGCGAGACAAGTCTTAAGATCAAGACTATGAAAACCGTAAAAAAATAAGAAAATGAGTTTTTGTGGACACTTTCCACAACCCCATTGCTTGAGAATCTAGGAGTAGGGTAAGTAGGATCCGAGGTGGGTTTCAGAAGATTGATCTCTCTGAAAGAATCAAGTGTGAGTTGTTATTGGAAGTTGCAGAATTTCCGGTCTACGGCTAGAAATAGCACGAAAAGACTCAAAACCACTCAATCCGACTGGAGAGTAAGCATAAAAGTTGTCTGAACCAGTGGGTAAGTTCAAGGACACTTTGAGGTAAAAATTTCAAGAGTTGGCCAAAACTCAGATTATTTACTTTTTCTTGACATTTTAGCCCAAATTAAGTTTTGACTTGATTCATAGGCTTAAATTGCTCATGTAAAGACTGTCTTAGAAAAAATTGCAAAAAAGTGTTCATTTCAAGCCTGAAGTTAATAATCGCGATTATTAACTTTCTGCTCCAAATTGACCAAGCTTCATATCATTGACTCATTGCATGTGTACAAACAACTTTTGCAAAGGCCCATAAGATTTGGATCACCAAACTGGCCAAAACCTGGGTAAAAACTAAAGTTTGTATTGACTTTTTGAATCTTGAGTGTAAATTGAAAAAAGTTAGCCCAAACTTGTTGAAGATTGATTCATAGTCTTATATTGATGTGATAAACATGCGTACATGCTCAATTGACAAAAAAGATGCAAAAAATTGTCAGTTGTAAATAATCGTAATTATTTACATTTGTCCCATTTTTTAACTTTTTTGACCAAGTCAGCATACCACTAGTTTAACCATGTTGTAATAAGCCCACAAACCAAATTTGGTAAGATTTGGATCACTGGATTGAAAATTGTGACTAAATTTACAAAGTTAGTCTGCGGACAGGAAATTGATGACCATTTGACCAAAAATTGTCCAAACTTGATGAAACTTGGCCAGTGACCTTAACTTGAGGTGCTTAATTGATACTAGTATAAAACGGCGCCGCCTTCGGCGGCGGCATGGCTCCTATTACCCTCAAACCCCTTGCTTCCACTGCCTATTCAGAGAGGGTTTGGGACCACTGTCCAAAGTAATGAGATACCAAGATCACAGATACCGTTGGGCTATTTTTATTGGAGTTGCACAGACATAGGGAGAGCCACTTGAGGAGACGAGACAGTAGGAGACACTCACGTAGGGAGATCACTGGTTTCTTTAGACTACCCCTCTAATTTGTGGAAATTCCCAAAATACCCCTAAAATTTCAAAAATTCCCAAAATACCCTTTTATCTATTTTTGTTGGATTGTTCAAGATTTTCTAATCTTTTCCTTTTTGACAATTGAGATCCTTTTTTAAGTGCTTAGCATGTGATTTGTCACAAAATACCTCGCAAAAGAAGGCCTTCCTCCGCATTTTGGGAATTTATGACTAAATTCTGAGGGTATTTTGAGCAAACTTTGGCGCTCTGCACATGCCTTGACTTGACAAAGATGGCACCTATCCTAAAAGCTCGACATTCTCCTACTTGAGCTCTGAGCCTCTGATTGCTATTGCTCGACGGCCTCTCTCAAGTTGGCCTTTATTTTTTCGGTTAGGAAAAATCTATTTCTCTAGCCCTGCCCGTGCTCGACGGCTGTCTCTCTCCAGTGTTTGGGAAAAATGTGTCTCAGCTTAATATCGTGCTGTTTTCAATTTCAAAAATGCCAATTGAGGGCAAGGGGGTAGGAGAAATTCCGCCCCAAAATAGAGCCCCTCATGTCTTGTAGGATGTGTGTGAACTTTGAAGGTTGAAGCAAGAGGGAGAAATGGAGCAGGCCCGTATTGATTTAGAGACAATGATCGCCCTCGGGACTTGGAGAGTCGGGGACCGTTGGAGTGCTCACACAAAAGCACTGGCTCACTGAGATCCACCTAGCCTCTTCCATGTAGTGTGCATGCACTGCTCTCACTTGGAAGCTTCGAAGGCTCTATTTTGCAAATTTGAGACAAACACCATGTCGTACTGATTTGATCTCTGATCGGAAGAGGAGATGGCTACTCGCAATGCTTTGCTTTGATCCGGGAAATGGAACCCCTATCTCTCTCTCAGGCTTAGCCCGTCTCTCTCTCTCTCTCTCTCTCTCTCTCTCTCTCTCTCTCTCTCTCTCTCTCGCGCGCGCCAGTGTCCTCTGTCAAGGCTAGATCGTAGAGGACACACTCTCTCTCTCTCTTTCTCAAGTGCCTTATGCCGGTTGAGGGAAAGGGGAAAAGGAAAAATTTCACCCCAAAATAGAGAAAAGTAGTGTAAAAACCCAAAAAATAAACCTTATTTTTAAAAATCTTTGTCTCCTTTTCTCTCTGCAGCTCTCTGTCTCTCGAGTCTCCCACCAATGTGTGTGTCTCTGTTCTTCTCCGGAGTCTCTCTCTCTCTCTCTCTCTCTCTCTCTCTCTCTCTCTCTCTCTCTCTCTCTCTCTCTCTCTCTCTTCCCCTGGAGCTCCTCCACAAAGCTGAGTCTGCTAACCCAGACGCACAGCAACTCTCCTTGGCCCCCATCTTAAAATCTCGCTCCAAAATAGAGAAAAGTAGTGTAAAAACCCAAAAAATAAACCTTATTTTTAAAAATCTTTGTCTCGCTTTCTCTCTGCAGCTCTCTCTCTCTCTCATCTCCCACCAATGTGTGTGTCTCTGTTCTTCTCCGGAGTCTCTCTCTCTCTCTCTCTCTCTCTCTCTCTCTCTCTCTCTCTCTCTCTCTCTCTCTCTCTCTCTCTCAGTCTCTCTCTCTCTTAGTCACCAGTGTTAAATCACCGTGCGTGCAAGTCCAAACTTTGAGGCTACGGAGTGCAAGTCGATTATTTTGAGAGATCTCCTCTTTCAACCTATCCTAAAGCATGAAGACGTTCAGACAGTGTTCGGGAAAAAAGTGTCTCAGCTTAATATCGTGTCGTTTTCAATTTGAAAAATGGCGGTTGAGGGCAAGGGAGAAAGGAGAAATTCCGCCCCAAAATAGAGCTCTCTCTCTCTCTCTCTCTCTCTCTCTCTCTCTCTCTCTCTCTCTCTCTCTCTCTCTCTCTCTCTCTCTCTCTCTCTCTCTCTCTCTCTCTCTCTCTCTCTCTCTCTCTCTCTCTCTCTGTCTCTCTCTCGCTCGCTCGCTTCCCCCGGAGCTGCTCCACAAAGCTGAGTCCGCAGACCCGACGCACAGCAGCTCTCCTTGGCCTCCATCTTACCTTCATATTTCTTTCGGATGATGAAGATGCTGATAACGCATCTCGCCAGCAGCCAGTACGCTGACGAATGCGAGATGCCAAACTCAGCAGCAGCAGCCGCCGCAGCCCAGTGTTCGGGAAAAATGTGTCTCAGCTTAATATCGTGCCGTTTTTGGTTTCAAAAATGCCAGTTGAAGTCAAGGGTAGAAGGAGAAATTCCGTCCCAAAATAGAGAAAATTAGTGTAAAAACCAGAAGAATAAACCTAATTTTCTAAATTTCCTCTTGAAAAATTCAACAAAGGGGATTTTGTATGTTTGGAGAAATGATTTTCCCCCAACACTGCCGGTGCAGCTAGAAATGGAATTTCCTCTTGAAAAATTCAACAAAGGGGATTTTGTATGTTTGGAGAAATGATTTTCCCCCAACTGCACTGCCGGTGCAGCCAGAGATGGCGTTCTCTCTCTCTCTCTCTCTCTCTCTCTCTCTCTCTCTCTCTCTCTCTCTCTCTCTGAGCTTGGGCCGGAATCCCTTTCTCTCTCTCTTTCTCTCTGTTTAGCGCGATGCCTCTCTCTCTCTCTCTCTCTCTCTCTCTCTCTCTCTCTCTCTCTCCGTGTCTCTCTCTCTCTCTCTCTCTCTCTCTCTCTCTCTCTCTCTCTCTCTCTCTCTCTCTCTCTCTCTCTCTCTCTCTCTCTCTCTATCTCACACTCACAGGGCTTGGGCCCGGGCTGAGACGCAGGCACGTGCGTAGACGTTCTCTCTCTCTCCCCTACTACACGTGCGCATGCGCTGCAATTTCCCCTTTTCTCCTTGCTCCGAAACTGCACGCAGGCACTGTTTTGTTCAGTGCACACCAACCGGATGCAGCCGGAGTATTTTACTGCAGACACGTGTCCGGGGGAGGGGGTCGGAATCCCTTCCCCCATTATCTATTAGTATAGATGTGTCAAAGTTGGGACAGAAATCGGCAAAAATTTAGTTGGAGTAAATAATGGTGATTATTTACATCTGCTTCAAAACTTGGAAATTTTGCAAATTTGGGGATACCACAAGGTAGACCCCACGAATAAATTTTGGTGAAATTTGGACCACAAAAGTGAGACTTAAGCCAGATTCTTGAAGTCAGAGTCCGCGGACACAAAACAGTTGATAAACTTGATAAGATTTTGTCCAAACTTGTTGAAACTTGTATAGGGACTTTAACAGATTGTATACTTGCCAAACAAATCCAAAAAGTTTAAAAACCTAGCAAAAGTAAATGATCACAATTATTTACTATTGCTACCCAGGGATATCAGTTTTGACTCTTGAACTTATACGGTGTTAGACCAGCATAATACAAAGCCACCAGGCAATTGTGGGTTCAATCGGATCAGAATTGGTACATGTTCACTCAGTTTCTAGATTGCAGATTAAACCTTTGAATTTTTGCTAAAGTCAAATATGAAAGTCAACTTTTGACTCACTGCTTGATTTGAAGTGATACACATAGACCAATCACGAGAGTTAGCAAGAACTCTACTGTCTTTATAGAAGAATATCTAACTTGATCAAATTTGTACAGGAATCAGGTTGCAGACGAGGAACCAATAGCTTAACAAAAAGTTGCAATCGAATCAAGTGGAAAATGATGATAAGTCAATCCAAAGGTAAGTACTCTAACCAGGGCTTCATAAGTCTTTATGAACCTTAGATCTGGTCGTGTACTAGAAATCAGGGCATACTCGAAGAAACCTCCAATAGAGTATCAATTGAAGAAAGCATGAATCAAGGCAATTCCTTGCACACAATTCTTGAAGAAGTCTCATACACTTTTTTGAAATCAACATCTGAAATGTCTTCTTACTCGACTCCCTCGAAAACTGGAATGACAATGCACTATAAGCATATACTCTCTTTTTATAAGACTAACCGCCATGGAGCTCAGGTTTACTTGAACTCTAACAAGGAGTATGTTATTCGCATTGATGATAATGGTATTGAGTTCGAAGAAGAGATTAGGGCAAACAAACAAGGAAAAATTTACATAAATCGAAATGGAACTCAGTATGTATAAGTAGAAGACCCTGATGTGGTAGACAAATGGGGATTAGAATTAAACACCATAATCCTAGATATGTCAGCAAAAGAAGGACCACCTGTCAGGACAAGGGCAAGGCCGGACTAGATGAGGGCAAGGCTAGACTAGGCAGTGTGGAAAGGGAGTCCAACTAGGGCAAAGGGCTAGGAGCTTGCTATATAGTGGGAGGTTGGGTGGTGGACTCCAAGGCACTAGTTCCCCTAGTCTTACATTGGTATCAAGAGCCAAGTTGCTATTTTGGGGAAAAGGAGGGCGTGGTGATTTTTAGACACACAAGGCTTTGCATGCTGTGGTCGTAGCCATGGAGCCTATCTCTTGCTAAGGGACGACAATGAGGTCAAACCCCGTGTGCAGGCGGGCTTGGCAAGGGGAGCCGCTGGGTGAAGGAGCACCAAACCGAGCATGCACATGCTCAACAGGAGCGCATCGGGCTGCTGAACAATGTTCGACACAGCGTCGATGCCCGCCTCGCATCACATCGCCCCCCCTCAACCTTCCCCTGCTCTCGCGCTGCCTGCTCAACGGGGATGGCATTTTGACGCATTGGGTTCACATACAAATGCCTAAGGCCAAGGGCCTTAGGACTTAAATTGACATTAAGGGTGCCTACACACCCCGAACAAGCAACAGGATTCGTACCCGGACTTTGTGAGCACATATTTGAGTTTGATCGGCAAAGGGGCCAACAAGTACACGACAAGTACATAATTTTTGTGCGTGCTTGCTGCAAAAAATCAGAAATTCAATAGAGATTCTCAAAGGGATTATTGACGAAGGTATTTCTCAAATTAATTGCGATTTAAAGCAATATCAATCACACTCGATTCGGCTACGACGTGTCCAAATCGAGTACCTGTACGGCTGTAAATTTGGATTGATTTCAACTTGGATAATTGACGTAATTAGCACGGATAATTAACCTTGGCGATGCCAATTACAACTAGGGGATTAATTTTCCTCGACTCAAGGTACTTTTTCTTCTGCTCCTTCCACTGCACGGTGTTCCCATGGATTCAGATATCAATATGCCTGCTCTGATTTCGAGCATAATATGCGTTGTCAGGAGTTTTTTTGGAGCAAGGGATTGCGCATATGTACATACCCATGCATGGTGCATCGAATAAAGGATTGGCCATTTTCCAGAGCCAAGTGGTTACGTGGGGCCCACATGTGTACAGGTAGGACAACATGTACATAGTGCAGCGATTTTACTATTATCAATACTAGTGTGTTTTTTCTACAATAAGGAGGAGTTGGTAGCGCGTAAAACTTCTCGAGGAAGCTATCCGCGGGCCGACGACGTGAGGTCAGCAGGTGCGTCGGATGGCATCTAGTGGCGTCAGGAGGGCGAACGAGGTCAATATTTGCACGCGGATGAGGACGGACACAACGTGGGTGTTTTCTGGTGAGAGTTATGCAGAAAGGTCATCATTAGGATCACTTTTTGGGGCCACTTCACGTGGTGGCGAGATGCATTATTGGAAAAAAGCTAAGTGCCAGGTGTGCGAATGATGCAAAAAGGTGACAACTATGCACTGCGAGGTCAGTTTTTGGCCTGTTCGGGGTCCGTTTGAGGTCATCTAAAAGGCCAAGGGTGCCCAACTAAAAAAGCTAAGTGTGGGAACTGAAAAAACTGAGAGAAGACGAGAAAAAACGTGGAGAAGAGAGGAGGAACAGCTGCAGCTGTGTTTTTTGCTCATTTTGGAGCTTATTTTGGCCGTAAACTGCTCATCCGAGGTCGGATTTGAGCACTTTGACATTGCAGACTGGGGTTTTGGGCCGTTCCGAACGCGATGGCACTGTCCATTTTGCCAAATTCCTCACTTTTTTCCTGCTGTTTTTCTGTGTAAGTATCTCCTATGAGCGAAGTTTCTGCTCTAGTTTGTGATTGTATCTGGTATCTTTTACCCATATTGTGTGAGCTGTTTGCCCCATTGGTGTTGGCGCAAGCTCATTTGTATCTAAACATCAGAAATTCTCCTCTTTTGAGCTGAGTTTTTTGGGTGTGTGTGTGTGTGTGTGTCTGTGTGGAGTGGGCAAGTGGATAGTCTCTTTCCTCTCACTCCAGAGGTGTGTTTCCTGTCTCGGCCAGGTGTGTTGTGTAAGCCGAGTGGTGCCCCCTAGTGTGTGTGTGTATCTTCCCAAGAGTGTGTGTCGGGTCATTATAGAGGCGCTGTGTGTGTTTTCATCCCGCTCGCATTCTTTTGGTGCCCCGACGGAGGATCTTCTTCGAGTACCTTCTGCTTCGAGCTTCGAGCTTCGAGCGTCGGGATTACAGGTTGCAGGTTGCAGATTACAGGTTACAAGTTACAGGGACAGGTATAGGTACAGGTGATTCACACAGGTACAGGTAGCTGGAGTACAGTGATATACTAGCAGTGATGTCACTTGCAGTTGTTGTGGGAATGCATCACTTGGCGCCTATTTGAGCGCATTGTCTGCTGGATTGTCCGTTACTTGTGGAAACTGCCATTGTACGCATTTGTGGAGCCATTCTTGGTTGTATTTGGCAATCCCAGCCATTTCTGAGACTTGTTCTGGAAGATAGTCATTTCTGAGACTTGACTATATGCGATTTGCATTAGCCTTTGTGTGAGGGTCGATAGCGTGAGGTTTTATTGAGCTGGGGGATTCTCAAATGTAGAGATCCTTTCGGTGATACATGTAGCTGGAGCACCCTTCTTGTGACCTCGCCATAGGCTATGTACTAGTGAGTCCTACTTGATGCTCGGGTTCTATTGTTGATAGTTTATGCATACATAGACAGTCTATATTTTGGGTTCCTACTGCGCTACTTCTAGGGAAACTCTGTCGAAATTTTCCCAAGTTATGATGGCTGGTTTTTTGGTATTTTGAGCCATTTATGCTGTTATGCTGCTGAAATTTTGGCAAAATCAGAGGTTGAGTCAGGTGTGCCTTCTTGGGAGTTTCATGGTTGGCTTTAACGGATGATCAAAATGGCCCTCAGTTCACTCCTTTTCATTTAACTCAAAGAATTCAGATTAATGTTCATGTGTCCAGGAAGATCTTTTTCCAGCAGCGCATAGTCTTTATGTTTGGGCCAAGAAGATTGAGAGAGATCTTGGAATGTCCTTTGCCTGTTGTCATTCCGATGATTAACTATGAAAACTCATTTGATGTGCATGTGTTTGTCCTTATCTAAAGCTGAGCTCCATTGAAGTTTCTGGGGATTGGGTAGTCAAAAGTTTTGGGTTCTTGCACGTGTGTTCAAAGGGGTTCTCAAAGCATTGTAACTTGGGTAGCCATGGCTTTCTCTTATCCGGAGTTTCATGGAAGAAGTGATGAAGATGTGGAAGAATTTTTGGAAAAGATGGAGGTTGCCTGCATTAGCAACCAGATTCATGACCCTATGCAAATGTTACGCCTTCTCCAAATTTTTTTGAAGAGTGATGCACGAGTTTGGTCTAAAGCATTTGAAGAGGAGTTGCGTGTGGCTGATCCACCTGTAAGGTTGAGTTGGGACAATCTACGACATGGGTTGGAAGTGGAGTTTGTGAAGATAGAAGATCCTGACAAGGTGTGGCAAGAAGTACAGTCTTTGGTGCAAAAGGAAGGTGAGCCAGTAGATGCGTACATACGTAAGTTTTCATTGGCATGGGAGCGAATGTGCAAGGCTTTAGCACCACAGGTACCCCCGCCTGACATGATGAAGAAGGACAGGTTCTTGGCTGGTCTTTGGGAGAATATACGTTGGAGAGTGGAGCTAAAGAATCCTAGGACATATGAGGATGCACTAGAGGTAGCAAGGAACAAAGAGTGGAAGATGAGGAAAATGAGCCAATTAGGGGTGGAGTCATTGCCAATGAGGTCTGAATTTCAGCCTATGGACTCTTTACAAGGTCGTATGCCAGGGGTTCATCATGAACCAGTGGTTCCTGTTACTACTCAGGTTATGCCAACAGTGGTCACTACAGCAGTGCAAGATGATGGGCTAAGGCAAGACATGAGGCAAATGGTAGATTTGATGAAGAATCTCAGCCTAAACATGCTAGGTCAAGTGGGAAATAATCGAGGTCGAGGGAGGTTTGCAAATCAGCCGGGAGGTGAAGAAAGGCCTAGGAATGGTGTTCGACAAAGCAATGGTAGGTTTTGGAGGCACACGCCCACATGTTATAATTGTGGAGAGTTGGGTCACATCAGCCTGCAATGTGATAAGCCACCAAGGATGGGGGGAGACATGTATCCATTGCCAAGACAGGTGTTAACTAGGTCAAATGATTATGGCATCGAAATTAAGGGAGACGAAGGAACCAGTGGACTGACCCAGGAGGAAAAGGGAAAGACAAAAGTGCTAAGTGTAGTCACCTTGGAGAAGGCATCAAAGCTAGAGGATACATTAGTGATGCCTATTGGGAAGAGGACCACAGAGGATAAGGAAGGAAGAAGTGCCCCAGGTCCTAGTAAGAAGAGAGGAAAGAGCCATGAAGGCGAGGATGTCAAGGCCAAGAGGAAAAGGAGAGCTCGTCGAAAGTTTCATGTTTCAGATTTTCCACTAGGGGATGGGCAATTAAGCTATGACTTGAAGGAGGATCTGACGAGCAAGAAGGCAGAGGTTACTTTTGGGCAGCTTATAGAGATGGTGCCTAAGCTAAAGCGACAGTGGAAGAGGATGGTTAACCCAATGGAGAAAGAGCCAGAGAGAAGCTCAGTGAAGGTGTTGGCAATGGACGAGCTACCATACATTTGTCCAATAGTAGATGTGTGGCATAAAAGGAAAAATTTGGGACAAGGTTATGTGGATGGCGGAGCCCAAATATGTGTCATAACACACTCATGCGTTGAGAAGATGGGTCTCACAGTGGCTGGGGTGTCAGGTTTTCGGATCAGATTGGCAAACCATCAAAAAGTAAAATGCTTGGGTGTTGTAAAGAGCTTAGAAGTGGAGGCATATGATGCAAAGGCAGTGGTTGATTTTCATGTGATGCCAGCAGGGTTGGGAGCATATCCTATTATACTGGGCAGACCATGGTTACGTGCAGTGGGAGCTGTTCAAGATTGGCGACATGGTACGATTAGCCTCTATGGAAAGACAAGTACCAAGAAGCTTTATAATATGGACACAAGGAAACGATTAGAGGAGCTTTATGAAGATGAGGATGAGTCTAGTGATGAAGACTCTTCCACGGTGACAGATGAGGACAGTGATAGCACTACCAGCAGTGATGAGGATGCTGATGTTTCATTTCTTTTTATGGACAAAGAAATCCAGGAGGATGGTTTAGTTGCATTTGCGAATGAGGATGAAAGTGAAGGGCCTTATGAAGTGATTGAAGGGCTGATGCAAACCAAGGATGAGTTTTCAAAGAAGCAGGAATTGATGACACAAATGATCAGTGGAGACCTCTCATCTATGAAGAAGGAGATATATTTGCACATGCAGGTCTATGCCAAAGTAATTGATGATTTTCTTGATGGGAGGTTGATAAATGGCATCTCTACAAGTTTTCCTTGGGAACCACGTGAAACCTTGATTAAGCTTTTGATGCAAGGAATGCCAAGTGTTTTTGTGTGGGATCCAGGTGGAATGAGCATCTACTAGTGTTGTTGCTGCTGAGCATGAATGCTCTAGCAGGCTAGGGGGTGGGCAAATTATGTCAGGAGTTTTTTGGAGCAAGGGATTGCGCATATGTACATACCCATGCATGGTGCATCGAATAAAGGATTGGCCATTTTCCAGAGCCAAGTGGTTACGTGGGGCCCACATGTGTACAGGTAGGACAGCATGTACATAGTGTAGCGATTTTACTATTATCAATACTAGTGTGTTTTTTCTACAATAAGGAGGAGTTGGTAGCGCGTAAAACTTCTCGAGGAAGCTATCCGCGGGCCGACGACGTGAGGTCAGCAGGTGCGTCAGATGGCATCTAGTGGCGTCAGGAGGGCGAACGAGGTCAATATTTGCACGCGGATGAGGACGGACACAACGTGGGTGTTTTCTGGTGAGAGTTATGCAGAAATTTCATCATTAGGATCACTTTTTGGGGCCACTTCACGTGGTGGCAAGATGCATTATTGGAAAAAAGCTGAGTGCCAGGTGTGCGAATGATGCAAAAAGGTGACAACTATGCACTGCGAGGTCAGTTTTTGGCCTGTTCGGGGTCCGTTTGAGGTCATCTAAAAGGCCAAGGGTGCCCAACTAAAAAAGCTAAGTGTGGGAACTGAAAAAAATGAGAGAAGACCAGAAAAAACGTGGAGAAGAGAGGAGGAACAGCCGCAGCTGTGTTTTTTGCTCATTTCGGAGCTTATTTTGGCCGTAAACTGCTCATCCGAGGTCGGATTTGAGCACTTTGACATTGTAGACTGGGGTTTTGGGCCGTTCCGAACGCGATGGAGCTGTCCATTTTGCCAAATTCCTCTCTCTTTTCGTGCTGTTTTTCTGTGTAAGTATCTCCTATGAGCGAAGTTTCTGCTCTAGTTTGTGATTGTATCTTGTATCTTTTACCCATATTGTGTGAGCTGTTTGCCCCATTGGTGTTGGCCCAAGCTCATTTGTATCTAAACATCATAAATTCTCCTCTTTTGAGCTGTGTTTTTTGGGTGTGTGTGTGTGTGTGTGTGTGTGTGTGTGTCTGTGTGGAGTGGGCAAGTGGATAGTCTCTTTCCTCTCACTCCAGAGGTGTGTTCCCTGTCTCGGCCAGGTGTGTTGTGTAAGCCGAGTGGTGCCCCCTAGTGTGTGTGTGTATCTTCCCAAGAGTGTGTGTCGGGTCGTTATAGAGGCGCTGTGTGTGTTTTCATCCCGCTCACAGCGTGATCTTGCCCGTGATGGCTCGGGGCCGGATGCTCTTACGGAGAGTGCCCACGATGCTACGACGGGTGACGACGCTTATGAACTGCTCGATATTCAAGAATTTCGTGCACTTCAGACACACATATCAGTCATGGAAGGAAATTTTGCATGTTTAAATAAAAACGTCACTGAATTATCCACGTTAGTGATACAATTAATGCAACAGCAGTCCAAGGGTCCTGCTGACATGCACATGCATGAGCACGTTGCTACACAGGGGCAAGGCCCCTCTGATCATGGACAAGGTCCATCTGCAGATGCTTTGCACACTCTCATTGCAAAAGAGGTGGATGAGTTGTTGAAAAACACAAAACCACCGAATTTCAAGGGAGAAGACCAAGATCGCAATAAGGATGCAGTGAATATCTTTCTTAGCAAGTGGGATGGAATTCACGCCTTACGACGTACTCTGGACATAGTCAAAGCACTCCAAACAAGTTTAACTCTGGAAGGCAAGGCCTACAAATGGTGGATGTCAGGACAAGGGTAGGACCAGTCCGGGCCAAGGGCCAGGACGGACATGCAATCAAGGGGGTCCCTATATTTAGAAGGCCAAGGGCCTATATAGGGCATGGCTGGGTGGTGATGAGCATGTTCAGTTCCCCTGTCCTTTCACTGGTATCATAGCAAGGTGGAGAGGAGGAAGGAGGGTGGAGCCATGATAGGGAGAAAGCATGGTTTTCTTGTCTCTCTACCTCTCTCTCAGATTTTCTCTCCCTCTCTTGTTCGTGGACCTTGGCATGGCAGAGCATGGCGTTCACCAAGGAGGGGAGCATGGCTTTCGCCAAGGAGGGGGGCATGACCCACAAGGGTGGAAGAGGTTGCATGCAAGCTTGTATGGCGGGAAAGGTCGTTTGAAGGCCGCTTGCATGGAGGACGATGAAGAAGAGGGCCGCGTGGGCACCATCCCCTGCATACCGGATCTGCCTTCGGTGACTTCAGAGAATCGACTGGCGCTGTTTTGCATACAGGGTTATGCCATTTGGTCTCACAAATGCACCTGCCACATTCCAAAGATATGTCACATATGTTTTTCAACCATTCTTTGGAACATCCATAAGAGTGTTCATTGATGATTTTTGTATATATAGCTCCCGTATTTCACATTTAGAAAAGGTAACTGAAGGTTTGGCCAGGTTGCAGAGATTAGGTGGGCAACTTAATGTGGATAAATGTCACATTGGGGACAGTAAAGTCATTCTACTAGGCCATGAAATTTCAGCAAGAGGTATCAACACCGACCCAAGTAAGGCGTCCGCACTCATAGCCCTATCTTCACCAACGACCACACGTCAACTGGTCTCTTTTCTACAGAAGGTGAGGTACTTAAGTAGATTCATACATCTACTATCACAACTTGTTCTACCACTGCAACAACTCACTCAAAGATCAACTTTCACTTGGGACGAGGAAAGCGAACATCACTACAACAAGGTAAAGGAGGTCTTAGCCACTCTGCCAACTATCTCACCACCTAAGTGGGATGAAAAATTCTATGTCACCTCAAGTGTTGGTGATTACTCATTGGGGGCTGTGCTACTCCAAAAGGATACGACGACATCTTTCATGAGGCCAATCTACTTCTCTAGTCGAATGATGACAGCAGGAGAGAAAGGTTTCACCCATGTGGAACACTTAGTCCTAGCTCTTAGATTTGCAACTACAAAGTTTAGGTCATATTTGCTGCCTAAGCAATTTGTGATTCTAACCACGGATGAAATATTTCCCTATGTTGTACAACACATGGATGTGTCTGCTAGAATTACTAAATGGCTAGTTCGTCTGCAAGAGTTTGACTACACGGTACAGGTAGAAAGCACGACAAGGGCAAGTTTGGGGGGACTCATGACCTACCAAGTCTTTGAAGGGAAGGAGAAGAAATCTAAGGAAGGAGAAGTCCGATTACCTCCAGTACCACCGATGGTAGAAGGAGCATACTCTCTCTACTTTGATGGAGACTACAAGCGAGCGTCCGACAAAGCAGCTGCAGGCATAGTGGTCTTTGATGACAAAGGGACAAAGGTATTTTTGTTGGTCCAATTGTTAGATTCACATTCTAACAATGAAGCTGAGTATGCAGCACTAACCAAGGGTCTACAATGGTGCATCTCACAAGGTGTACAACGCCTTAATGTATTTGGGGATGTTCTACTTCTGGTAAGGCAAGTAAATGGAGCATGGACATGAAAGAATCTTAGTTTAAGGACTCACTTAAGTGGTGTAAAAACCTTGCTGGGTAAGTTTGAAGAAGTTCAAATACACCATATCCCAAGGGCTCAAAACCAAGAAGCAGGTGCACTAGCAAGTGAAAGACTACAGGAAGGGGTGGTTGGAGCAATAAAACTAAAGCTCCCTCTATTTCAAGGAAGTGATGCCTTGCCTGACATCATGCATTTTTTGGAAACAGGGGAATGCCCATCAGATTTAACAAAGGGACAGAAGCAATGGATGATGCGGAAGGCCACAAGGTATCGACTCATCAATGACGGTTTGTACTGTAAGGGTAAGGACCAAATACTCAAGAAGGTCCCTCTCTCTCAGGAAATCACGGGAGTAATTGCTAGTTATCACAACGGGGTTTGTGGTGGTCACTTTTCCCTAGACATAACAAGTAGGAAAATCTTGCAGGCAGGCTTCATATGGCGTAGCCTCAACCGTGATGTACACCACTGGTGCAAAACGTGTAAGTTGTGTCAAAAGGCCGGCACTAGGTCACTTATGCCTAAACCACAGACACCTATTCTCTCATATGGCCCATTTGAAAAATGGGGTATCGATGCCATTGGGCCATTACCTAGGGCCAACTACATTATCATGGGGGTCAACTACATGACTAGATGGGCAGAGGCTACAACCACCACTAGAATCACAGCGATAGAGGTAGCTAAATTTATCTACGAGCGCATATGCTATAGGTTTGGCACACCTTTAGAGATCATCTCTGATAGAGGGCCAGGTTTCAGAGCAGACTTGGTAGGAGAATTAATGCAGAAACTGGGCATTACAAGGAGGCACTCTTCACCATATTACCCTCAATGTAATGGCCTAGTTGAAAAGGTAAATGGAATGGTTTCTAAAATTATTACCAATCAGGTAAACAATCATCCTGGAGACTGGGTTAAGTATCTACTACCAGCTTTATGGGCCTACAGAACTTCATTTCGTACATCCTTGGGATTCACACCGTATCATCTAGTATTTGGTAAGGAAGCAATCTTGCCCATTAAAGTGCAACTACAAAGTCTCAGAGTAATGGCAAGCTAGCTTCAACAGCCCAACATGCATTTGAGAGATCACATCATCAACTTGGAAAGACGGCAGCTGGACAGAGAAGAAGCAATAAATTATTATGCAGCACAAGCAAAGCATAGACGGCTTAGCTTTAACGAGCATCTCCGGAAAAAAGAATTGAAGAAAGGAATGTTGGTGCTCCGCTACGACAATCGCTTCGACACGCGCAAGGATAAGAAACTCCTACTCCGATGGGAAGGTCCTTTCATCGTTAGGAAAAAGTATGCCAATGGAAGCTACCACCTTATGGAGGCTGATGGAAAACTTCATAAAACCAGGGTAAATGGTTGACGACTTAAACCTTATTTTCTTCGATTTGACCAGGCTCCACCATTAGCCGCCACCTCCGACGATAATGATCAAATAGATGAGCTAGAGACATGAATGCCTCTAGCCAAAAGGGGAGGGCTAATGATTGGGGCTTTTCACAAGCCAAGCTCCCATACCCCTCTTCTCTCGTCCCCACCCCATGAAAACCCCCTCTTAGGGAGGGAGTGACAAAATGCATTGGAAAAAGTAAGAAAAAAATAAAGTATGATTATGTAAATATATAAGAAAGGTAAAATAGGCCACCTCATGCCTGCGGGGTAGCCCATCCCCACCTTGCCTCCTTTTTTCTTCACTATTGCCCCGCCGTGTGTCCCTTTTCCTCTCCTCCACTGAAAAGGTCAACCCCCTCTCTCTTCCCCTTGTCCTTTCTCCTTTCTCTCTCCCCTCAAGCTACCCCACCTCTCACCAATGATGCATTATAACTCACCAATAATGCACCCTAACTCACATGCAACTTATCCTATCTTCCAAAATAGTATACCCCACCCCCTCTTTCTCTCTCCTATCATATCCCATGACCCAAATATCCCCCCCTCTCTCTAAAGGGAGCCATATCTCTTGTCTTGTAGCTAAATAACCTTCCCCACACTCACACACACTCAGTTTCACTGAAAAAGGTGCCCACAGACCCATCCCCACCCAGTGGTTACCTGATTTTTCTTGTGTTCACACACATCTGCACACAGATTCACCTCTGAACACACTCCCCTCTCTCCCCTCTTGTAATTACTTTATTCTTCATGTCACCTCTCACTTTTTTTCATCAACCCATCTCTCTCTCTTAGTCTCTCTCTCATGAGACTGCTGTTCTGGCACATATACACACAACCACACAAGTGGGACCCACAGTCACATGGCCTATGTAGATAATGATTTCTTCATTTCTAAATTCTAGAATTCCTCCCCCTCCTCCCCTATATAAAGAGGGGTCACCATCGCACTAAATACACACACAACATCACCAAACAACACACTATGCACTGTGTGTGCCTAGTGCACACACACACACACACCATCACCATCACCGTAATCACCATGCTTGTCTTGAGCATGACCTCTACACCCTTGGCTATGGAAGATGAAGGGCAACTAAATGAAGGATGATGGCCATAACCCTCGTGCGAATCTTCGCCATCAACTCCCACCTATCCGCCATGTGCTCTACCACTCTCTCCCTTCTCATGCCCCTACCCTATGCTCCCCATTTCATCGCCTTATTCTCTAAATAAAGCTTGAGGTTTTGTGAGTATGTTTTCTTGCAATGTTTTGCCTATGTGAGGTGTGCGGAATCGGCACCTAATCTTGTGTTTGGAGTGAGCTTGTGTATGTGTGAAGGGTGTGCGGATTCGCCATCCTTTTGTGGTGCCTATGTACTAAGCCGCTATACCTCTCTCTCTCTCTCTCTCTCTCTCTCTCTCTCTCGCTCTTTCTCTCTCACTTGATCTCATTCCCTTTCCTCTTCATCATTACTCCCAAGCATCCATCTCTCTTGGATGAAAACTTTGTTATGGTGCTGTGTTGTTTGCGTCCTAGCCGCTGAAGCTAGGTGGTGCCCCTGTTTGCTTTACCATGACAGACTCGAGGCGCTCCATTTGGTCCCCTGTGTTTTAGAGGCCGTTGGGGGTTCGGGGTTCTCTTTGCTCCCGTCAGCGCATGTGGTGGCCATTTTGCTCTAAAGATCACCTTGCATAAGATTTTGCAAGAGGGGTATGTATGGCCTAGTTTGCACAAGGATGTTCACCATTGGTGTAGGTCTTGCAATAGGTGTCAAGAATTTTGGAAGAGAGTGTAGAAGCCAGAGCTACGAAAAACCATTATGGCGTTTGATGTGTTTCAAAAGTGGGGGATTGATGCAATAGGCCCGTTACCTATCACAAGCAGGGGCAAAAGCTATATCTTGACGGCAGTGGACTATCTCTCTAGATGGGCAGAGGCTATAGCAGTAAAACAGATCACTACAAAGGATGTGGCAAAATTTGTGTATGATGAAATATGTTACAAGTTTGGGGTGCCATTAGAGCTACTTTCAGAGAAGGGGCCAGGATTTAGAGCTAAACTACTAGACTTCTTATGCACAAAGATGAAGATTAGGCACCAGCATACCACTCCTTATTACCCGCAGTGTAATGGCTTAAATGAAAGATTCAATGGTGAGTTGGTACAAATTCTTTCTAAAGTGACAGAGCACCAAGGAAAGAATTGGAATTTGGAATTGCCTAGTGCATTATGGGCTTACCGTACTTCGGTGAAGACAGGTACAGGGTTTACTCCATTTCATTTGGTGTATGGAAAGGAAGCACTATTGCCTGTGGAGGTAGAGTTGCCTGCGGTCAAGATGTTAGAGAAGTTGCTTGGGCCACCTAGTGATGCATTCAAAGAGAGGCTCTTGCAGTTACAAGAGGTCCAGTTGGATAGGATGAGCGCATTGGAGCATTATGGGCAGATGCAGGATAAGGCTTTGGCAAAGATAAATGAAAAGGTCAAAAGTAAGGGTATCCAGAAACATGACTTGGTTTTGCGCTACAACAGTAAGCTGGACAACACCTTCCAAAAGAAGTTTCAAATTAAGTGGGAAGGCCCTTTCAAGGTAGTGGAGTGTTTTCCAAATGGCACATATCAGCTCGCTAACCTGGATGGTGTTCTACATAAGTCAAGGGTAAATGGATTGCGTCTTAAATTGTATCATGCTAGATTGATGATGGTGGAGCAAGATAAGTTGTCTGTGGATCAAGCAGTGTTGGTGAGGGATGAGAAGACCTGTGATGCGGCGAGTCTCATATCTCTCTTTGCTTCTGCTGATCATGAATGATCTAGCAGGCTAGGGGATGGGCAAATTATTTGCCATCAGGAGGTCGAACGGGGTCAATACTTGCACGCGGAGAAGTATGGACACGACATGGGTGTTTTCTTTTGATACTTATGCAGAAAAGTCATCGTGAGGACCACATTTTGGGGCCACTTCACGTGGTTGCGGGATGCATTATTTGGAAAAACTGAGTGCTAAGTGTGCGGATGATGCAAAAAGGTGACAACTATGCACTGCGAGGTCAGTTTTTGGTCTGTTCGGGGTCCGTTTGAGGTCATCTAAAAGGCCAAGGGTGCCCAACTAATAAAGCTAAGTTTGAGAACTAAAAAAAAAGAGAGAATACCAGAAAAAATGTGGAGAGAAGCGGAGGAACAGACGCAAGTGTGTTTTTGTTGTTTTTGGAGCATTTTTTGGCCCTAAACTGCTCATGTGAGGTCGGATTTGAGCACTGTGACATTGTAGGGTGGGGTTTTTGGGCGTTCCGAACGCAATGGCGCTGTCCATTTTGCCAAATTCCTCACAGATTTTCTGTTGTTTTTCTGTGTAATCTTCTCCGGTGAGTGAAGCCTCTGCTTAACTTTGTGGTTGTATCTGGTGTATTTCCTCAATACTGTGTAAACTATTTGCCCCATTGGTGTTGGTCTGAGCTTCATTGAGTCTAAACAACAGAAATTTGCCTCCTTTGATCTGAATTGAGAGTGTGTGTATGTGAGTGTGTATGTGTGAGTGTTGAGTGGGCAAGTGGAACATCTCTCTCTTCTCACTCCGTCTGTGTGTTTCCTGTCTCGGCCAGGGTGGTTGTGTAAGCCGAGTGGTGCCCCATAATGTGTGTGTATCATCCCAAGAGTGTGTTTCGAGTCATTATAGAGGCGCTGTGTGTGTTTTCATCCCGCTCACAACGTAACAAAAGTGAAGTGTTTGGTCACTTTCAGGACTTCAAAGTCATGATTGAGAAGGAGACAGATATGCAAATCAATACATTGAGGTCAGATGGAGGGGGAGAGTACTTCTCCAATGATTTTTCAAATTTTCTACGAATGCATGGTATACGCAGGAAATTTACATGCAGATATACTCCACAGCAGAATGGGGTCGTAAAAAGGAAAAACAGGCACATTGCAGAGGTTGCATGTGCATTGATGAATGAGAAGAACATTCCTCATCGTTTCTGGGCTGAAGCTATAAATACATCTGTGTAAATTATGAATAGGACACCTACAGCTGTGGTGCATGATGTAACACCTGAGGAAAAGTTTACAGGTACAAAGCCTGATTTGGCACAGTTGAAGGTGTTTGCAGATGAGTTGCGTAGGAAATTGAATCCTAAAGCAGAGAAATGTATTCTTGTGGGATATTGCCATGAACAAAAGGGGTACAGGTGCTACAATCCTACTACATGAGAATTACGAGTGAGCAGAGATATAGTCTTTGATGAGATGAGCAGCTGGTACAGTAATGCACATGGTACTATTGGGGTTGATGTAAAAGATGATGTGGTTGTACAAAATGTGAGGCCACAGTCACAGGTTTTGAGTGGACCACAAGAGTTCTCTTCTCGTGGCTCTGTTGAGAAGCCATGGAATGGTAGACTACGTACATAGGTTACTGCACCAGCAGGTACAGGGAATGTATCATGAAAAGGGAAGGAAAAGGTCGATGAACCTCCCTTTATGGCTAATGCATCATCATCATGTAGACATGGATTCAAATGGTTCTGAACAAAGTCTTGATGAGGAATTTGGAATTCCGGCTGTCAGGACACCTAGTGTAAGGAAAGTACAAGAAGATGGTAGAGGGCAAAGGAGTGACCGAGGACTGCGTAGATCTAACAGAGTCAGAAATCCAGTTCAGAAATTGACTTATGATGGGTATCTAGCACATCACCAAGCCTACATGGCTAAGGTGATACAGGATGTGGAGCCCACATGTTTTGAGGATGCAGTTGGAAATGTGCATTGGGATGATGCAATGAATGAAGAGATGGCTGCATTGGAAGCAAACGACACATAGGAGTTGGTGCCATTGCCAAGTGGCAAGAAAGCTATTGGCTCTAAATGGGTATATAAAACCAAGCATAAGGCTGATGGTAACATTGAGCGTCATAAGGCAAGGCTGGTCGCAAAGGGTTATGCACAGACATGTGGCATAGATTATGAGGAGACCTTTGCTCCAGTGGCAAAGATGACGATTGTGAGAGCTGTCATAGCGGTGGCTGCATCTAGAGGATGGATTATGCATCAAATGGATGTAAATAATGCCTTCTTGAATGGTGAGTTGCAAGAGGAAGTGTATATAGATCAGCCACCTGGTTATGTCGATCCAAGTTACCCAGATTATGTATGCATGCTTCTCAAAGCTTTGTATGGTTTGAAGCAGGGCTCTAGAGCATGGTATGATAGGGTTGCCACGTATCTTGTCAGTATTGGTTTTAGGAGAGCTCATGCTGATCATTCACTCTATGTACGTGAGAGTGATATGGGGATTGTGGTCATTACCATATATGTAGATGACCTTATTATTGTGGGTGACAATGCTATGGAGATTGACCATGTGAAGGGTCTTCTCAAACAGGAGTTTGAAATGAAAGATTTGGGCGAGTTGTGCTACTTTCTTGGCATTGAGGTGATCAGGACTCCAGAGGGTGTATGGCTATCACACAGAGATAGTATGCTTTGGACATGATGTCAAAGTATGGTATGGCTGATTGTAAGCCAATTTCTATTCCCTTGGATGTGAATGCAAAGCTGAGTGCAGAGAAGGGTGATGTTGTTGAGGATGTCAAGATATACAGGAAGATTATGGGTAGTCTAATCTACTTGACTATCACGAGGCCAGACTTGAGCTACACAGTAGGCTTGGAGATTCAACTCATGCATCTTCGGAGGAAGCCACATTTGGATGGAGTACGACGCACACTTTGATACGTCCAAGGGACTCTTGACTAAGCATTGTTTTATGCAGCAGATGCGCCATTAGCATTGTATGGGTATACAGATGCAGATTGGGCAGGTAGCATTGTTGATAGGAGATCTACGAGTGGCTTCATGTTCTCTTTTGGGAGTGCTGCTATTACTTGGAGAAGCAAAAAGCAGCCTACGGTTGCATTATCGAGCACAGAGGCCGAGTACAGAGGTGCAGCAGTTGTGGCGTGCGAGGTAGCTTGGCTACGGACATTACTTGAGGACTTGGGAGTGCAGGTGGACCAGTAGATTGCCATCCATTGTGACAACCTCAGCAGCATGCAGTTGGCTAGGAACCCAGTGTTCCATGCCAGGACCAAGCACATAGAGGTCCATTACCACTACTTTGAGAGCGTGTGTTGGCGGGCGACATTGACTTGGTCTACGTCAGCACAGAGGAGCAGATAGCGGATATCTTTACCAAGGCCCTTGGAGCTGAGAAGCTTCAACGTTTCCGGACTATGCTTGGACTCTGCGACATGCAGAGCTCGAGGGGGAGTGTTGAGATGTCGAGCTCTACATCTTGAGCTGGCATCCACTACGGGTCTTGGCCGCTTACGGCATTTACTCACTGGCGCATTAGGTGACCGACACTGAGGATCTCTGCCAGTGATTCTACAGCTGGACTACACTTATAGTGCCAACCTAGTACGCTTCTAGCGAGTTCACACTTAGTGATCGCATGTACATATGTGCTACTTTTCAGCTTTAGCACTTAGTCATTTTGTACTCTCTTTTCTAAGAAGAAGAAGCTTTCCATCTCTGTGTGCTTTGTGCTTGTCTTGTGTAGCTCTCTTGCATCCTCATTCTTTACATTGATAACGAGCTTAAGTTGCCAAAAGTTTATGAGATCTGGGTGTTGCACTATGCTTCAGGTGAAGCTCTAGTATATTGCGGAACCCATCAATGCTATGTGATCTCAATGGTGTTTGATCCAGGAGATTCTAAGGATATTCATAAGCAGATTCAGTATGGATGGATATTGTTAAGTATGCATAGTAATTGCATGCTATTTGAACCAAGGGTAGCATATTTGCACCAGAAATTCTTGATGTTGATTGATACAGAAAATGTATGTTCATGTGGGTATTATGTTGCTCCAGTATCTAGGCAATTCCTTATTATTCCATTTGATCTTGGGGGCTACTAAAGTGCAAGTTGCAGATTCAAAGGATGCCAGATATCTATTGTAGTAGGTTGCATGGTGCAAGGTTTTGTCCTCTAAATATATGCTATGTCAAAAGAATTTTGGTTATGCGATCAATAAGCTTACATGGCTAGCTTCCAGTTGACTTCTTTTGACAATTGATGAAGTATCTTTCCATCTTTTAAGTTGGTTTTGCTACCAAAACTTAAAGTAAAGGACTTGACGGCCATTCCGTGTGTAGACAAAGTAAGGAATACTTGAGCTTCACAGGGTTTCCTAATACGAGCTTGATGGTCAAGCCGTGTGCATCATTGACTGGAGCACTTGAGTTTGGTGGGGTTCACTAAACAGGTTTTTCATAATTGAATGCTAGTTTATAAATACACCAAATACGGTTCAAAGATTTCTAATGGATAGCTACCTAATGATTAGGCTAGAACAATTATGATAGGGTATAAGTCCTATATTCTTTTTCATATGTTTACAAGTTACATGAGTTTGATGATGGCAAAGAGCTTAAGGTACCTATAGCAAATGTAGATTGAAGTGCAGTTGGCACATACTGGAGGCTGTGCATGTTGAGAGGGGGTGGATGTCATGCAGCTCTACTTCCATGATGGGAAAAAGAGCATACAAATGTAAGCTAAGCTTCTTTGAAGCCTCGGGGGGTTCACTATGTGTAAAACTACCATATCACGTGCGCTCAAGACATGCTTGTAAAACCCTAATTTGTGAATTTTGTTAGGAATATAATGTACCCTTCTCTCTTAAAATCTGTAAGTTTTTTTAAAATTTGAAAAAATAATGCCCTTTTGTATATATATTTCTGTAAGTTTCAAGAGATTTAAATACCCTTCTGTTGAACTCACTTGATAGTTTACATTTTTATTAGGTGACCTCCCCGGGTTTGAAGCCTACACATTTATTGAGCAGTGATCAGGGCTTGTTAACAAGCCAAGTTTAACGGTTACTATATGCCAAATGCGGCTTAAAAGGACCAACAGATGCCTTGATAATGCTAAAAAGGAGTATGCTTGAAGTGAGAGCATATGGAAGACTATGATCTAGAATTGTAATGCTTGAAGCGCTTTACTGGCTGTCTTTACGGCTCATTAATTGGAGCTACGGTGAGAAAGTTATGGTTGTTTGAAGTTTGAGTCAATTGCAGATTTGTACCAGATTGGGCAACTGCAGTAGCTGAGGGGACAGAAATGAAATGAATGCATGGGCCTGAAGTGCTCACTTTGTGAAGCGTCGGTCTTTTCAAATCAGTGATCGTAGTTCAGGTTGCCAAGATATAGATCGTTAAAGATTCACTGGGGGTCGGTTATATACTAGTCTAGTCCGCTCGATTGTTGTGCCATCTTGTGTTTTTTGGAGCTTCACACAATTTGAGAGGGTAGTACTCAGTATATGGGATTAGCAAAAAGTGAATGTGAATCAATCGAAACCCAGGGAAAAAAAAAATATAACAAGTTAAAGTGTGTGCCAGTTGTTGACTGCGTGTTAGCAAATGATTTTCTGTCAATTTGTTGCTCGTCGTTGCCATGACGGTGTCCATAACGAAATGCAAAGAGGAGGCCTTTCCTCAAATCCGATCATTTATACTTGCATCATGAAGGCGAGTGGCACCGTACCCAAGAAATTTAAATGAGCAACTAAATTCATGATGATATGCCAGCCAAGGGCTTTAGGAGGACATCTAGAGTCCAGGGATGTTTTGGTGAATTATATGCCAAATGTGGTGGCATTATGAAAGCACAAAAATTTATTGCTGAGCTCTTTGTTTGAATGACGTCTCATGGAGTGTATTGATTGTGGGATATGCCTAGCTCGACAAGGGCTTCTCGAGAAAGATGCAGAAGCATGGCAATGCTTTGGCTGATGTGTATAATAAATGTGGTGCCCTTACAAAGTAGCTAGGTCACCCAATTAAGCCAATTGATATTGGCCGCCCAATCGATCAGTGCATGCCAAATATGGTTTCTTAAGGAACAAAGGGGCCAACTGGCCGCCCAACCAAAAGGGCCAAAGGTGCCCACGGTAAGTGGGTCAATGGCCGCCCAAGGCAAGTAACATAAGGTTTCTTTTTTTGTAATAATGTGAAAAGGGAAGAAGGCCATGGTGTGGCGATGTGCAGAGGCACAAGAGAGGAGAGTAGCCCTCACAACAGCCAGGGAAGTAATCAAACAAGCTCGGCCATGTGATGGAAAATCCTCCACTTGCCGTGGTGCACCATTTCCACACCAACAGGGACAGATTCTGTGTTGTCATCAAAATGGCCACCACGTCATTGCCCCTATTCCCACGACAATTGCGCCGTTGTGGTGAAAATAGGGGGAAGAGGAGAGATTTTTATAATGAATGTGAGGAGGGAAAAAAGATAACAATAAGAAGGGAGGATTGTGAGGGTATTGGGAAGAGACGAGGGGCTTTCCATCTCTCTTGTTCTCGGCATCGAGGAGAAGCATGAGAAGGGAATCAAATGGGAAGGCATAATGTATGAGGAGAGAGGAGGGAGGTGAAAAGAGGACTCTCTTTCTCTCAAGCTTTGGAGGCTCTCTTGTCCTCGGCTAGCTAGCAAAGTCACAGCTCTCTCTCTCTCTCTCTCGTGTTGGAGAAGCTGGAAAGGGAGGGTTTGAAGCAAGATATAGTCTCTCTCTCTCTCTCTCTCTCTCTCTCTCTCTCTCTCTCTCTCTCTCTCTCTCTCTCTCTCTCTCTCTCTCTCTCTCTCTCTCTCTCTCGTGCTCGAGAAGCCGGCAAGGGAGGGTTTGTAGCATATTACAGGCTCTCTCTCTCTTGTGTTTGAAGCAAACCAAAGGCTCCCTCTCTCTCTCTCTCTCTCTCATCGTTCTTGGGAAAGCAAAAGGTTGTGGAGATTGAAGGGAGACTGGAACTGAACGAGCTCTTGTGCATAAGCAAGGAAAATAACCCACTCTCTTTCTCTCGCTCTCGGACACAAGCAAAGAGACAAAGGGAGGGTCTTTATATCTTGTCTTCTGATCAAAGAAAAGTAAAGCTCTCTCTAGACTGTGGAGATCAAGTTCAAGGCTTGAAGCCGGAGATGCATAAAGCAAGGAAGCCAAGGTTTCTCTCTCGCTCTCAAAACTAAGCAAGAAGGAGATCACTCGCTCTCAAAACTAAGCAAAAAGAAGAACACTCGCTCTCGGATATAAGCAAGGTATGCAAGTGAGAGGAGAAGAAGGAGAAGGAAGGCATCGAAAACCAAGTCCGGCAAGCGGGGGATAGACAAAAGAAATCGAAAAGCTCCCTCTCACTCGACTCTCTATCTTTCTCTCTCTATTAACTCTCTTATAAAGAGAAGGCATAGCAAGTCGATAAGAGGAGAATTCGAATCCCTTGAGCGGCAATTAAGTCAGTGTAAAGCAAATAGAGTAGAAAGATGCAACACATTTCACAATAATTGAAGCATGAAGAATAAGGCAATGAGCAAAATTAAAGTTTGCAGAATCCAAGGGCAGTTGAAGCAGGTAAAGCAACATGCAAAAAAATTTGTCACCTTTATCAGTTTGAAGATTAATCAATTGTCTTATTAAACCTCAGTGTCAGTAACGGCCTGGTTAATTTGTAAAGGGAGCTAAACTCCTATTTACTAGTTAATCCAAGTGTTGGTGCTCATCTGAGAGGGGAAAGCAAAGGGGAAGGCATAACTCAGAGCTTGAATTGATTAATTGAAGATTACATTGATTGTCAAAGCCATATGCATCTATTTTTTTTGTTCTGTCTCTTTCACACCTCTCACAGCCAGAGGCGCGGCGCCTTCTCGGCTCATGTTTCAAACACATATACCCTGACACCGATAGGATTAAAAGAGCAAGGTATGTTGCAAAAAATGCGGCATACCACACTCTCTTCATTTTCTAAATTTTCAAGGTAATATACATGGTAATACGTGCAGTAATATGCACATTAATATTTAATTTACAATAAATCCTTCCGGATCCCCTCTCTCCCCTTTGGCCACCCCATTTTGCTCTCTCTCTCTCTCTCTCTCTCTCTCTCTCTACAAAGTGCGCTAAAGGATCGTGGTAAAGGCTTTGAAAGTTTCATAGTCCGTGGTGAAAGTGCTTGGGGTTCATTTCTATTGTTGAAATGAAGCACTCCTCATCACTATACCGATTTCAAAAAAAAAAAAATCATATGTATCTGTGGGACGCATGTCTAACCTCACCATCCTATCTTATTGCAGTATTAGCAAGAACCACAATTAATTTGTCAAACCATGGGATGAAGCTGACTTGACTAGTGCGTAGAGGCTACAAGAGGGTGTCAATCTCTCGGAAAACAACTAACAACTCGCATCTAACTCAAGCTACACTCAAGATACTAAAATCACCAAAAGCCAATCGCTCATCCGCAAACAATTCACATCCGTTACAGCATCAAATGACATCCAAACGTAACGAAACTTCTAGGACAAGTTTATAAGACCTAGGCACACATGCCTATGGTCTCAAACCCCACTTTAGGTCAAGTTCCAAAATCACGATTATTAACAGCAGTGGATTTTTTACCTAGTCGTTTCCGACCCAGAATGCATCTAAATTATTAGCCTATGCTTAGTTTTTTATTTGAAAGTGTAAATTCCTAAATTAGGCCGTAGGTCACCGATGCCAAAAGCTAAGAAATACTGTGAACTGCTTGCGTAGAGCTCTTACTTGCGGTTGCAATGCAACAAACACAACTGCAATGTGACAACCGGGGAGGAAGTAGGAAGCGGGAGAAGGAGAGGACTGAGCTCTGTTAGCTCACGCTGTGTATTTCATTATCCAAAACTTATAAAAAACTTACAAAAATTGGCTTTTATACCTTAGCCAATTTTTTTGGGTGGTCAAAACTAATAATCTGGAGTTCTACCAAAGATGGGTAATGATAGGCTGATACAATCTAGAAGCTTGTAGCCTCGGCTCATTAGTTACAGACTTTATCCGAGAAAATAGGAGTTACAATATTCCCGACTTATCAAAATAATAAGTGTTTTAGAAAGAGAACTCTGAAAAATGGTATGCGTGTTAGGTTGCTGCTAACATTCCCCCCCTCCTCGCCTGTGTCATCCCTTGACACAGCTTTATGGGTTGAAATAGTCTTCGGACTGGCGGCTGGCAAGTCGTTCTTTAAGCACATTCAGTACCTTTTGGTATCTGATTTTCCTTTCTTTATCTGGCACTTGTAGAAACTGCATGGTTACTCTCTTCTTCAGCTCCACCGTTGAGTAGCCTATAAACCTGGATATGAGGTTGCAGATCACTGGCACAAATATCTTCGTTCGCCAAGTGAAGAATCCCGTGTAGAAATCTTCCTTGAATTCCAGCATATTATGTGATGGTAAGAACATACACCGGGCGTAGAATCCATAGAGGACTTCTTCGGAAAGCTGACCACTGAGATCATAGCATAACCCTTATTTTCCCTCGAGGAATGACATCCACGGGATGCCTTCTTGATCTGTCTCATGAAATACTTCAATACAAGTGAGAAACATTTGGCATATCTTATATAACATTGCACAAGAGAGATCTGGTAGACTCTTGAATAAAGACATGGCGCTCGTTAGGTTTTCACCATGTATTCCTCTGTGACTAGTCCCTTTTCTGGAGCTGGAAATCTCGAGTAGTTCAGCCAGGTTGGCCGCTTCTTCGTCAATGCCTCATGCGCTTGCCAAGTCCTTACTCTTGGTATAGTACAGAAGGTGGGATCTCTTTGCAGGGCCGCAGGTGCTCTTGTGAACAAAATCAAGTACCTTGGATTCTTGTTCAACCAGCTCAGCCTCCACTTGGGGTGGTCTTTATCTGCGCCTTCTTCTTGCATGTCTTTGTAGAGCCTCTCTTTTACCTGTAGTAATTCCACTTTTATGAGAGGGTATGGCAAGAATTTTTTATGCCATTGCGCATTGATCTGATTGGGAGTGAGTTGAGTGACGTTGATGGAGTGACTCGACTCCCAATCCATCGTGGCTTTCCACTGCTCATCCACCTCTTGTGTGATCTTTTCCTTCAGTGCATCTTCTTTAGATTTTGATAGCTGGGCCATGGGCGCAATGTCTGCATCTGTAATGTCTATCTCAAAATTCTCCTCACCACTCAGCTCTACTGTGGATTGTGTATCCAGTTCAGCAAATGACACTGAGGGTATATCCATTTGCGGCTGCTCTAAAGTACCTGCCTCTTCCTGTGTTTTTGGATTTCCTTCTTTCAGGAGCTGGTTAACTCTTTTGAGCTCAGCTATTTCTTTTAGGAGTTCTTCTTCTCTCTAGACCTGCATCAAAGCCAAGTCCCTGCACTAAGATTGCTCCAGCTTTAACTCCAGCTCGAGGTCTCTGTTATTTTTCTCTAAGGCTTTGTACACTTCATATGTTCCTTTGATCGAGGCTACAGCTGGATTCTCTTGTATTTGTTGTAAGAAGATTTCCTAATCATTTATTCTTTGTAGGAGTATTGTAAAGAAGCATTGGTGACATCCAGCTGCACCTAAATTTTTTGAGCTGACAGGGTGGTCGTTAGAAGTTTGTTTTTAACTTCTGTCAGCTATTCATCTTTGGATTTACATGCATCTGATTTCTTTGTAAGTAGATCTCCTAGCCTTCCATCTCCTTCTGCTATCTATCCCTGGCTAGCTGATGTTGTTCAGCTTCGGCTTTCATTTCTTGCACTTGCCTCTAAAGGTCGATGATGACGTTCATTTTGTCTTCTAACTTTCCTTGGAGAGTGTCAATCACCATCTCTAGGTCTTTAGCCTTTGTGTTGCGGCTAAGTGATGCAGATCGGAGTCATTCCGTTATATCCTGGATTTGCATTGCATACTCCTTTACTTGCAGGATTACCTCATCATTAGACTGCCAGTCTTTTTGTCTTGCTAGCTGGGTTGATGTGCCTGCAGTCTCTTGTGTGTCTCTCTGCTGTGTTGTGGCTATTGGTTGCTCTTGCCCTTGAAGCTGTGGCTGTTCTTTTTCTGCCTTGTCTTCCTGAGGCCTTGTGGATGACTCGGCCGCTTCATGCTGTGTGGAAGTAGAGGGTTGTGTCTCGGCTTTCTCTTTCTGTGCTGCAGTAGAGGGTGTTGGCTCAGACTTTGTTGTCTCCTCTTGTGGCTCGGGTTCTTTCTCTGGTTGTTTCTCTTGTGTAGTGGTTGCCTATTGTGAATATTCTTCTGTCTTTTTCTTTTCAGGTTCATCTTCTTTCTCTTTTTGTTGCTCTTGCTGGTCATCCTCTTGTGTAGATTATTCCGCTTCCTTTGATTCAGGTTTGGTCTCTTTGGTGGGCTCAGATTCTGTGGCTTTCTCTTTCTCAGGCTGAGATTATTTAGTGTTGTCTTTACCTGCAGCTGATGGTGGTGGGCTTGGCATAGGATGGTCTTGCTATTCCATAGGCGGGGAAGTGGGTGGGTGAGACTGTTCTTGTTGTGCCTCTTCCCTTGCCGCTTCCTTGGCTTGTCTCTGGTTCTCCACCGCTTTTGTTTTTCTTGCTTCTTCTTGGGCTTCTTTCAGCTTCAAGGCTTCTGCTTCTTGATACATTTTTTCTAAAGATTTTGTGGGATCTTCAACCTCTTTTCTCGTATGATGCTTTGTCGTTAGGCCTTTAAGTCCACTAGGCATCCATTTTTTGGGGTCCTTTCCTTGTGCTTGGCGGTTGTGCTGGTAAGCATGTTTTTCTCTTTCAAAACAAGCTTGCTTTTGTACTGGCTCTTCTTGGTAGGCGGCCATGGATTTTCTTTTCATCTCCTCTATGCATGGTCTTCTCTCTTCATTATTTGAACTTTTGCTATTCTATCTTTTTGGTGAGCTTTCAGCTGACTCTTCATTGGATTTATAAGATATTTTGGCTGATCTTGTAGCTCATGGAGATGGTTGTTGAGAGCGGGAAAAAGAGCAGTGCAATTGGGTGGCCTCTGTACTCGTGCACACTCCACAAACCACGCCTCATGCAAACAAGAAAAGAACAAAACAAAGGGGGCACCACCCTAAATTAAGAGGTTTAGGGACCTCACACATAGTGCACATAGGCAAGTGAGACTTCTGGCATTATGATGGCATCAAAACATATGGCAAAACACATAGAACAAAGCTTAGGGACCTTATGTAGCATATATATACACAAGACATCAGCTTAACAATACAACGACATCTGATCATACATAACAAGGATATAGATAAGCAAGCCAAGGATGGCATAATCCCTTGTCAAAAACAATCAACCGAGCAAGTAGGTATGATCCTACTAGCAACACATCAATACCTTAGAGAATGATAGCGAGGATGGTGGCCATGGAGCATGAGAGAAGACTCCTTATTTAGGTTTTAGGGCTAGTAATGTAGCATACTAGAGGGAGAGAGAGTAGAGCTCCATCCATAGCTCCTCGTTGTGAGCAATGTCGTCATAGCTTCATTGCTTGGTGAAGGGGGTGAAGTGTTGTGTTTTTGAGTGAGAGAAGGCCTCCTTATATAGGTTTCTGAGAGGGTTTAGGATTAGGGATAAACATGCTTAAATCCGCTGATTGGGGTTACTTTTTGCTTAGGGTGGTCAACAGATTGAGGTCACCTGATATGTCACCATCAAGATATTCTCTAGAGTGATGTGAGAGGGGAGGGTAAATGCTGATTTTTCTGATTGTGACATATGGGGATAAGGCCTTGACCAGCATTTAAGAGCAGGTAGGTGGCTGTTGAAACTGGAGGTTCTGCACATGTCAGGGGGGGACTTGCTGGGTCCTCCTGAATATCAAATTCTCAAAAAATCCTCAACCATGGCTTCTTTTGACATGTGTTCTTTGAAAAAATCTGCATGTCTCTTTTCAACTCAAAAGTCTTTATCCCTGTTGACTCACCTTTACCATAAGATTTTCCCCTTTTCTCCTCCTGTAACTGCATTGTTGATGCCCAATCACTGCTTCTAGAACTGTTACCTACCAAATACTTATGGTGCAGTAAAAAATATTTAACATGGGTAAAAAAAGTTACTGTAGGTAAAAAGTGATTTGTATTTACCATGTAGGTGAAAAATATTTACTGTTGGTAAAAAAGTGAAAACGGAGTATGCTGTGCTGTGAGTCCACACGAACATCGTCGTGTAAATTTCACTAGAAATTCACACCTAGAATGGGCTTTTCTGTAAGATATAGGTTGTAGGCATGCATAAGAGCTCGTTCGCATGTATCTTCTGTCCATGGCACTTTTTACTCTTTGGTGCTTGTGAAGTAGATTTTTCTTCTCTTTCGAGATCCCTTGGACTAGAGTATCCTCATCTCCCCAACAACTGACTGTGTCTTTATTGCATCTTCAGAAGGGGTCCTAAAAACCATGCATCATATAGCCCTCCCCCTTAAGCTAGAGGTATTTGATGCCTCTAGCTGTAGGTTGTGCTACAATAGGGTTCTCTTGAATACTTACCCACCTGGTACCAATTAAATTTGCCATGTTAGTGCTTTCTTGGCTGATGCACCCTGTTTAGTCCTTTCTGATGAATAATTGTATTCATCCATGACTAACAACTGGTCTCCTAGACCCTTGAAAGCCATACCCCATCCATTGTCAATATCCGCTTTCACTGGTAGCATTCTCTTTTTTTCTTTTTTTTCTTCTCTTTTTTTCCTTTTTTTTAGAGAGAATTATATAACATAGAGCTATAGACTGCATAAGAAAAATGATAGTATAGTGGCTATATAGATAGGATAGAGATAGAGAAAAAAGCATCTGCTATTGCATCACCCTCCAGGGTCAAATGGAAAGCTCAAAGCTCCCCCACGCTTGGTGTAGAATCCACCTAGATCAAAAGTAAAGCATTGCTCATTGCCATCAACCTGTAAAACATGTATATCCAAGCCTTCCTTTGCACTTGTAGGCCAATAGACATGCCACCCTTCCAGCTCTTTATAGCACGGAGCTTCGTCACCCTGCATCCATAATCCTTCATGTCCACTATAAGCATACTTGCCATCACTTGAGAAACCTGAATCATAAGCAGCTATCCTACCATCTGCTACAGAACCCTCCATGGTATAGTCCACTTCAAAAAAACCTCGCCATTGACACAAAAATATATGTAAAGCAACCTCCAATAACACATGTATCCATAGCATCACATAACATAGCAAGACCCTGCCATTTGCCTCCACTTGCTGCATAGCCAAGCAAACCTGATCACTTTTCAAACCTGTATCCAAACCCTCTGTAAACGTCTCCACAACCATCTCTTTATACTCAGAAACATGACCTACTAGAGCTTCAACCTGTGCAAATACCTCATCACCAACAAGGTTGACGGCACCTTTCTTTAATTGGATATGGTGTTGGGTTACCGTCACTCCTTTAATGTGCTCGTAATCAGTTATAAAGAGGCCAGCATGCTTCTTTAGTACCTGCAAATAGGCTTCTGTCTCTTCTTCTAGTAGGTCCTTAGCTAGCATCTCCTCTAAGCATGTGGCTTCTTCCTTGTTTAGAGAGTCTTGACCACCTTCTCCTTCTGGGTTTCGCAGTATTATACCCATGACTTCCAAAGAGCTAGCATCCTCCTCAGATGACTCATCCTCAGATGAAGAGCAGCTGCTTGTGCTCCATTCATCCATAGAAGTCTCCATCTCCAGGTTTTGTTGTCTACCCTGCTTCATGTCATACACAATTTTTTGTTGCTTGCCACCTACCTTATGATTTGGTCGCAACTCAAGGGAACCTGTCTCCCAATCTTGCCTAGATTTCATAGCCATAAGCGAAGGTCTTCCAAGGATTAGCGGATAGCCCTCCCCCTTAGTTGGGATCACATAAGCATCAATTGGGATTGCCACCCCAAAAGCTGAAACCTTCACTCCATTAACCTTTCCCAAACAAGCCACCCTTACATTATTTGCCATCTTAGCTTGTAAGGAAGTTTGCTCGTTTACTTCCAAACCCAACCTGTGCATTAATTTCTCTGTCATAACACAAATCTCGGCTCCACCATCTACGTACACATTGGAGACTCGCTGACTCTTAATCTCTGCATCAATGACTGGCACGATATCCTTCATGCCTCTTGCACTAATAGACCTAACTGACTTTGCCTTAGCCCTCCTGGTGCTGACCATCTTAGACCAGGTTCTACGCATCTTTGGGGAAAGGTGGAGGAGTTGTTGCCATGAAATCTTTGGTCCTTGCTTACTCAGATCTGCTACCAGGTCGTAAGGTATGGATCCTACCCCAAGTGGAAATTGTTCTACTCCTATGTGCCTCCTTGACCTACTCTTCCTTTTCTTATCTCCTATCACTTGGGAGGAACCCTCATTCTCTTTATCCGGCTCCGAAGCTTCCATTTCATCAGTTCTTTGTCTCCTAACTCTCTTTATTGGCATGGCAACAGCTTCCTCCATTTTTTCTTTCCCTTTATCCTTACCATTGTCAAGACTTATGACAGAGACAGCCCTGTCCTCCCCTCCCGATGGTAGTGGAGGGATCTCTGCTGGTGCTTGTGGTGGTGGAGGAGGGGGTCTCAATATTTGGATTGGTGGAGCCACGTGTTCATTTTGTCCATTTAGTGGCCTAGCTCGAGGAGGAGTGACTTGCTGGCGAGGAGGCCGTCTTTGATTACCATTTCCTTGATAGCGTCCTGGATGGGGGCAATAATACATGCCGTGACCTACCTCTCCACAGTTGTAGCAAATGTACTCACATGCTTGCCTTTGTCCTTCTTGTCTATTTCGTTCATTTCCTGGCTGGGGAGCCCTTACACCTTGAACTAGATTGATGGACAGGCTCTCTAGTTGATTGGTGATTTGTTGAAGTAATTCTTGTTGAGAGGACTCTTGGTCTGTTGCTCCTGTCCCTGCTACTACCCTTGCCGTAGGTTGAGCTAGCGGTGGAGGCTCCATTCCCGCTTGTAGTTGAGCTTGGAATTTTAACTTCCTATCCTTCTCCCTTGCATAATTCATAGCTTTATCAAAGGTATCTGGGAATTTACCTTTTACCTTTTCTCGAAGGATGGGGTAAAGCCCTGCCAGGAAACAGTCCTTCTTTAGGCATTCTGGCGCCCTTTCTCCTTCACCTAGTGATGCACACCATTTCTCCCAGAGGTTGGAAAACTTTCCTTCATAGCTTCTATAGTCATTGGGTGATGTTTGGCGTAGCTCTAAGAGCTGTCTCCATATCTCCTCTGGAGGCTCATGGCGGCGAAATTTTTCGATGAAGGCCATCTTTAAGGACTCCCAGTCTCTTCTTTCTTCAGGTGCCAAAGTTTGATACCATAATTTTGCACCTTCCCTCAAGACCAAAGGAAAGGCCCTTAACTTAGTAGCTTCGTCATCCCTTCCTGATACCAGAAAGGCCATTTCCAAATTATCCAAAAAGTCTGGAGCAACCTCCCCAGGCTTACCATAAAAATTATGAAAGGCCATAAGTGAGAGAGTAAATAATTACACAAACAGCTCCAATTTATTTTAAAATAGAGTATGGTAATTACAATTTGGAGCTTTAGCTCAACTTAGCTCAAAATAGGATGAAGATCGACACATCAAAGGAATGGTAATAGTCTAGTAAGGGTAGAATGACAGGATGAGGAGAGCGCAAGATTTCCCCAAGTCTCTCGGCTCCAAACAATAGGGCTATTCTTTGCTGATAAAAGATTTTTCTATCAATAAAAATATTCACTCGGATATGACGCACAAAATGGAAAGAAAACATGCGGGGATCATCATTCTCATTATTGGCATCCATACTTACACACAAGAGCCTAGCTTAGTTGCACCACCTTGGGACCAATGAGCCTGATCAGCCATAGAAGGTCAGCACCTCGGATCACTTTGACTCTTCTTGATGCATCTGTGAAGACGTAAGGTGTGATGGCAACACTTTGTACAATGCTGAGCCTTTTAGCAAGCAACAATTGGATGCTATTACCATAATCAGCATGACGAATGAAAGTGACACCATTAATGTGGAGCACATCATCAACTAAGATAGTTTCCTTAGATTGAGATAACTTCTTGAAAATTAGCAGCAAAGGTAGGGCAGGGAGGCTTTTCACCCGGTCTCCAAAGCACTTTGGACAATATCCAAAGTGATCTTCACGCGGACAGGAGGTTGGCTTGGGATTGGTGGTGTCTGGATTCACAAAGTGCACTGGGAGCACTCGCAGACGGGCGGCAATCTTGTAGGCAAGCCTTCGCCTCTTTGCTTCAGGAGGATTTAGGGGTGAGAGTCGTGGTTGCAAGTTGGAGGTTGAAGTTGGTTGCTCACTAGCCTTTTTCTTGCCTGTAGTGGTCATGTAATCCCTTATTAATGAAATTAAGCCAAATGTTACCTTACACTTGAGCACGCGTTGCGGCCTTGGGCCACTTAGGTGTAGAGGTGATCTTCCTCCTCTTAGTCGGCTCCTCAGGAAAGAGAGGTCTGGTGATGCTTTCTCTTCTCTTAATGTGTGTCACAGTACCTTTGTGTATGTTGATGTAGAATATTTCAAGCTCGTGTGCGTTGGAGGTTTTTGGAGCACTCATAGGTTGAGAGGAGAGGTATATCAAGCTCTTCTTCTTACTCTCCTTCGTTGGCGACGATCACGAACAAGGCATGTAGAAGAACTTACTTCTTGAATTTCAATGACACTGCAACCTGGTAACAAGACCTTGATGAAAGCTTTTAAGGCCTCTAAAGCCTCCTCCTCTTCTGTTCTCCAATTTGCAAACTCCTCACGCCATTCGTCCATGTTGTAGATTGCACATCTTCATTGCTTGTGGACTGAAGGTCTGTGTATCCCTCCTCCGTGGGGGCACCAAAATAATGGCGGGAAAAAGAACAATGCAATCGGGTGGCCTCTGTACTCGTGCACACTCCACAAATCACGCCTCATGCAAACAAGCAAAGAACAAAACAAAGGGGGCACCACCCTAAATTAAGAGGTTTAGGGACCTCACACATAGTGCACATAGGCAAGTGAGACTTCTGGCATTATGATGGCATCAAAACATATGGCAAAACACATAGAACGAAGCTTAGGGACCTTATGTAGCATATATATACACACGACATCAGCTTAACAATACAACGGCATCTGATCATACATAACAAGGATATAGAGAAGCAAGCCAAGGATGGCATAATCCCTTGTCAAAAACAATCAACCCAGCAAGTAGGTATGATCCTACTAGCAACACATCAATACCTTAGAGAATGATGGCAAGGATGGTGGCCATGGAGCATGAGAGAAGACTCCTTATTTAGGTTTTAGCGCTAGTAATGTAGCATACTAGAGGGAGAGAGAGTAGAGCTCCATCCATAGCTCCTCGTTGTGAGCAATGTCGTCATAGCTTCATTGCTTGGTGAAGGGGGTAAAGTGTTGTGTTTTTGAGTGAGAGAAGGCCTCCTTATATAGGTTTCTGAGAGGGTTTAGGATTAGGGATAAACATGCTTAAATCCGCTGATTGGGGTTACTTTTTGCTTAGGGTGGTCAACAGATTGAGGTCACCTGATATGTCACCATCAAGATATTCTCTAGAGTGATGTGAGAGGGGAGGGTAAATGCTGATTTTTCTGATTGTGACACATGGGGATAAGGCCTTGACCATCATTTAAGAGCAGGTAGGTGGCTGTTGAAACTGGAGATTTTGCACATGTCAGGGGGGGACCTGCTGGGTCCTCCTGAATATCGAACTCTCAAAAAATCCTCAACCATGGCTTCTTTTGACATGTGTTCTTTGAAAAAATCAGCATGTCCCTTTTCAACTCAAAAGTCTTTATCCCTGTTGACTCACCTTTACCATAAGATTTTCCCCTTTTCTCCTCCTGTAACTGCATTGTTGATGCCCAATCACTGCTTCTAGTAACAGTGAACTGTTACCTAGCAAATACTTATGGTGCAGTAAAAAATATTTACCATGGGTAAAAAAAAGTTACTATAGGTAAAAAGTGATTTGTATTTACCATGTAGGTGAAAAATATTTATTGTAGGTAAAAAATATTTACTGTTGGTAAAAAAGTGAAAACGGAGTATGCTGTGCTGTGAGTCCACACGAACATCCTCGTGTAAATTTCACTAGAAATTCACACCTAGAATGGGCTATTCTGTAAGATATAGGTTGTAGGCATGCATAAGAGCTCGTTCCCACGTATCTTCTGTCCATGGAACTTTTTACTCTTTGGTGCTTGTGAAGTAGTTTTTTCTTCTCTTTCGAGATCCCTTGGACTAGAGTATCCTCATGTCCCCAACAACTGACTGTGTCTTTATTGCATATTCAGAAGGGGTCCTAAAAACCATGCATCAGTTGTGCTGACAGAATCCAAGTGTTCTAGTTAGGGGCAGGTGGTAGGTTGTCAGCCATGCCGATGGCATGGTACACAATCCTTGTCAAGACTTCTGGTGCACCCAGGTAAGTGATCTTCCCTTCTCTCTTTGTGCCCTTCAGAGTGGTCAAGACATATTGTGCGTGTCCACTAGTTGCTTGGTTGTTGACTTGAGAACTTATGTCAAAGTGGTGGCAACCGCGTGATTTGGCATGGTGTACCTTGGTGGCCTTTTTGCCAGGAAGTGAAAATGTTGGTGGTATAACCAGACTGGCTCTTCCACTTGCTTGAGAATTAAATCTACAAAGGTAGTTGTGGTGGTTTCTTTAGTGAATGTACATATCGTTTTCCTGTTTTGACTTTGTTTCCTTGGGGGTCAGTGATCTGGGTAGTTCCATCTTCTTTAATAGTGGACAAAAGCTCGTAAGCTTTCTGGAAATCCACACCACAAGGCTCCTGTTCATAAAAGTCTCTTAGTCCTAGCCTGCGGTTGGATTCTTTGGTCTCTGGCTTTGCGGCGACATCATGTACTTCCTTGGGTAAGAGTTGCAACTCGACCTGATGTCCCTCCTCACTTTTGAATCTTCCAGTGAATACTGTTGTGTGGTGCTCTTCTAGCTGTTCTTTTGAAAGATAAGCTGCCTTGGCGGCTTTGACTGATTTTGGGTCCAATTGGTATGCGGACAGCTCCTTGTAACTTTTCCATCTAGTTGAGCTTTTTCTTGGCCCTCTCTGCTGCTTGCATGGCTCCTGTTCAGTGAATAGATTATCAAAGTTAGTAGATTTATCGGAATTTTCTCTGAAATGTTCTTTAGTCTGAAATGCTGACAATTTTGGTCCAATTTGCTTCAAATCAATTTTTGAACAAGAAAAGATGCATAAAAACATGCAAGGAACAAAACTATAAAGTCAAAACAAATTTTTGCAACCAAAGTAAATAATTGCGATTATTTACAGCTGAGTATTGTTTTCAACTTTTTGCAAACTTGGCTTCACAGGCTTGAAGTATATACCAAATACATGCTCAGAGTGAAATATGGGCTCATTTGGATGCATAGGGTGAAAATGGTACCAGATTTTGGCTTTAGGTCTCTGAAACAGTAGATATAAATGAAATTTAAGATTTTGAGCTCCAAATTGGTTCAAACATGGCTAGTGGGCTTAACACATCATGTACTTTGGATGTATGATGGAAAAATATCAAAATTCCCCCATTTTAACTAGAAAGTAAATAATCGTGATTATTAACTTTTTGGCCAAAATCAACATTTTTTGGTACAATTTGGTTCTAGGCATTGTATAGACCTTGTGTATGAGATATGCGGTGATTTGGATCAAGAAAAGTTGTCCATAACCCAAAATTTGGTTTGTAAAGACTTCTTTGCATTTTTTGGCAATTTTCCAAGTTATAGGTGTCCATTTTGGCTCATACTTGATTTTTGGCATGTAATAGGTGTGTACACATGATAGGGGTGATTTGACAATTTTCAAGCAAAATTAGTGCAAAAGTAAATAATCGTGATTATTTACAGCAGTGATAATTTTTTTGCAAAACTTACAAATTTTGACCTAAACACATTCTATACACCTAAAACAAGTCCTAAATTGAATTTGGTCAAGTTTGGTCATGCCGAAATCACTTTGTGCTTTATCCACTCTGAAATCATCATTTTCTGTGACTGCACTGCCTGTTGAGTTGGTCAGTCAACTTTGAGGCTTTGGACTTGTCCGAAACATAGTTGTGAAGCAACCTGTCCAATTATGGCTCATTTGAAGTCAGTTTGACCCCGTATATCGATTTTGACGCTTTGTAGCCTTCGAGCCATTTTTTGTTTTCTAAGGGCTTTGCTTGATTGATTTCACTAAACCAATCATATACATTGTATATGAACCTCGTAGACAAGCTATCTATGGAGTCAAATAGGAATTCTGGCATTTGCCAAAAACCTAGGTTTTTCTACTCGGGACCCCCTCAACCCCTGCCGAATGGTCAACTGATGATATAAAAAGGTTCTATTATGTTAGGGCATGCTACAGTTCAAATCCCATCTGATTTGGTCGAGCTGATAGGCCGCTATGGTCAGTTTTTGGTCGTAGGTCTTTGTGCATTGGTCGGATTCTAGGGTTTTTTCTAGGGGTTTAGACTAGCTACCGGCCGTACAAAATGGATCATTGACGAGTAAAGAACTTACCCCTCATGTCTCGTGGGAGACTTCACTGAAAACGGGCAAGTGTAGACTCCAGAAAAGACGCGCGAAAGAGGTAGAAATCTCTCTCTGCAAAGGCCGCAAGTGAAAATGAGGTGGTTTTAGCCTACCTTGGATATCTATACCCAGACTTCCCGAACCAAATTTCCTCAGATTCCCCCATTATTCCTACTAATCCGTGAAATCTATGTTAGACTCAAAAATTTCCTTGATCGGATTCCTGTAGCTCATTCTGCAAAAGTAGGTCTGGACGCCTAATTTATGCTTCCCGCTTCCATCTTTTGATTTCATTGAAAATTTTTATGCTTGTTTGTCTTGTCTTTCTGATCACCACCGTGTCTTTCTTTTTTCTGACCTGTTTATTTAAAAAAATCAAAGAAAATAACAAAATGCTCTAAAAAATTAAAGTGAAAATCCAATAATTAAGAAAATTCATTGAATAGCACAGCTTTATTGTTTTTTGTTGGATTGTTTTAGTTTTAAGTCTCACTATCACAAAAAATGATGAAAAATACCCAGAAAGGACTATTTTTAATGATTTTCTGATAGTATATACACTATTTACACTAATCGGGAAGATATTATCAATGAATTTTTCCTTGATGATAAATTATAAGGGAATTATTAGGTAATTTTGCAAAAAATCACACGTTAACATCGAACTTTTTCCTCCCTCTTCAAATATTGCCCTTAATTACTTAGTACTTAGTGCCCTTCCACCCCTCCTAGATGGCGTACTCTGTGTGCATGGGTTGAACAATCGTGTCTATGCATAGCCATGGTTAGCTCTACCATGATTTGAAGATCAATGCAATTCAAACCAATATGCTGTGCAAGAGGTGGGTCTTGAGTAATTAACTCAAGGGTTTCTGACGTCGAGGTTTGTTGCTGATGTCTTCCAAAGAAAAAATCTTGTAGCTTGTGTGATCTCTGTTTGATTGTACCATTATGCTAATTGCTTGAGCTGTTGATAGCACTTTTGCTGGTTGTCGAGCTTTTTCTTGCCATTGGTAGCTTGGTTTGCTTGTTGTTGTATGGACTGGTGGAGTCTTTTGAGACCTAACTCGCCATTGCTTGATTGGTTTTATGGTTTGTGGAGAAGATAAGTGCTCCTTTTTCTTTCATACCCATTTTTTTTTAGGTTTCCTGCTTGGAGATGCTCATCTCTGTGTCTTTATCCTTGGAACCTTCTTTTGTTTTGTCGGTGATGTTTTAGGCATCCAGATTTGAATCGGCTTATCCTTAAGCTGTGCTTTTGGTACCCAAATATGCCTGACTCCTTGCATGCTACTCGTAGCATTTGCTTATCGTGGGGAAGCAGAAGATTGATTCTTTCATGGTTTGGTCTGCTGATTGCTTCCTTTCCATTCCTCTTTGCTTGGTGCAATTGGAACAATGAGTTTCCCGTCTTTAGGTGATAGCTTTAGGTGATTTGTATCCCAATCTGGTATTGCTTTGTATGTCCACATCCAGGGAATTCCAAGAATCATCGTCTCATTCATGTGTTCATCTAGTAAGGATACAAACTGATGAGGACATGAACATCCATGTACTATCACGTTCAAGTTGACTACTCCCAATGTTGGGGTTGGGTTCTTGTTGCATCCTTTGATTTTCACTAATCCTGTTGTCAATGCTTGACTTGTTGCCTTCTCGTACGTGGAATAACTGACTACATTTACTCTAACTCTTGTGTTGACCAAAGCATTCATGCTATGATTGTTGAGTTGTACTTTGATGCGTAGGTCCATTTCGTCTAACCAGTCATCATCTATTGAAACTGCATCTTTAGGTAGTTCCCATTGTCGGTCATCTATTTCTAGAGTGTTGATGGGAATCGGTATCTATTGATTCTTGAGAGCAACTTTTCATTTGAGTACCCAAAGCCGAGCTTCCTCTTGGGCTTCATCAATTATCTGTTGTTGTTTAATCCTCCTTTGCTTGGTTGCATGCATTCTTTCTAGCAATTCATTGGTTAGCGGCAAATTGTATTTCTTTTAACAACATCCACTAATCCAATTATCCATTGTCTCACCATCTAGGGTGGACAATTTTACGGCTCCACTTGGAGATACATCTTCAATGATAAACGGTCCGTTTTCCCTTTTCGTAAACTTGGGAATGTGTTGCTTAAGGGAATAGACTAAAACTAAGTCCCCTTTTTTGAATATTTTTGTGATTAAGTGGGAATCAAAAAACTGTTTTTGTTTTTTCTTTTGTGCATAGATGTGAGCTATAGCAGTTAGCCTTTGCTCATCTAGCTTTTCTAGATCTTCAAGTCTTTCTGACAATTCATGTCCAATCCACTCAAGATTTCGTGCTACCCTTAATGTCGTAAATAGAAATTCTGTTAGCAGTATGGCATCAAGACCATAAACAAGGTTAAAGGGTGTTGCATTTAAATTTGTTTTGAATGAAACTCGATAACCCCATAGAGCAGCATGGAGACTCATTTCCCAATCAGCACCGAGCTAAGAATTTTGTTCGTATGCTCAGCTTGTCCATTTACTTGTGGGTGATAGGGAGATGATTTATTATGGATGACCATAAACTCATTAAGCAAATATCGATTACCTCATTGGGAAAATGAGTTCCCCGATCATTGACAACTTCTATCGGCAGTCCATATCTCATGAATACATACTCATATAAGAATGCAGCAGTGGTTCTGGTATCATTCTTTTGAGTTGCTTTAGCCTCGGCCCACTTGGTCCAATAGTTCGTAGCTACAATGATATATTGAGCTTGGGTTCTATCAGCAGGTGGCTGTATTGGCCCAACAAAATCAATACCCCATTTTGCGAAATCTCTAGCCCCCATCATTGGTCTTAAGGGCATGCTATCTACGCGTGTTGGCATTTTTTCTCTTTGACGAGCATCACACCTTCGAATATATTCTTTGGCATCTGCAAAAAGTGTTGGCCACCATATGCCTGCCATCAAGATTTCTCTTGTGGTGGTCTCACTAGAAAAGTGACCTCCAGCTAATCCAGCATGTGCTTGTTCTATAATCGGAATATACTTGTCCTCATTTGCACAAAGACGCAAATGTTGATCTTTACCTCTTTGATACAATTGGTTCCCAATAAGAGCATAGTCTCTTGATTCAGTTTCAATTTCTCTTTGACGACGTTTACTCATATCCTCAAGAAATGTTCAGCTTGATAAGTAAGTAACTAGATAGTTACTCCACTTAGGAACAGGTGACATTTGAAACAGTGTTACATGAGGTATGGGTGTTTGTTTTTAACATTGAGGAAAATCCCTTGCAAAAGATCTAACATCAATCCTCATAGTCGGCAAAAATACTCCAAGTCGCAAGATTCGTTGCATAATCTAGTCTTCCGCAAAGTGAAGTCCTACTATGGTAACATGTGCTTGACTTAGGTACTGGTTTTTTTCTTCACGATTAATGCATAAGAGCAATATTCCATCTCGATTTCTTTTGTATAGCCTACCAGCTAGTAATTGATACATAGTCCATTGCTCAATTAAACTGATCATAATAGGAAGTGGTATTTGTGAATCCACTTGAGCTATTGTCATCAATGACACCATGTTTTTCGAAGATCGAGGTATCATTTCCATGGAGAATAAATAGACATCTGGTAGATCATCGTCTACCCCTTTAGGTGGTCCTCCTGAAACAATCCTTGACAAATGATCTTCTCATTGGTGTGTAGTGCCCTTTTTTACAGCTACAATGAAATCAAATTCCAAAAGAATGATGAACCATCTCACTATTCTTCCTATGTTGCATGGCTTGTTGACCAAATACAACAAAGCTTGGTGGTCAACAAAGAACACAAACTTGTTGGCTAATAGGTAATATCTATATTTTTTAACGACATAGATCATTCCTAATCCTTCCCTTTCTATGGTGGTGTAATTCTTTTCTGCCATGTTCAACTGTTGGCTAGCATAAGAAATAGGAAAGTCGATTTTTCCGTCTCTTGGTTGAGCTAATATACAACCGATGGCTAAATTGGAAGCATCTTCATATATGTGGAATATCTTATTTCAATCTGGTGCTTTCAATATTGGAGCTGAGATGAGATCTTGCTTAAGCTTCATGAAGGATTCTTCACATGTCTCGGTCCACTCAAAGTGTGTAATCAAGCTATACATGGGTTTTGCAATGATAGTGTACATGTAGATGAACCGTTGGTAATATCCACAATACCCCATGAAGGCTTGTACCCCCTTGACTGTTGCTGGTCTAGGAAAATCAGCAATGACAAGAATTTTTTCAATATCCGTAGCTATGCCATTTTTAGACACTATATGTCCAAGAATTTTTCCTTGTCTACCCATGAATATGCACTTTTTAAGATTTAAGAAAATCCTATAAAGTCTACATTTTTTGAATACCTTTTTGAGGTGTTCAAAATGATCAGCCCGGATTGATGGATGTATGCATAAATCATCCATATATACTTCTAAGAATTTCATAAGATATTCTTTAAAAGCATGGCTCATCAACCTTTGAAATGTGGCTAGAGCATTAGTTCACCCAAACGGCTTAACCCGATAGGAAAAAATACCCCATTCTGTTGCAAAAGCGGTTTTATGTTGATCCTTTGGGTCAACTGAAAGTTGATTGTATCCCAAAAATCCACCTAAGAAGCTATAAGCTTTTTTTCCTGCAATGCGTTTCAAAACATGCTCAGTTATTGGAAAAGGAAAGTTGTCTCTAATGGTAGTTGCATTCACCTTTTTGAGATTAACACACACTCATAATTTTCTATTCTTCTTGGGTACTACCGCAATTGGAGACACCCAATCTATGTGTTCAATTTCATAAATGAATTTGGCTTCCTTTAGTTTTTCAATCTCTTCTTTTATCTTCCTGGCAAATGTTTCATTATATGTGTATGGACTTTGTCTACTTGGTTTCGCATCATCTCTCATGGGAATGGTATGTTGACAGATTTCTGAATCAACACCCTTGAGATCCATGAAAGACCAAGCAAAGATATCTTGATATTCCTTTAGCAAGCTTAGCAAGAGATTTTCTTATTCTTTCGTTAGGTCATTTTCAATGTAAGCAGGTCTAGGATCTTCTCCTGGTTGAGCTAGGTCTATCTTTTTAGCGTTTTCAAGGCCTTCGTAAGACTCGCCCTGTTTTCGTAATTCCCTAACAGGTTGTTCGACTATGATTTTTTGATCTTGAAGAGTATACTTTTTGTAATGGGATGGAACACTCATTACATCCTTACCATCCTCTTCCAAGGTTTCCATTTCGGTCGTGTATATCTCCTTCAGAGCTTTTTTTAACTCTTGATATTTCTTTTTCGGCTAGACTCTGGTCATGAGTGGTTTCTTATCTTGTGGGTTTGTTTGAGTATCCTTCCTTGTTTTTCTTGTTGTTTTAGACATTTTTCAATTCTTGTTTGAAGGATATCTGCCAGTGAATTTGTCCTTGATACAATCATTTGCATCTATCTGCATTAGGAATTGTGTTCTACTAGAGATTGATGGCATAGGTCGTGTTTTCGAGTTTCTGGTGTCTCTTTTTTGTCTATACCATTTTTGTCTTCTTGATTTTTGGTTTGGAAAGTCAAAAAAATTTTCCTCCCCTCCTTTCAAGAGTAGCTTAGCTCTCACATGTTCTTTTTCTGACCCTGAACCTTATGAGGTAGCTGAGTGTTCATCTGACTCATTTGTTGCATCGTAGTAGAGGTCTGAAATGACTTGTTGAGTTTTCATCAAGTCCTTGGGTTCCTCATCTTCGTCTTCAATGTTGAGGGTTGAAATCATTTGGATGGGAATTATGTTGTAGCCATCCTCATTGCAAAATTGAGTAGGCATATACGTATTCACACATACATACATTGTTGCTAAAATTTGAGTCCACTCAAATGGCTCAAAAAAATGCTCTAGAAAGGGTTCAGGTACATAGGCTTTGTCTGTGCAATCCCTTTCTAGGATACATTCTTCTCGTCTTAAACTCCCATTTTTTGAAGCTCCATACATCCAAATAGGAGTGTCTTTATTTAATCAGGATGGAAGCTTAGTTTTAACCAAAGAGACGGAATCAAACTCTTGTATGGGTGTTTTCAAGACATCTCTATAAATGTGATCTTTTAGATTTAGCTTTGTTATAGATCCCACTTGCTTCAAGTACAGATAATTGTTTCCCCAACCTTGGATAAGATGTACCTGTCACATGAAAGGTCTTACCAATATAATTTCATAATTGAGTTTTTTTCCAAAGTCTATTATGGCAAAAGTGTGTTGATATTCAATTCCACAGGAATTGACTATCACCTTTTCAAGCAGCTCTAATGGTCTCTCAATGTGTCCGTCAGCCAATTGCAATTTCATTCGAGTTTGTCTAATGGCTGGTTGTCCCCAGGATTCCCATACTGCTTTTGTGGCTATTGCTATGTCTACTCCACTATCCAATATTGCCATGGTTTCAATGTCATTATATTTCACTCGAAGGGTGGTGTTTTCTTCTTCCCCTTCGTAATATTCTTCGACTTTGTTCATGGGAACAGATCAAAACTCTTTATTATCCTTTTCATTTTTCAATTTTCCCAAATTTTTTGAGATTAGCCCCGTTATCACCACCTTCTCTAGAGTTTTGTAGATCGTTCCATAAGTATGGTCTGAGTTTTAATAGTTCTCCCAAGGCAAGAGTGCATTAGATGGATGTAGACATGATTGAATGAATGTTGCTACCTCTAGGGTCTGTTCAGCTCTTTTTACTTGAGTGGTCTTCCACACTATGATTCATCTTCGTTATCCCCCAAGTAAGAAGGTAATGTTTTCAAGGTCAATGGTTTTGATATACCTGAAGCTTCAGATCCGCAATCCCCGTACAAGGATTGTACATCCATGTTGAAATCAGCTGGTAGGTTATCCAACCAAACTTCCTCTATAGGAGATGAATTTAGAGTTAGACTCCCATCATTGATCTCTCTAACCTTTTCCCATAAGTGTCTTGGCCAGTCTTCCTCTACAAAAGGAATTCTATCTAAGGCATCCTCGTTGTCCGGCACTATAAGTTTTGGTTCTTTTGTTTCAAGGTGGGGTTCTGCCACCGTATCATATTTTTCTTTAGTGTCTCTTACCACAAGCTCCTCAGGTTTTGCGATACTTTCAAGCTTGGGTTTTTGTTTTCCCATCATTTCTTGCGCGATTCTTGCCAAATTTTAATAAGATTCCAGCTTAGCTGCTTCCATGTCTGGAGAAGGATAGTTTTTCCATTTTTTTTCCATGTGTTGGCCTGCTTTAAGTCCTGCTTGGTAAGCTTCCAAGGCGACATTAATAGGCTCAAAATTTTTATCAACCATGATTCCTCTAGATTTCACGGTTGTTTCCTTGATTTCACTTTCAATTTATTTCACCTTTCTCTAGAATAGCTTTTTTGCTTTCTCCTCAATTTCAACCCGTTGTTTTTGTTTTCTCATCTCATATCTTTTGCTTCTGCTTCTTTTGATTCTTTGAGAGGAAACTTACATATTTTCCAAATCATCAGAGGAGTTGTGTTTCTTTTTCTTGGCCTGGGCTCTAGTGATTACCTTGATTCGAATAATCGGTTCACTCTCTGATGAGCTACTAGGTATCACTTGGATTACGTTTACTATTGTTTTACCCTTGTTTAAAGGATTTTTAGGACAATCTTCCAAAAAGTGTCCTCCCTTTTTGCAACATTGTATGCAATAGGCTTCAACTGGTTTGAGGTTTTTGTCAGGCTCTAGACATTCCTTTTTCCAATGATCATCTGCACCACAGTTGTGTCAGTTTCCTATTCTTGGCTTAATCATGGGTCTTACCATAGGAGGTCTGACACCTTGATTAGCTATATAATACATTGGTGAGAACTTTGGTGTAGTATAAGTCACGGTTTCTTCCATTGGTGGTGGATGTGAATTATACCAATCTCCTTCTACCATTGTTGTAGATGGACTAGGCTCCACATAGGGTGTAACAGGCACTAGTGCTTGTTCATCTATGACTCCTTTTGAGTGCATGTACTTTACAAGCACTACATTATGTCCTTGGTATGGAGGTTGTTGTCCCAACATAGGTTGAGGTATTTCCATACCCATAGGTGGTCTTTGAGCTCGGGCCATATTAGGCTGATACATGTACATGGGTTGTCATTGTGGTCTCATGGGCACGTACTGAACATTCCCATCATACTTTGGTCTGAAGTAGCACTCATGGGTCTCATGGTTGCTCCACTTACCCTCAATTGCATACCATTTTTGTGGCCTAATTGGTTGTCCTTGTTGAGGTATCCCTTGTCTTGGTCCCCTCATAGGTGCTTTTTGCATGTTGTTCATCATGTCGTTCATCCTTTTGAGCATGTCTTCTATAGCTGAAAGTGGTGTTGTAGAAGCCATTCCCACTTGTGTTGGTTTTGTGGATGCTGTTTTCTCACTTTGGGGTTATTCTTAGGGACATCTTCTTCGTTGAAAATTTCACAATTGTCTCCTAAGTCAATATAATCTGACACACACTCTTCTAGGGTTGCATCTTCTTGCTATAGAGTATAGCATGAAGTTCTTTGTTTAGCAGTCCCTTTAGAAACAATGATACCAGTCGTTCTTTTACAGGTATCTCTAGCTCTGGACATCTAGAAATGTATTGCTTCATTTGAGTTGCACAATCCCTAATAGACTCACCATGTTTCTGTTTAAAGCTGTAGATTTGCGCTACCGTATTATGTTTGATCCCCGTTTTGGAATCAGCAGCTACAAATCCTTGAGCTAATGTGTTCAAGTCCAAGATTGACCTTGGTGGAATGTTTTGGAACCATGTTAATGCTTTTCCTTCTAATGTTATTCCAAACCCTTCAAATTGAGTATAGAAATCAAATATACATTCTGCTCTTAGCACTTGCTTAAAGCTTGCTGAGTGGTCATATGGATCCCTTGATCCACTGTAATTTTGAACCATTTCTAAAAAATAGCTGGTATGATGTGTCTGTTTGGTTCAATTGCCGGTCTCCTGGCAGTTGGTTCTATTCTGAGTCCTTCAAACCAGTCTTTTGGAAGTAGTGACTCATGTAGCCCTAGACTGGCCTTAGTGTCACCTAATTTTCTACATGATGAGGTGGTTTCTAGTTTCTTCACATTACTCTCAGATGATCTCTCACGGTGTTCATCTCTTGAAATTGTTTATGGACCTTGTCCCAATATACAATCCCTTATGGAATACCCTTGATTTTTTTTTTTGTTCTACCTCTTCAGGAGTCATCATAACAAAGTTGTTATAACAATCTCTAAACAGGTAGATTGGTAGATCTGATGATCCCTTATCTTTGATCTTGAAGATATAGATGATCCTCATGGCCGTTAGTTGTCTTGGCTTGGCATGCGAAGTCCATATGAGATCTTTTACTTTTCTATCCTCCCAGAAATAGACTCCGATCCTAGGATTATCCGTACTAAGCCGTTTCAAAGGCTTTAAATCTACTTGGTTGTATCCTCAAATTCTAAAGTTGGTGGTGTAAGACTAGAGGAACTAGTGCCTTGGAGTCCACCACCCAACCTCCCACTATATAGCAAGCTCGTAGCCCTTTTCCCTAGTTGGACTCCCTTTCCCACCGCCTAGTCCGGCCTTGCCCTGGTCTAGTCCGGCCTTGCCCTTGTCCTAACATTACTCCCCCCTTAAGGAAGAGTTTTCGTCCTCGAAAACAAAAGTGGAAAATTTCTTCTTAAGAACACTAATATTTTTTCAAGTGGCACCTTCCTCAGGTTGAATTTTTCACTTGATTAAAGCTTGTTGATGTACATGATGATGCGTACGTAAATCATGATAGTCCAGAATTCATTCAAGTTTATGTGGTAAGGTAGGAGGTTCAACGAAATTGACCAGAATCTGTTGGCCAATGACATTGTCGTCCCCATGTAACCGCTTACGTAAACAGCTTACATGAAACACCGGATGAATACGAGAATGTGTAGGTAGCGATAATTTGTAGGCATGATCACCTACTCGCTTGAGTATTTTGAAAGGCCCACAATATCGTGGAGATAATTTAGGTCTTGGCCTAGTTTTCAGAATTTCTAAATGTTCTGGCACATGTAAAAATACTTCCTCCCCTTCCTCAAAGGTAACTTGCCAATGTTTCTCATCAGCGTACTTCTTATACCGATCCTACGCTTGTCGGACATTTTGACGAGCGAGTTTCAACATATCCATATGGTCTTGGAGAAAATCCTTAACCTATTGGAGTTTTTTGGTTGCAAACCCCCCCGTAACAAGTGATTTAGGTTGAAAACCATACATGAGCATGAAAGGACTAAATCCAGTTGTGACATGTTTAGCACTCTTGTAGGCAAACTCGAGAATAGGTAAATATTCTTTCCAATTTGACTATTTTTTGCTAACATATGTGTGTAGCATATTCTCTAGCACTTGGTTAACTTGTTCAGTCAGACCATCTGTTTCTGGATGATCGGTTGTACTAAGGTTCAGTTGTGTACCCAGTCGTTTGAACACAGCCCTCCAAAAATGACTGTTAAACTTGGGATCACGATCACTGACAATGTTACTTGGCAAACCATACAACTTGTATAGGTAGTCCACAAATAACTTGGCTAGTTTTGGAGTCTTAATCATTGATTTGGTTGGAATAAACTTAAATAGTTTAGTCAACCAGTCTACAACCACCCATACTGAGTCATGACCTCGTACAGTGGTTGGTAAACCCACAATAAAATCCATAGAGATACTTTTCCATTTACCATTGGGAATCTCCAATGGATGTAAGGGTCCTCCTGCTTTCAGGCACTCTGCTTTGTTAACTTGACATTTTTGGCAATGCAAGATGTAATCTTGAAAAAAGCCATGTAAACCAGGACAGTAAAACTATCGTCGTACAAGAGCATAAGTCTTTCTAATTCACGGGTGCTCTTCACTTGGACTGTCATGACATTCATAAAGAATTTGGCACCAAATGTCTGTGTCCCTCGGTACACAAACTCTCCTTTTATGGAGTAGGTACCCATTGTCGATGGTGAAATGCTTCCATCGCTGTAGTTCATCACTCGACAGAGGAGAACTATGTGTGGAGGTTAAGTTACACTACCATCATTGGAGTGAGAAGGATCCCTCATTTTTACATGGCTCCGCACTTTGGAATATGCGTGATCTAGCTCATATTTTCCCTTTAGAGAATCCAAAAATTCACTACGAAGTTCCATGAACAAGAGAGAATTGATCTCCGGTATACGGCTTAGAGCGTCAGCCACCACATTGTGTCGCCCTTACGATACCAGAGCTTGGCATCATATTCCTGAAGAATCTCAGCCCACCTACCTTTCTGACCCTTCAAATCAATTTGTTGTGTAAACCATTTGATGCTTTCATGGTCAAACACAATCTCAAAATGAGCACCATACAAATAATTTCTCCATGTTTTTAAGACAGACACTATTGCATAGAGTTCGCGTTCATAAGTAGAGTTATTCTGTTGTGTTGCATCAAGATTTTTTCTTTCAAATGCAATTGGCCGCCTGTCTTGTAACAGGACTGCTCCAATAGCATGGTCACTAGCATCCATTTCCAAAACAAATGGTTTCAAAGGATCTGCAATAGCTATAGCTAGTGTTGGAGCTGTAGCTAATGCATCCTTGAGCGTATCAAAACTATGTTGTTGAGCGGGTCCCCACTAAAAAGCTTTGCCTTTTCCTTTCAGTTGATCTGTCATGAGAACAACAATATTAGCATAGTTTTTAACGAGCCGTCGATAAAAACCTGCAAATCCTTAAAAAATTGTAACTCTTCTAGATTTTTAGGAGAAGGCCACTACCGGGTTGTATCCACTTTGGATTGATCCATATGTAGGCCCGTAGCTGAAATAACATGCCCAAGATAGTGAATTTCTTCTTTCATAAAATCACACTTAGATTGCTTAGCAAATAATTTATTTGTTTGTAACAATTCGAACACCTGCCTTAGATGTTGTAAGTGTTCTTCTTCAGAAGCCCTGTATACTAGAATGTCATCGAGAAATTTACCCAAGTACGGATTCAAGACACTATCCATAAGTGCCATGAATGTTGCGGGCGCATTGGTTAGCTCGAAAGGCATAACCAAAAACTCGTAGTGTCCAAACCTTGTTTGGAATGCAGTTTTGGGTATATCAGCAAGTCAAATACGTACTTGGTGATAACCTGACTGCAAGTCTATTTTCATAAAAATACGAGCATGAGTGAGTTTGTCGAACAACTCATCCACGCGTGGAAATGGGTCCTTGTTCTTAACAATAACCACATTTAAGCCACGGTAGTCTACGCACATGCGCATATTGCCATCTTTTTTCTTCACTAATAGGATAGGAGAAGCCCATGGTGAAGAAATGGTTTGTATAAACCCTCTGCTAAGGTAGTCAGCAAGCTGACGTTCCACCTCAACATCTTCAGAGTAACTCATGCGGTAGGGCTGTTTACTGACAGGTTTACTGCCTGCAACCACATCGATGCTATGTTGCATCGATCCTATCAATCGTAATCCTGGTGGAAAATCATTAGAAAAAACATCGTGTAATTTGTTTAATAAATTTTTTAACTCACTAGCAACTTTTGCTTGTTGGGAAGTGGCCATTGCTGGAAGAGATGAGAGAGAAGCATGCAGCGTGAGGAATATTCAACAGACTCAATGTTAGAGAGAAAATGAGACAATGAGTAACAAAAAAAACTTGATCTATTTCATTATTAGAAACAAGCTGCATAAGCTCAGCTGTACATATCAATGGTGAAGAAGGTACATCCTTCTCTTCTAACAACAACACATGTGTGCCATGGGATTGGAACATCAAGCTGTTGTGCTCATAGCTATACTTCAGTGACGGTCCTAGGCTATGCAACCATTCCCTATCAAGGACCACGTCTGCCCTCTCCATGTTCATAACCTAAAAATCCAAGGATGTGGAGTAGCCTTGTACTTCCAACAAAACAGATCGGACTTGAGTATCCCAGATTTCATCATTATGTCCATTCATCATTGCTACCTTATAGTGGTGGGTACTTGGAGTTGCAATTTGAGTTTTTTCACCAATCCATAATTGATAAAATTGTGAGTAGCACCGTCATCTACCAAGATGCACACCTTGTGCCCTTGCAGAGATCCATGTATACATACTAACTCATGTGGTTCGAAGGTCTATTGCCACATGAAAGCTGTGAGACAGCATTCATGCACCACCTCGGTGTGTGTTACTTCCACTGTAGATAATCTTGAGGTAGACTCAAGAGGCAGCAATTGAGCCGTGTGCACTACTTTCTCCTTGCCATGAGCAGCAGATTTCCCCTTGGGAAAATCCTTTTGCCATGATTGCTTCCCAAGCATTGGAAACATAATTTCTCTTTCGTAGCTTTATCAAAGTCCTCAGGAGAGAGAGGACCTCTGGACCCCTTGGGTTTTTTAGATGCTTCAGAATTGGCTACTATAAATTTCCTTTTATTGTGCCCATACTATGTGCATGTATTACCATGTGTATTAGCAAGCACGTGATTATGATGTGATTTCTTTTAATCTGGATCATCCTGAATATGTGCTTTCACTATGGATTCCTCAAGTGTTTTAGGGTCTTGAGTCTTGACGTGCTTCTTAAGCTCTGGTGTCAGACCACGGATAAACCCACATACTTGCTGAAAGGTGTTTAGGCCTTCCAACTTGAGGACAACATCCCGATAGTGAGATATATATTCAAGTAATAATGGGTATTGGCGCATGGAACACGTGTCCCAAGCCGTTCAATTCCGATCTACCTCATTTGTAGGCAAAAATTCTTTTCGAAACATAGTTTCAAAAGCTGCCCAACTCTGTGGTATGATATTCTTCTCCTTGAGAGACATCCACCATGCTCATCACCACCCAGCCATGCCCTAAATAGGCCCTTGGCCTTCAAAATATAGGGACCCCCTTGACTGCATGTCCGTCCTGGCCCTTGGCCCCGACTGGTCCTACCCTTGTCCTTACATTACTCCCTCCTTGGAGAAGCGTTTTCATCCGCGAAAACACAAGTGATGGTATCTTCATAATAACACTAATGTTTTCTACCGTAACATCCCACATGGATCCAACGGTTCATTTGAGTGAAACCCGGTTCAGTAGGAGGTTCAATGAAACCAAGAGTAACATCTTGATTTTCTACATTGTTGTCCATTTGTAACCATCTGATGGTACCGATTCCTATCCAAACGTAGTGTGTAGACGCCATTTAGAACACTCATGAGCATGGTAAACGAGTTTATCACAACACAGGTGTACCAAAAAGAGTACCTCTTGTCACTTTCCATGAAAGTAACTTGCTGACATAACTCATCAGCCAATTTTAAGTCCTTGACTTGGTCCCAATTTTCATTATCAGTAAACAACCCCACCCTAACGATTGTTCAAGGTTGAGAACCTGAGTTATACATGAAGAGACTACCTAGTCGCAACATGCGTTAACTGATAGTAAGTAAACTCCAAAAAGAGCAATAAATGCTTACGAATTTGATTGCGTGGTGCTAATGTATGCACTTTGCATATACTTTAGCCCAAGATTACACTTTGTAATCTGTCAATCCCCTTAGATACTGACAGTACTGAGGTGTGTTTCCCCCACGGTTTACAGATAGTCTTCCCAGACGACTGGTAGACGGAAAATCACAATAGCGTATAACATTGTTGAGGAATCAACAATGTGCGAAATAACCATCGTGGTTAACTTAAAAAATCCACAAACACCCAAATCGAGCCATGACCTCTATTGGTGATTAGTAGACTCAAAAGTAATCTCATAGAGATAGTGCACATAGAGTGCAAAATGCTTCATAAGCAACAACCTGAGGAATATGCATGACATTCCAAATCAGCCTTTGCTAAACACTAGGGCCCATAACACCTAGTGTGCATGCATTTAGCAAAAAATAGATCCAAACCTATATTTCCATGGTGATCCTTGCCAATATTTATGGCAAATGTGATGCACCTAGCACACATTAAAAAGGAATGTAAATAGTTCTAAAAAGAAACTAAATACTTTCAGTTGCAATCTTTTGCAAGCCTTGTTGAAACGTCTGAATCACAATAGAAGGTGAAACATTGATCACTTCTAGATACAGATAATGAAACTTTTTCATTAAGAATTTATAGCCTTGCTATATGTATAAACAACCATCTGGAATGTTGTTTATCAATACTTGTACCTGGACAAGTCATTCTACGTATCCGACAATTTTTGGCCACAAAAGTGCTTCTGATACGTCGTGCTGAAAATGGTCTAGAACCCAGATTTGACCAGCACCTAGTTGGACTTTGTCGTGACACATAATTGAAATAATGGCACCAGTGTCAATCAAGAGACTCATATTCTCCACATGTGGAATATGTCTCATGTAAGGATGTGTAAAAAAGAACATCCTTCAAGTACAAGATGTACTTGTGTGTGGAGGTAACTCTAAATACTCTACGACAAGAGTGAGAGGGACCCTCATTCATTGCTCCACACTGGCTAAACCGAAATCCTTGAGTCCCTAGACCATGTTGTATCCCATGTGACAACATGTGCCAAATTGAACCCTACAAGTAGGTTCGTAACAGCATAAGACAGAAAGACAGATTGGCCACTGGGCCCAAAATACTTTGTGCCAACATGCCCTTGGCATGGTTCTGTAACATTCAAGCGTACTTAGATGTCTTGAAAAACCAAGCAAAGCATACTAAAAATGGAATAACACCAAATCAATAGATGCGTACCTAGAGATTTGAATGTAATGTTCACTTACCCGTATTCAAATGGAGAGGAGCACATCCCCTACCTGAAAAAACAAACACCAGTGCTTGCAATCCCAGCCCTTGGATTAGAATCTATGTAGTCAAACGCCTTGGTAAGACCCATTGTAGGACTGCGCAACTAGCAGTTAACGATAACCAACCATGTACAGAATGATGAGAATCAAACTTAAAAAGTTGAATTTGTCTGCTACCCCATGGTAGATTACTGGCTTCTTTCCTTGAAAGTAGAACTTGGATAGATCAAACTATTATCCTCAATGCCTATGGGGAGATGTAGCAATACCTGCCAGGTCTTACCCCAAAACAATGATGCCATAGACACTCGTAATACTATAGAGAGAGCAAGAAATCCACACAAGTAAAATGCCTAGGTCGTGTCCATAGCCATGCTGTCTCAATTGTTTGCTGCCTCTAGACTCCATGGTATAGATCAACTGATGTAAGTGTAAGAGTATCAAAAACTCAACTTGAGCATAGCACTAGAAACATATAGTGCAAAAATGACACCCTAATCCTCCGAAATAACAAGACTCTTTCTCGTCCATTAACGTCGATATGTTCGATGTGTACTCCACTGGGAAAATCTGTTCGATCCTAAGAACAATCATCCAAGGAATGCCAATAGTTGGGCCTTACCCAAGATCTGACAATGGCTAGTAGTCAGCCTATGTGTGGCTCCTAGCTCTTACGGCCATTAGTGTTCAATCGATAAACCGATGAAAACTAACGTGAATGGCATCTTGGCCCATTTCAATCGATAAACCGATGAAAACTAATGTGAATGGCATCTTGGCCCATTTTTAACTGAGTGTTAGAGCACCTTGGCTCATGCCGACTTGCAAAACATGTATGAAAAGATTCTTAGAAAGTTTTCGTTATTCTTGAGAGGAATAAGAAAAAAAAGAGAGAAGAAGAGCATGTTGGGCTAAGGAACTTTCCTTAAATTTGTAGAGTGTGTGCCCAGAATGTGTGCTCTTAGACATCTTATGCCTGAATTGCATCTTATCCTATAAGCATTCCACAATCTGTCTGTATGACGCTCTCATCGAGAGAGGCAATAGAAAACCCAAGTTAAATCTTGACCATCTACCGTGTAGGGAGGAATCTCAAAGCTCGAGCGCGATTTTTTGAGCAATCCCTAGAACGAGCGAGATAGGGCAAGGCACATATAGAAAACAAAAACCAAACATGATTTCTTAGGCGACTTCAAGCACAACAACAAAAAATTAATTCAAGATTGCATCTATTTTTTAATTGTAAAACAGCCACAAATTTTTGACAGACAAAACCCTTTCAACAAGGTTTGGGTAGAGTGTTTCCTTTGATGGGCTAGAACACTTGGAACCATTACAATGGCATGTTGATATTCCTCTCCTTGGAAATCGTTGCCCTCAAATATTGGAAGCTCATGGTTGCAATTTTCTACCACCATTGATCCTCATTGGATATAAATCTCATATTCCTACCTCTTTACACGCAGGACCTCATAGAGCTTGTTAACAATTTGGGTGTTTATTATACATTAAGCATCAGATATGACACATTGGTGTATGTATACCATGGTTGAAATTTGTCATAGCTCCATTGATCCCATAAAAAGGGTGATGAGAAACTATTCCCCAATTTCAGGCCCCCAATTGAAGGGTTAAACCACAAGCTTTACACTAAAAAGGTAAGGTTGTTGCTAGTGAAACAAATCTCATGAATAAGGAGAGTTTGTGAGCTCTTCACTTCTTCTCCTCCTCTCTCTCACGCTACCTCAAGTTACTATGGGTTGATGTACGATACCATAATAAGCATTATTAAGTTATTCTAGAGAAAACTATGGGAACTTAAAAATAGTTCTATGATTGAAATAAGGTCATTCTTTTGAGAACTCCACATTATGCTATATATTAAATTTTGGGTCAAACCATCATATGCAGCCTACCATCGAGTGGGTGGGAAAGTTGGTGGTGCTGCCAAAAAGATGGTGGTGACAAAGGTGTAAAGGGAGGTGGTAATGGTGGGGGATTATAAGGAGTGCTTTGATAAAAGAGTATGCAAGGTGGATAAAGTTTTGAACACTTTTCTTAGGACAACTTCTCCCCATGCAAGTTCTCTTTCACCCAACCATGTTGATAAACAAAAGAAACCTAGGTTTAGTATATTTCCATCTATAAATTTTGAGATTTATTCTCAAAATTCAAAGTAGAAGGTGAGAAAACCTACAAATTTTAGAGAGATTTAGTTGAAAAACCTTCTCTTAAATTTTCCATGTTCATATGAGCACTCCCCAAAGTTCCTAGACTACTTGGGATTCCTAGTATGCTTACTTGTCCATCATGCCTCGACCCAGATTGCTAACCCAATGTGCGATGACCTTATGCTGAAAGGATTTCTTGGCAACTTCTAACTCTAACTATAGAAATGGAGTGAGCCATGTCTCAAAACTGCCACATGGCAATAGGAAGTGGGTCCGTGTCTACGAATTTTCTCCATTTTCTTCAAGCCACTATACCATTTCCCTTTTACATTTTTGTTGATGAAGTAAGCAATAACCGCAAGCAGGAGATTAAATAAGTAGCATGGTGTGTTAAAGCTTGCTTATAACATGCACATTTCTAACGACGAATTTCTAACCTGGTGTCTCTTAGGGATAGTGACGGTTAGCACACTAGCTTCAGTTACAGCTTTCACATCATCCAATTTGACATTATCAGGCAGTTGAAATTGTCGAACAAAACAGCCAAGCATAATCGTACATACTAGTAGCTTTGTTATTATATAGATTTTCTTTGCAGATTCCTCACTTTTCTCATTCCAAGGCAACCTGGGATAAAAGGTGATTTGAGCACAGGGGTTTGATCACACAACCGAGAGACCCTCTCAAAGACTCTCACACTAACCATCTGACCAGATCCCTCATGATGTCCCAAGAGTCAACCTCTACAAGTAGAAAAAATAATTTTCTCAGCACAAGCTATTGTCGAAGGTCCATGCCCCTACCAGTGCTTTCTCATTATCTTGTTATTTGATTCACGCAGCGCCTATTAGCACTCATTGTCTTGCTATTGCCACCATTGCGTTAGCGATACTACTGGCACCTTTTGTATTTATTCAAATATCATCGAGTTTCCTCGTAATCTCTTTGAGGAATTTCTCTCTCGTGCGGGAGAGTTCTGGGTTGTAGAGCTGCATAGGTCGGGCGAGAAGGGAAGTGAGGGAGGTCCGTGTCAGGTTGTGACACGGAACGACGAGGGGGAAGAATCATGGTGATTAATTGGATTTATATTTAGTAATTCCGGTATGTGTGGTCAATTTAGAGTTTGTGCCCGCGATTCATTTTAAATCGTTAAAGACAAGAATCAAGCAGAGAGTGGGTACCGACTGGAGTTTATCGAAAAAATTGCAAATTAAACAAGATGCGACAGGTATAGTGGTCGTAGCACTTAAGTCTACAAATCGACATCGCTTGCAGCTTGGTTTGTTGGGAATGCTGAGGTCTCCCTAAGTAGGAGGGATGAGATTCGAAAGATCTGATGTAGAATTGAATATAGAAGTGAGCTAAATATGTGCTAACAATTTTGGAAAATAGCTTATTAGAGGGAATCTTGTGGGGATACTCACATTTTTTTGAAGGGAAACAATGAAATTTGAGAAATTGACAACAGTTGAGCGTGTAGGGGAGTCAAGACGACGAGCCAACAATAGGACAACCACACGCGCCATGGGCATGCTGGACATGCAGCCGATCTTGTAGGAAAGGGTGGAGAAATATGAAAACTTATTTTCTTTATATGAAAAGTGTCGTGAACTGAGCAGCATTCCCAGTGTGGTGGATTGGCTAGCTAAATTCAATCGCTAGCTTTTCGATCAGTGGCGAGTTCAACTCCTAGTAACATCGCACGAGAATTTTGCTTCATATGAGCCTTGGTGTAAGGAGGTAGAAGAATCTGCAAAGATTCAAACTAATTAGATAGAAGAGCTACCAATGTGTGTGTGTGTGTGTGTGTGTGTGTGTGTGTGTGTGTGTGTGAGAGAGAGAGAGAGAGAGAGAGAGAGCTAAGCTAGTCTCCATCGTTCTTTTTTTAACAAAGAGGAATTACATTTTACGAGGCAGTGTTCACCAAGAACATTTGTAGGGACGACTGTTCAGGAAAAAACATTTTTCCAAACATACAAATTCCTTGAATTTTCCAAGAGAAATTTTAATAAAATTAAGCTTATATTTTGGGGCTTTACACTATTTTTCTCTATATTGGGGTGGAATTTCTCCTTTTCTGCTTACCTGTTAATTGGCCAACTACTCGGTTCAATGTTTATTTTCTTAAAAGTAAACTTTGATCTTTTGGAATTTAGGAGGTAGTCTATCCATTGATAACCCTTTTTGTTGTGGTTCATGAATATATAACAAATGATAAATATTATGTTGAAGAGAAAATTTACCATATCGTGTACAAACACTTGCTCGGGTTTGTCCTTGCGCGGAAAAAATCGCTCGGTGCATGGTAACACTCCCGTGTAGGGTCGTGGTTGTATGAGGATGACTTGAAAGGGGCACCTTGCAGGTGAATCTAGTCAAAATTTTAGGTTCTTTTTAGTATTGTTGAGTGTTGATAGCAACCAACAATCCATCCGTACTCTGTCCTTGACAGAGTTGCAAGTGTGTTAGCGGAAGCGTAATGCATGAAGCGGAAGAATTGAATTTACGTCACTAGCATGCCTTGCATAAAGAAGGGTAATCCCTTGCGTAGAGAGATGGCCTCAACCGTGAGAACAAAAATGTAAGTAACTTGCACATTTTAGACTGGTAGGGATTCTATGAGCTGATATCCCCTATTTTGCCAGTTCCCTGAAGTCGGGCTTCCTATAAAATTGCCAAGTAAAGTGTAAACAGGAAGAAACATGAAAAACTTAAACTTGGCTAACCTGGTCGTTGTTGCTGCAACCAGTTGTCATGAAATTTGGAAGGAAAAACTCGTTCCAAAACGGCTTATAACCTTATCTGCAGAGACGCCATCGTATATCCTATACACATGTCTGGTACATAATGAAATAACCTGCAATATGAATTAACCTACAAACACATTGCCTATTTCTTTGCAATTTTGTATGGTCAAACCATATGCCAAACGTGCAAAGTCTCCATACGAACTTGAGCAATTATGAAAGCCGTGCTTCACATAAATACTTCTATGCTCATAGCGTAGAGATATGCTTGCCAATTTACAAAGCAAAAGAAAGTTGACGTTGTTGAGCATTTACTGATAATCAACCTTGTTGAATTGGCCCTATGTACTGAAAGGCAGAAAAACTTGCAAAATATGTACTGTGTACCTGCTTGGCTTGATTACATTGGCTTTGGGATATACGTAAATATTGTCCTTGACATATGTAGATATGGATCTCTCCTTCTAGAATCCTTGCTTCCCCCAAGTCAGCGACCGTGGCCGGTCCAGCCCTTACTTGCTAGGTAACTTTGCCCTGTTGGAGCCGTGTTCATTGTGAAAACATAATGGAAGTACCATCGTGTAGCTTATGATGGTGGTATATCAAAAGTAATTCCCACCACTCTGTGGCTTTGTCGAGCAAAATGCCGTACCCAAGGCATGTAAATACTTACCTTAAGGGCACAAAGAAAGCGTAAACAAAGAAAATAAAAATAAAAAGAATTAGTCGGCCATGCCAACGTCTGTACCATACCCATTGCAGGCATTGCATGTACTTTCCTGAATGCAGTTGAATAACAATATCAATTGGCAGCAACCTCGAAACCGTTAACCATTTGTGCATGTGTTTCCTGAAAACTTTAGTCAAATACGAAAATTGTAAACATTATTGAGATATGTACCTCCCTTGCATGTCAGTGGCATTTGGATGAATCTTTCAATCCGATGACAAGCTGGTCGCAATGTGGCATGAGCCGTCGACTTCATGATGTATTTGCTTACTATCCTTCCTTGACATGCTGCAGACTCGCCCTCCGTGCTATCCGTGTCCTTGCAACATACCTTGCGCAATGTGCGTATCTGGCTGCCATGGTTCAACTCCCGAACTGGTCCAAAGCTTTCATAGCCCGTGGGCCAACACCCTAATTGGGGGTGGTTAAATTTAGGGCAAATTTACTTTAAAAAAAAAAAATAAATAAACTGTAAGCTTCCATGGTGGTTGCCGCTACAACGCAGGGGAAAAGTTCGCATTCAAAACCCGCTACTTCATTCAGAATTTCATCCAAGAAAGGGAGAGGAAAGTGGTCTCTCTTTGTAGCTGCATTTAGTGGTTTGTAGTCAACACATACCCTCCACTTACCATTCTTTTTAGGCGTCACCACTACAGGTGACACCCATTCTGAGTTTTCTACATGATAGATGAATCCCGCCTCCAGCAGTTTCCTTACCTCGGCCAAGAGTGCCTTTTCTTGTATGACCCCCAGTCGTCGTAGCTTTTGCACAACTGGTTTTACCCCTTCGTTCAGCTTAATATGATGTTCCACCACTGTAATGCCTGTGATTCTTTCATAGTTGTCAATGAGCAGGTTAGGAAATCCCATCAACATTTGCAAAAAACTATCTTTCTCCTCAAGTGTTAATTCCGTAGACAACATACCCTTCAACCTACTTCCTCCTAGGCCAGGTAATTTTCTCTCCTCTTCATTGGGTTTCCCTTTTGGTGATGGATCACCAGTTATGCTTACCCTTTGTGGATCCTTCATAATGATACCCATCACATCAATGGAACTGTCACTTTCGTCGGTGGATGTGGTCTCCTCCTCAGAACTGGAAGATTCGCTAGTGTTTTCATCTGCCGATGTTTCCAGATTCATTTGCTTCTGCTTGCCAATCCTCATGTCGTAGTAGATTGTCTCCCCTTTCTTACCGGTCATGCGTAGAAGGCCAGTACCCCAGCCCTGTTTTGCCTTCATGGCCATCAACCATGGCCTTCCCAAAATTAGTGGATAGCCCTCCCCCTTAGTAGGCATTACAAAAACATCTACCTCTACCTCAATGTTGAAAGCTTTGATTTTCACGACACTTAATTACCACACCCACACACTTTACTTTTGCGTTGTTTGCCATCTTTGCCTTGCATGGAGAAGGCTTGTCAACCTCGAGCCCTAATCGAAGCATCATAGCTTCGCTCATTACACAGATTTGTGCACCTCCATCAATGTAGGTGTTTCCAACCCTCTTTCCTTTTATGTTTACGTTGACAATTGGAAGGATGTCATCCATGTTGCATCCCGAAATTTCTCCGGCTACCTTTGTTTTGGAGCGTCTTGTACTTACCATTTTAGACCATTGTCGCCTTACTTTTGGTGCAAGATGTAGCAGCTGTGGCCATGTAATCTTTGGTCCTTGCTCTGCCACATCCAATGTTAGATCATAGGGCTTAGAACTTTCCCCTAGCTAGAAGTCAGTGATTCCCAATTTCCGTCGTGGCCTGGATGGCCTCTTGCTAGTTTCTCCTCTCATGCTTCTCTCATCATCTGATTGTGTAGCTTTCTCCCTCCTAGATCTTTTCACAGTCATGGCTTCAAGTGGTTCTAAAAAGGTTACCTTCTTCTTACCCTTGTCCCTCTCCTTTGCTCTGGGTGGATCCACTACTACGTCTTTTCCTTTCTCTTCTAGCCTTATGATGTTTACAGGGCGATCAGGTGGTGGGGCTGGTGGAAGAGGTGGGATGGATGCTTGTAGTGGTGTCTCGGGTGGACGTAGAATTTGTGTTGGTGGTGGTGGTGCTCGGGGTGGGGGTGTTCTTTCTCTAGGGGGTGACAATTGGTTCCTCCTACCTCCTCTATTATAGTTTTGTCGTGGTTTGGGACAGTAGTACGTACCGTGACCGTCTTCTCTGCAGTTGTAGTAATGATACTCCCTGTTTTGTCGTTGTGCTCGGACAGGGTTTTGATCTCTTTCTTGACTCCTCCCTTGCTGTATTAAGTGGACAGACAAATTCTGCAGTTGGTTAGTAATATGGGCCAACATATCTTGTTGGTCATCTCTTACCCCAAGAGTCGGTGGTGGTGGTATGGTGGTTGTCGTAGTTGTTGGTCGACGCGATTTTCCTGCTTCTGTTGACTCGGTTTCTTTGGCTTTCATTCGCAGCTTCTGGTCCTTAAGGCAAGCAATCTCAACGACTAACTCGTACGTAGCCAAGAATCTACCTTTCACCTTCTCCTTGAGAAGCGGCCATAAGCCATGCGTGAACCGATCTTTTTTTAGGAAATCGGGTGCGGCTTCCCCTCTTGCCAGTGACTCAGCCCACCATTCCCACAAATCCACAAATTTGGACTCATAGGTGGCATATTCTAAAAGACCCTCCTGCTTCAAGTCTCTCAACTTGTCCCACAACTTTTCTGAACTGGTACCTCCCCCAAAGCGCCTCTTAAAAGAGGTTTTTAAGGGTTCCCAGTCATCCTTGGTTGCTTGTGGAAGTGCATTGTACCATGATCTAGCTTCTAGCTTCATGAGATGCTTAAAGATTCTAACCCGGGATTCATCCGTATCTTTGTTGCTCACTACACATGCTACTTCAAAGTCATCTAGGAAGTCTGTTACCAAATCCTCCCCCTTCTTTCCTTTAAATGTTGGAAATGCTACACTTGCCATGATTACTGAGAGAGAGCTAGAAAGCCACACTGCTTAACTTGCAAAAGTTTTTTTCTTCGTTACAAGGAGGCGTGTATACCCTCTTATACTAGGACATAGATTAAAACTTCAAACGGTACATTGCCTTGTACCAAAGGTAGGAAAAATGGTTGATCTGATGCCAGAACCTCAAAAAATCTCTCCCCACCCAGCATGGTGTCAATGACGTGCTTGTAGTGAGCCTTCAAATCCAGTATCACCTTGATTGAGCGTACACGTGTTGGTATGTGTGATCTGTCTTGAGATAGGTTGTACCGATTCATGTGAAGTTTAGAGGTGCTTTGTCACTGTCCAAGCTTGTGGGAGAGGGTGGTGTTCTTTCCTGAAACAAACTCAGTAGATCCCTAGTTTCTCTAGTGAGAGTGTGAGCCAATGATTCCGTTATCTGTGCTGCAGCATCAGGTGCGACTTGATACCTGACTGTGATAATTACCTCGGTGACTTGAGTTACCCGATCCTCAAAGTAGAATAGTGTTGATTCTCTATTGTGTAGAGCTCCTTCCATTTTGTTGTTGTGGGTTGGTTGTAGGTTGCGGACATGGTTTCGACCTTCTCCTTCTTCTTCTTGGCACTTGGCCTATGTATATCCACTGGGTTTGGCGTGTTGGTTGACTCTCCCACTTCAAATCGATTACCGTTATGCCTGGCACTCGAGCTTCGATGGAGATGCGGAGTTCATCTAGTTGTGCTTGGAGCTCTTCTTCTTCTGTCGTCCAATTAACAAATCCTGCTAGCCATTCATCCATTCACAATAGTTTAGGGGTTTCAGTCTTGTAAACTGACGGGTTTCATGAAAAGATCCTCAGTGGGAGCACCAAATGACGGGAGCAAAGCGAACCCCGAACCCCCGACGGCCTCTAAAACACCGGGGACCGAATGGAGCGCCTCGAGCCTGTCATGGTAAAGCAAACAGGGGCACCACCTAGCTTCAGCGGCTAGGACGCAAACAACACACCACCATAACAAAGTTTTCATCCAAAAGAGATGGATGCTTGGGAGTAATGATGAAGAGGAAAGGGAATGAGATCAAGTGAGAGAGAGAGAGAGAGTGAGGGAGGGGGTATAGCGGCTTAGTACTTAGGCACCACAAAAGGATGGCAAATCCGCACACCCTTCACACATACACAAGCTCACTCCAAACACAAGATTAGGTGGCGATTCCGCACACCTCACATGGGCAAAACATTGCAAGAAAACATACTCACAAAACCTCAAGCTTTATTTAGAGAATAAGGCAATGAAATGGGGAGCATAGGGTAGGGGAATGAGAAGGGAGAGAGTGGTAGAGCACATGGCGGATAGGTGGGAGTTGATGGCGAAGACTCGCACGAGGGTTATGGCCATCATCCTTCATTTAGTTGCCCTTCATCTTCCATAGCCAAGGGTGTAGAGGTCATGCTCAAAACAAGCATGGTGATTAAGGTGATGGTGATGGTGTGTGTATGTGTGTGTGTGTGTGTGTGTGCACTAGGCACACACAGTGCATAGTGTGTTCTTTGGTGATGTTGTGTGTGTATTTAGTGTGATGGTGACCCCTCTTTATATAGGGGAGGAGGAGGGAGGAATTCTAGAATTTAGAAATGAAGAAATCATTATCTACATAGGCCATGTGACTGTGGGCCCCACTTGTGTGGCTGTGTGTAAATGTGCCAGAACAGCAGTCTCATGAGAGAGAGACTAAGAGAGAGAGATGGGTTGATGAAAAAAAGTGAGAGGTGACATGGAGAATAAAGTAATTACAAGAGGGGAGAGAGGGGAGTGTGTTTAGAGGTAAATCTGTGTACAGATGTGTGTGAACACAAGAAAAATCAGGTAACTACTGGGTGGGGATGGGTCTGTGGGCACCTTTTTCAGTGAAACTGAGTGTGTGTGAGTGTGGGGAAGGTTATTTAGCTACAAGACAAGAGATATGGCTCCCTTTAGAGAGAGAGGGGGGCATTTGGGTCATGGGATATGATAGGAGAGAGAAAGAGGGGATGGGGTATACTATTTTGGAAGATAGGGTAAGTTGCATGTGAGTTAGGGTGCATTATTGGTGAGTTATAATGCATTATTGGTGAGAGGTGGGGTAGCTTGAGGGGAGAGAGAAAGGAGAAAGGACAAGGGGAAGAGAGAGGGGGTTGACCTTTTGAGTGGAGGAGAGGAAAAGGGACACACGGCGGGGCAATAGTGAAGAAAAAAGGAGGCAAGGTGGGGATGGGCTACCCCGCAGGCATGAGGTGGCCTATTTTACCTTTCTTATATATTTACATAATCATACTTTATTTTTTTCTTACTTTTTCCAATGCCTTTTATCACTCCCTCCCTAAGAGGGGGTTTTCATGGGGTGGGGACGAGAGAAGAGTGGTATAGGAGCTTGGCTTGTGAAAAGCCCCCATCAGTGCCTTCATGATTCTCTTCCAACACTCTGTAAAGCTCCTCCCGCCAAGGTACACGTGTCAGCACGAGATCAGCCCCTTTCATGTATCAGAAATCACCAATCAATTTGTACCTGTATGCTCTACGCACAAAGCCATACTTCTTAGACTTCTGAATCTCCTTTGGAATGATTCCTGTTAGCAAAAACTTCTCTTCTTGAGCCAAACTTTCCCGGCCATGATAAAGAGGTAAAGTGGTCCTCAACATAAATAGCTCCCCAATCATGCCTTGAGCTGCTTCATGTGCCTCTCCATTTAGAGCACGTTCAATGTGTCTGATGAGCCATGCTTCGAACTTTTTTAACAGGCCTTTAATTCTGAAGCACATTTCCTTCAATGAGGTGTTCTTTCTCTTCCACACACCCAGCACTTGCTTCACCACTAACAAGGCATCAACTTTTTTGCTCAACCTTCGAACCCCATGCTTCAAAAAAATGTGTATTCCGGCTTCCAGAGTAGCATATTCAGCCTCATTGTTACTATGAGCATCCAATTTGAACCCTCTCTTGCATACTAGCTTCCCCTCTGGATCATAAAGTGCTATACCCCCTGAAGCTGCATCATGGATCTTTCTGTATGAACCATCAAAGAACAACACATGTGCATTGCTGATCTATGGCACTTCTTCAACTACCTTTCTCACCACCTCTTCCTTAACAATAAGGGGATTCTCCTTGTAGGTCAACAAATCAGCTAGGGTAGCCCTTGTACTATCTTCCACTAGAAAAGAGAACTCAAACTCTTGCAGCTCAATTACCCATTTCTTCACCACATTTGACATGTTAGTACCATTAATTAACTGTGGCAAAAAGGCATAACTTGTCAAGAAAACAAAAGGCCGTGGTAGCAAGTAATGACGAAATTGTCGACAAGCAAATATTACACTGGCCATCACTAGCTCTACTTCCGAGAACTTTCTCTCTGCTACCAACTTCACTCGGCTTGCACAATACACTGGCCTCATATAATGGCTGTCCTTCCCCTTTTGCAATAGCATGGCTCCAATGGCATCATCCCCTACTGATGTATTTACATAAAACACTTTCTCCCAATCACGAGCCTGCATGGCTGACAACCCCCCTAACACCTCTTGATACACTTCTTCACACTTGTCATCCCATTGCAATGGATCATGCTTTGCCACATGCTGTAATGGATAAATAAGCTGCGAAGACAATGGAATAAACCGTTCCATGTACTTCACTTTGTGTATAAAAGTTGCCAATTGCTTCGTACTCGTAGGTGATGGAAGAAGAATAATAGACTTAACCTTATCTGGATCAGCGTCAATGCCATTTTCTGACACCATATGGCCCAATAACTTCACCCTTGGCTTTGCTAGATGACATTTCTTTGGATTTAGTTGTCCTCCACATTCATCATATCGAGCCAATACCATCTGAAGCTTCTCATAATGTTCAACCCTACTGCTATAAACATAGAAGTCATCCATAAAAGCTTTAACACAACTACCAATGAATGGTTCCAACACCCAATTTGCTCTCTCTTGATAGAAGGAAGGTCCATTTGACAACCCAAATGGAAATACTGTGTAGCAATAGCAGCCCCATGGAGTAATAAAAGTGGTCTTTGTGCGGTCTTTAAGAGCAATCTTCAATTGAAAATAGCCTGAAAAACCATCACACACATTGTACCTCTCATAACCTGCCACTGAAACCAAGATCTGATCAATGAATGGAAGATGATATGGGTTCTTCTTAGTGGCTACGTTTAAGGGTTTAAAATCTACACAAATTCTCCACTTCCCATCCTTCTTTGGACTGACTACAACTGGACTCACCCATTCTGTGGTCTCCACAGGGACTATGAACCTTGCCTTCAACAACTTGTCCACCTCTTCTCGCAAGGCTTCCATTTTCTCTTGACCCATCCTTTTTAGCCTTTGCCGCACTGGCTTAGCACCTTCTTTCAGCTCTATATGCATCTCTTTGCCCTTGAACCCTCTGATCTCTTCATATGAAGTAATGAACAAATCAGGAAAACTAGCCAGCATGTGCAAATAAATATCCTTCTCCATAGCTGAGAGGTCTCCACTGATCATTTGTGTCATCAATTCCTGCTTCTTTGACAACTCAACCTTGGTTTGCATCAGACCTTCAATCACTTTATAAGGCCCTTCACTTTCATCTTCAACCTCATTCGCAAATGCAACTAAACCAAACTCTTGGATTTCTTTGTCCATCAAAAGAAATGCAACATCAGCATCCTCATCACTGTTTGTAGTGCTATCACTGTCCTCATCTGTCACCGTGGAAGAGTCTTCATCACTAGACTCATCCTCATCTTCATACAACTCGTCTAATCGTTTCCTTGTGTCCATATTATAAAGCTTCTTGGTACCTGTCTTTCCATAGAGGCTAATCGTACCATGTCACCAATCTTGAACAACTCCCAGTGCACGTAACCATGGTCTGCCCAATATAATAGGATATGCTCCCAACTGTGCTGTCATCACATGAAAATCAACCACCGCCTTTGCATCATATGCCTCCACTTCTAAGCTCTTTACAACACCCAAGCATTTTACTTTTTGAAGGTTTGCCAGTCTGATCTGAAAACCTGACACCCCAGCCACTGTAAGACCCATCTTCTCAACGCATGAGTGTGTTATGACGCATATTTGGGCTCCGCCATCCACATAACCTTGTCCCAAATTTTTCCTTTTATGCGACACATCTACTATTGGACAAATGTCTGGTAGCTCATCCATTGCCAACACCTTTACTGAACCTCTCTCTGGCTCTTTCTCCATTGGGTTAACCATCCTCTTCCACGGTCGCTTTATCTTAGGCACCATCTCTATAAGCTGCCCAAAAGTAACATCTGCCTTCTTGCTCGTCAGATCCTCCTTCAAGTCATAGCTTAATTGCCCATCCCCTAGTGGAAAATCTGAAACATGAAACTTTCGACGAGCTCTCCTTTTCCTCTTGGCCTTGACATCCTTTCTTCTTACTAGGACCTAGGGCACTTCTTCCTTCCTTATCCTCTGTGGTCCTCTTCCCAATAGGCATCACTAATGTATCCTCTAGCTTTGATGCCTTCTCCAAGGTGACTACACTTAGCACTTTTGTCTTTTCCTTTTCCTCTTGGGTTAATCCACTGGTTCCTTCACATCCCTTAATTTCGATGCCATAATCATTTGACCTAGTTAACACCTGTCTAGAACCATATTTGGCATGCATTGATCGATTGGGCGGCCAATATCTATTGGTTTAATTGGGTGACCTAGTCACTTTGTAAGGGCACCACATTTTGTATACACATCGGCCAAAGCATTGCCAAGCTCCTGGATCTTTCTCAAGAATCCCTTGTCGAGCAAGGCATATCCCACAATCAATACATTCCATGAGACGTCATTTGGACAAAGAGCTCAACAAGAACTTTTTGTGTTTTTGTAGCGCCACCACATTTGGCATATAGTTCACCAAAACATCCCTAAATTTAGTTGCTCATTTTTAATTTCGTGGGTATGGTGCCACTCACCTTCATGATGCAAGTATAAATGATTGCATTTGAGGAAAGGCTTTCCCTTCGCCTTCAGTTATGGACACCATCATGGCAACAACGAGCAACATATTGGCAAAAAATCATATGCTAACACTCAGTCAACAACTAAGACACACTTTAACTTGTTATATCTTTTTTCCATGGGTTCCGATTGATGCACAATGACTTTCTACTATACTGAGTACTACCCTCTCGAATTGTTTCTCCAAAAAACACTAGATGGCACAACGATTGAGCGGACCAAATTGGTACGTAACTAGCCCCCGATGAATATTTAATGGCCAATATCTTGACAGCTGGAACTCTGATCACTGATCTAAAAAGACCGATGCGCTCGACAAAGTGAGCACTTTAGGCCCATGCATTCATTTAATTTTTTTCCACTCAGCTGCAGTTACGCAATTTGATACATATCTGCAATTGACTCAAACATCAAATTGCCATAACTTTTTCATCGTAGCTCCAATTGACCAGCCGTAAAGACAAGCCGATAGAGAACTTCAAGCACTACAGTTCTAGATCATAATCTCCCATTTGTGCTCCCTTCAAGCATATTACTTTTTAGCATTATCAAGGCATCTATTGGCCCTTTTTAGGTGCATTTGGCATACATTAACTGTTAAACTTGGCCTGTTAGCAAGCCATGATCACTGCTCAATAAATGTGTAGGCTTGAAAGAAGCTTAGCATGCATTTATCTACTCTTTTTCCCATCATGGAAGTAGAGCTACATGACACCGCTATGGCACCTGCAGTCGTATTTTCTCTTTCTCTCCCTCTCAAAGCTCACACCTCTCTCTCTCTCTCTCTCTCTCTCTCTCTCTCTCTCTCTCCCCCCCCCCCCTCCTCCCCCTCTCCTTCACACACACGCACATGCACACGCACATGCGCACGCACGCACGCGCACACACACACACACACACACACACACACACATGTACAATCAATTTTTGATGGAGTGTTCCATCACTCGATGACCGTTGAAGAGGAGAGAGCGGACCTCAAGAGGGCTCTACACAAGAGGACCACAAGAAGACTTGAATGCTAGAGGAACACAAGAGGTAAGCTTCTACACATCCCCATCCCCCCCCCCGCCCAACCCCATTGTCTTAAACACACATACACATTAGAAAAGTTATATTCAAAGATTTTGTACCTCATTCATGTTTGGTGTAGGTGCTTCTTGCTTTCTTGGTTGACCTAACTTTGCTTGTTTGATTGTTTGTTGTAGGCGTGTGAATAGTTTGTAAATACTTGCTTGTTTGCTTGGTGTGTAATTAGGGAGAGAGGAAAAAAGAGGGATAAAGATAGATTAGCATTGATTTGATGGGGTTAAAGTTAAATTAATGTTAAAGTAGAGATTAACGTCGATTTCATGATTAATTTAAATAGATGTTTAAGGAGAGAGAGAAAAAGTCAAATTAAACATCACACCTACACATTAAACTTCTTGTATGTTTAATGTTAAATTAGTGTTAACTTAGAGTGAATTGATGTGTATGTTAAACTAGAGAAATAAAATAGAGATACAAAAGAGGAAAAAAACATGAGGTATTAAACATTAGAAAAAGAAAAAGTGATAGAGTATGATAAATTATACATTAAAAAAAGGGTTTAAAGGGAGATTAAAAAGAGAAATAATCAATTTAGTGTATGTGAAATTAGAGAATGGAAGACAGGAAAAGAGTGAGAGGGAAGAAAAGAGATGGGAGAAGAGCGATTAGAGGGAGGAGAAGTGTAAGAGAGAAGATAAAAGGTATAGAGATAGAGATTACGTGGAGAGAGAGTCAAGATTAGGGGATAGAGAAAGTAGAGAGAAGGGAGAGATATAGATTATATAGATAAGGTTATGATTTAGAAAGAGATTAGAGTGTAGAAAGGTGTACATAGAGTAGATAGAGTGGGGGTAGAGATTAGATAGAGAGGAAGAGTTTGTAGAGAGTAGCAATAGAGAGAGTCGAGATTAGGAGATAAAGAGAGTAGAGAGAGGTTAGGATGCAGATAGAGGGTGTAGAGTTTAGGTAGATAAGATAGAGAGAGAGGATACATAGAGAGTGTAGATAGAAATTAAGACGAGGATAGACAGATAAAGTTAGGATTTAAGAAGAGATAAGGGTTTAGAGAGAGGTGTGGATGGAGTAGATAGAGAGGATGTAGAGATGGAGGATACATAGATAGTAAAAATAGAGGAATTACATGTAAAGAGAGAAATTAGGATATAGATAAAGAGAGTAGAGATAGAGATTAGGTAGAGAGATATATGGATAGAGGTTAGGGTGTAGAGAAAGAGTAGAGGGAGGTTAGGATGTAGATATGAGTAGAGAGGGTGTAGATAGAGAGAGGGAGGATACATAGAGTAGATGTGGACAGAGTAGATAGAGAGGGTGTAGAGATTAGGTAGAGAGGAAGGATATGTAGAGACTAGAAATAGAGAGTGTACATAGAGAGATTAGGTGTAGATCTACACCCTCTCTATCTACCTCTATCTAAATCCTCTCTCTACACCCTCTCTATCTAGGTGTGTAGATTAGGTAGAGATTAGTGTACAAAGAGAGGTAGATAGATGGATAATAATATTCTATCTACCTCTCTCTACGTCCTCTCTCTTTCTCTATGCAACATTGCAACCCTAGACTTAGCTTTCTTGCATCGTTCTCAGCCTCCCCTGGGCGAGGGGCTACCTTGTGACGAGCGTTCACACAACCTTGCCCTCCCAACCAACACCGCCTTGCCCACACATCTAATCCTTTGCACAATTTTGACTTTGTCAAAGATACCCACAACCCGAACTTTGTCGGACTAGCCCAACCTCGACTCTGTCTCAGCTGTCCTCAACTCTCAGACTCATCTTGATCACCGACTTTGACTCTATTCGACCTGTCCATGAGTCTCTAGCAATGATGCTTCAAATCTCTTCATAAGAAGGATGTGCCTATCATGGCCACTCGTTTTTGAAGTGTGCACTTGTTTACTTGTTTAAGCAAAATCGCTACAAATACGGTGAGTGCTCTATTGTGATGTATGCATTGCACTAGTGCTTTACACAAAGGAAGAAATCATTTGATTGTAACATGATAATTACAATTTGATTTTCACATTAATATATGTTTCGAAGAATTCTTTTATGTTCATCTTAATGTAATATTTGCTAATTTATTTTTTACTACATATTGAGAAAATGAATCGTCACGACAAGGCCAAGCAACCACTTGCGTCCCATTGTGTTTTCTCATTGCGGCGCAAACGATTCAAAAGAGTCTTATCTACCTATTACGTGTTATGCTTGTACATACGCGGGCCAAATTACGAAAGGAGGGAGACTCCCTGATTAAGAATGGCTGCGTTTTCTAATGATCTCATCATCCTGCTCCTGCTCCTCATTACCCTAGTCATGCAGCGACCGAGCTTCCCTCTTTCAGCGGGCCTTACATTATCCGATACGCCAGATCTGGGAGACAGCGTCTTCACAGCGCCCATTATGCACAGCCACTCCTTGTGGCCGCCCTTGCCCGTTGACGACGGACCGGAGGATCATGCATCGGCCACGTCCGGTAGACGCGGGCTGCAAGACACGCCCATTTCCTCCGGCGAATATATGAGCCGGATCGGTGTTTATATGGTACAGCTGACTGTGGGTGGCGGCAGCCCTGACAGCCGGCGCAAGCTCTTCATGATCATGGACACGGCCAGTCCCCTCACCTGGCTCCAATGCCAGCCCTGCGTATCCTGCCACCCGCAGCTAGAGGATGTGCCCATTTTCGACCCCGCCGCCTCCTCTACTCTCCACAACCTCGCCTACGACGATCCGCTCTGCGTTGCTTTCCCTGTCCGCACGTCCAGCCTCAACGGCCCGCCCGGCAGCCTTTGCACGTATTCCATTCGTTACGTCGACGGTCTCACAACCAGCTCCGGCCGGCTCGTTACGGACACGTTCACGCTAACGTCCGGCCACAGCTTCCAGTCGATGCCCTTTGGTTGCAGCTTCAATACCGAAAACAGACGCGAGATGGGCGCGGCCGGGCTTCTTTCCTTGGACACTAACTTCTACTCTTTTCCATCGCAGCTGCAGCGGAGAGGATACTCCAAAAGATTCTCCTATTGCCTTCCGCCGAGGTACTCCAACGCGAACTCCACGCTCACGTTCGGCGGGCCGATCCCACCGAACACCGACTTCACGCCGCTTTACCGACCACTAGAAAGTGCCGCTCTAAAGCGCAAATACTCTTTAAAGCTAATGGGAATCAGCGTAGGCGGGACGGTTCTATCCATTCCACACTACCTCTTTGACATCGACCTCGAGACCGGCCGTGGAGGCTTGATCATTGATTCCGGTGCCACGGTCAGTACTCTGCCTCGACTTGCCTACCGGGCATTGAGGGACACCATCACGCGAGCCATTCCGACACGATTCCGCATCACCCACTTCTCAACCCCCAGGTTCGATACCTGCTACGTCCTCCAAAGCTCGAGCCGTCCCCATCTTCAAGACTTCTATAGCAACGTGCCGTCCGTTACATACCACTTTGCAGATGGCGTCGACCTTCATCTTCGTCCCGACGTCGTCTTTGTGCCTCGTGAGGCCTCCAGCAATCGTATTTGCCTCTTCATCGTTGCTGATGTGTCTACGAGGAGCTACCTTGGCAACGTGCAACAACAACACACTCTCTTCACCTTCGATGACGACAATAGTAGGGTTGGCATTGCACCAAATGCTTGCTAGCAAGCAAGCCTCGTAGCTACTTTCATACATAAATCACGATTATTCATAAGTTTACTACTTTCATAGGCAATACTCCACTTTATTGTGGTTTCTATTTTTTTGATCAATAATTTGTCCACATCATATTTTTCCAATTTTATTTTTTGGTTACTGGCTACTGATTGCTCCGACTATGAGAAAATAAATAGGGTCGGACAGTTGATGGGGGTTGGGTTTGTGAGACTCTCTCTCTCTCTCTCTCCACATGAAAGGCCTATGAGCTCTAGATTTATGAACTCACTTCGAAATATTCCTACAATGTTAAAGGTCTCTTCTTCTTCTCTCTCGTCTCCTTGCATAAAGCAATGTTGTTATCAAATTGTCAAGCAAAAAGTGACCAAAGTTAAATAGTGTAGTGTTCGATCAATGTGAGAGTGTACATGTGTATGTAGATAGTATTACAAGCTCTAATATTAATTACAAAATGCCATGATTGAATTGGTCTTGTTGCATGAATAAGGCATGATGCTACTAGCTTCCATTCAAGTTTAATCTTGTGATGACTCATTCACTACCAAATCTCACACAAATCTTCGAGGTTAAGATTTGTCTTATTAGCCTGCCACTAGCTCATTCTGTCATAAAATATAATATCTAACCAACCCAAATGCTTTTCTCATATTAAATTGATTATTTAATGTGGGAGAATAAATGGAAACAAGGGTTAAAATATAAACATGTGCTTTCAGATCTATCTCAACACGGGAGCAATGGTAAAGGGGTCCAAATGAGAGATGGTCTGTCAAAGAGAAAGACTAGTTAATGGAGCTTAAAGACCATAGGGTTAGCTTCATTAAAGACCTCCAAAGGTTAGTATTAAAAAGTCCTTTGACTTTAGGTAAGCTAGGGATGAGCTTGAGGTGGGAACCTGGACCAAGCTTGAGGTGCTTGTCGTTGATGATATGTCATAAAATCTAATATGTAATATCTAACCAACCCAAATGATTCTCTCATATTAAACTGATCACTGGAGAATAAACGAGAACAGGGGTTAAGATATAGACATGTGCTTATAGATCTATCTCAACATGGGGCAAATGGTAAAGGGGCCCAAATGAGAGATAGTCTATCAAAGAGCAAGGCTAACCAATGGAGCATAAGACCTTAGGGTTAGCTTCATTGAAGACCTCCAATAATGTGTGTAAAAGTCCTTTGACCTTAGGTAAGCTAGGACTGACCTTGAGGCGAGGGAACCCGACCCAGCTTTAGGTGCTTGTCCTGCTTGTCGCTTAATGACTAAGGTGCTTGAGGTGCTTGAGATGCTTGAGGTGCTTAATTATCTGAGATGCTTGAGGTGCTTGACATGCTTGAGATGCTAGGGTTGCACTTAAGGTGAGAACCTAGCCCAAGCTTAAAGTGCTTAACGACCAAGCTTGTGGTGGGAACTAGGCCTATGTATGAGGGGCTTGAGGTGTCAAAAAGTCAAATATTCAATCCCTACAAGGAGGGGGCGATCCCTACATGAGGGGGGATGAGAGAGAACACCCACACACTCACACAAGGCATGCATGGTACAAAGAAATCAAGAGGGACACTTGTCAAGTTCCTCCTCATGTTGCCCTCATGGTGTGCCTGAAGCCTATTGGTTGGCCACCCAAGGGGTCCAATAATAATTTAGGAGATTTAATTAATTGATTTAGCATTAATCTAGCGCTCTCTCTCAAAGGGGAAAGGGGGACACTTGTCTAAAGGCTACCCTTGCTGCTTGTAATGCCTCCTGCTTGTGATTGGCTAGGCCTGGAGGGGTCCAATGGACTTCAAGCATGAGCTACAAGGGGGGGTCGACCTAAGCAAGCTAGGGGGTTGCTTAGTGGGTATACTCACCCCACACACACTTACAAACACTCTGATGGTGTGCTATGAAAAGTGCAAGAGCTCCCTCTCCTTCTCCCAGCAAGTAGAGGTTGAGAGCCTACACCAACACTCTTGGATATGGAGTGCAAATCCAACCAAGAGCCATGCTTCAATGCTTAAGCTTGCCATCTCCTTCTTCTTCATTACTATGCTATTATGTATGCTAGAAACAAGAGTTATAATAAGTGAGGAACTAATTCTTTCTCCTACGAAATGTTTCTTCTTTCTCTTCCCTACCCTCATTCCCTGCTAGTTCTCTCCACCTTCGAAGGTGTTTGAGGTCTTAGGACTGAGTCTTGGGATAGTTAAAGCTTTCTTCAAGTTTATGTTATGTTTGTGATGCATGAAGCTTTCCATCTTCATTGCATCACCTAGGTCACAAGGAACACAAAGATTGTATTGTAACAAAATTCTCTTAAGGGGAGAAATCATAATACAAATGCCTATTGGAGGGGGGACCGGCTCCGCATAAATCCGGTACTCAACTGTTGTCATGTTCTCTAAATTATCTCTCTTGCAAAAGTATTTTTCATGCCAAGTTAACTAATTTCTATGATTATGTTGCTATCTTCAATTATGTTCACCCGCTATGCTCACAAAGTCATTTCTCAAAAGTACTCTCATTAATTTCTGCTACTCTCAAATAAAATGGGCCAATTCCATTACATGATAAGGTGCTTGAGGTGCTTGTCGTAATTGATGACTAAGGTGCTTGAGATGCTTGTCGTGCTTGATGACTAAGATGCTTGAGGTGCTTGTCGTGCTTGTTGGCTAGAGAGCCTGAGGTGCTTGTTGGAACACTACCCAGGCTTGAGGTGCTTGGTCATGCTTGCTGATAAGGTGCTTGGGGGAAGGTGTAAAAACTTCAACAACTATCTCTACCAGGAGGGGGCGAGCCCTACAAGAGAGGGGATGAGAGAGAACACACACACCCTCACACAAGGCAAGCTTGGTGCAAAGAAAGCAAAAGGGACACTTATCAAGTTCCTCTTCATGTTGCCCTCATGGTGTGCCTAAAGCCTATCGGTTGGCCTCCCAAGGGGTCCAATGATAAATTAGTTAGTTTAATTAATTGTTTTTGCATTTATCAAGTCCTCTCTCTCAAAGGGGAAAGGGGGACACTTGTCCCAAGACTAGCATGTTTGCTTGATATGCCTCTTGCTTGTGATTGGCTAGGCCTGGAGGGGTCCAATGAGCTTCAAGCATGAGCTGCGAGGGGAGGTCAACTATAGCATGCTATGGTGTTGCTTGAGGGGTATACTCTCCCACAAACACTCACACACACTCCCACAAACACTCACACAAAGTGCAAGAGCTCCCTCTCCTTCTCCAAGCAAGTAGAGAGATTGAGAGCATACACCGACACTCTTGGCTATGGAATGCAAATCCAACCAAGAGCCATGCTTCAATGCTTAAGCTTTCCATCTTTTCCATCTTCATTACTATGCTATTATGTATGCTAGCAAGAAGTGTGATATAATTAAGGAACTAATTCTTTCTCCTATGCAATATTTCTTCTTCCTCTTCCCTACGCTCATTCCTTGCTAGCTCTCTCCACGTTCGACGGTGTTTTAGGTCTTAGGACCGAGGCTTGGGATAGTTAATGCTTTCCACAAATTTTATGTTATGCACATGATGCATGAAGCTTTCCATCCTCATTGCATCACCTAGGTCATAAGGAACACAAAGATTGTATTGTACCAAGTCTCTGGGAGAAACTATGATACAAATGCCTATTGGAGGGGGACCGCAGCTCCACGTAAATCCCGTCCTCCATTGTTCTTATGTTATCTTAACTCTCTCTCTCTCTCTCTCTCTTGCAAAAGTATTGTTCATGTCAGGTTAGCTAAATGCTATGTTTATGTTGCTACCATCAATTAAGTTCACCCGCTATGCTCTCAAAGTAATTTCCCAAAAGTAATTTCTCTAATTTTTGCTACTCTCAAAGTTAACAAGCCATTTCCATTATATTGGTATCAGAGCATTTGCTTTCTCTTTTTGTTGTTCTTAAGTATCCTCTCAATGGTTGATTTATTTAATTACATTAGGGTCAGTGGGACTGGGAACTAATATCGGTTTTGTTGAGCCCACTATGTTGGATATGGTGCACACCTCAGGAGCTTTGGACTTAATAATGGGGTCTTTTTAGACTTGCCTACGGCTTTACCATTATCTAGCCATAAGAAGTCCAAAAGGAGCTAGCCCTCATCAATTCTGCAATATTAGACCTACTCCACTACTCTATAATTAACCACTTCGAGGCTGTGGGTGTAGATACTTAAGTATCGATTTTCAAAGGCTAAGAGGAATAGCAACTAAGGTTTTGGATTGCCAAAGCATACACTAAGTAAGTACTCAAAATTTTGTTAACATGGCTGACAATAACCAAGAGAGTAGAATGAACATAGATAACTTTGATTTTGCACATGAAGGTGCTAATGATGATGCCCCCATGTTTGTCAATTATCTTGTTACTAGGTTGCAAGAAGCTATGGGCAACCCTACTTTTCAAGCCGAAGTTACTGATCAACTTCACGCTTATGGGATTTCCCTTCCTCTCCAAGAGGAGAGAGAGCTTAGGAGGCCTCTTGAAGAGACCCCCATAAGAAGACTCTCTCCCATACAAGAGGAGGAATCCAAAGACCAAGAAAGCAATGAAACTTTAAGTTCCTCTGAAGATGTGGCTCCACAAAGACAGCGGTCTAGACGATTGTCAACTCCTCCCAAGAGGAAAATATCAACACACAGTCCTTCTCTTTGTCACTCCAAATGGGAATAGAGGAAACAAAGGAAGAAAAGGGCAAGAAAAAGGTCACCCCTCTTCTCCTTCTTCATGTTCTCTAAATTCTCTCTCTTGCAAAAGTGTTGTTCATGCCAAGTTAACTAATTGCTATGATTATGTTTCTATCTTCAATTATGTTCACCCGCTATGCTCACAAAGTCATTTCTCAAAAGTACTCTCTTTAATTTCCACTACTCTCAAATTAAATAGGCCAATTCCATTACATTGGTATCAGAGCATTTGGTTTCTCTTTTCTTTCTTAAGAAGAGAGGTCCTTAAGTAGCCTATAAATGGTTGATGTTGTTAATTATATTAGGGTAAGTGGAATTGGGATCTATTATCGGTTTTGTTGAGCCCACTATGTGGGGGATGGTGCACACCTCGAGAGCTTTGGACTTAATAATGGAGTCTTTTTAGACTTGCCTACGGCTTTACCATTATTGAGCCATAAGAAGTCCGAAAGGAGCTAGCCCTTGGCAACTCTGCTATGCTAGACCTACTCCTCTACTCTCTTTAATTAACCACTTCGAGCCGTGGGTGTAGATACTTAAGAGCCGATTTTCAAAGGCTAAGAGGAGTGGAAACTAAGGTTTTGAATTGCCAAAGCATACACTAAGTACATACATAAATTTGTTAACATGGCTGACAATAATCAAGAGAGTAGAATGAACATTGATAGCTTTGATTTTGCACATGAAGGTGCTAATGATGACGCTCCTATGTTTGTGAATTATCTCGTCACTAGGTTGCAGCAAGCTATGGGCAACCCTACTTTGCAAGCTGAAGTTACTAAACAACTTGATGCTTATGGAATTTCCCTTCCTCTCCAAGAGGAGAGAGAGCTTAGGAGACCTCTTGAAGAGACCCCCAAAATGAGAATCTCTCCCATTCGAGAGGAGGAATCCAAAGAGCAAGAAAGCAATGAAAATTTAAGTTACTTTGAAGATGTGGCTCCACGAATATGGAGGTCTAGACGATCGCCCACTCCTCCCAAGAGGAAAAGATCCACACATAGTCCTTCTCCTCATCACTCTGAAAGTCAAGAGAGGAAAAAAAGGTAGAAAAGGGCTAGGAAAGGTCACTCTCTTCTCCTTCTTCTTCACCTTCCTCCTCTTCCGATGAATGTTATGGCTATTCTCCTAGAGAATACAAGAGGGGAGGACATCGCAAATCATTTCCTGCATGGTGAAGGCCAAAAAAGCTAAAGAAGTTCAAGGAGGGAGGAAAGAGTATCTCTCTTCTCCCCTATGATGGCACCTTTGGTGCTACGGACAAAGTGTTGGCCTTCATCCCGCAATTTGATGCGGCCGGGTGGAGATGAGGGCTTCACAGAGTCCTCCAAGCTATGCCATGTAGCTATGCACTTCCAAAAATCAGCTCGTCAATGGTGGGCTAGCCTTCGTGGAAATGGTGAAGCCCCAAAGACATGGAAAACTCTACGAGTTTCCATCATCAAGCAATTCCTTGCAAGCGATGCAAAGGACAAAGTGCTTACCGAATGGCGCAGCTTGAAGCTCCTCTCCCATGAGTCTATCCACAAATATGTAGACAGGTTTTGGGATTTACATCTCAAGGCTACTGTTTAATTTCAAAAGATAGACTTTGCCGAGCAAAGACAGTAATTCTGTGCAAGATTACCTGAAGAGATGGCCGAATACATCAACTCTCAACGGCCTGGTACTATTAGCAAAGTAATCCATCACACCATGGTTTCTTCACGCATCAATTTCCATCAAGGGGCTAGACGTAATGTCAAGCCCATGGAAAACAAAGACAAAAATGATGCAAAGGGGAAAACCAATGTTCAAAATACTTCCCAAGTCAATTCCAACAACAACAACAATCGGTCCAAGGAGAAGGGAGTTTACAAAGCCAAAAGCATCAACATCTAGGGAGCTTCGTGAGGTAACGGCTGAAGTGATTGAGAAGTTAAATGAATCTTTAAGCAGCCTGTCAATTCACCTTGCACAAGCTGTAGGTCCAAAGGGACAAGCAAAGAAGTCAGAAGAGAGAGAGCCACGAACTAGGAGAGTCTTGCAATGTTGGAATTGCGGAGAGTCTGGACATGGGATGTATAATTGTCCTTGGCCCCATGGAGAGCCAGGGAGACCTAACTTGAATTACCCAGTGATGAATGCAGAAGAAGGAGCTGGTCAACAACCAAGGCTTCTACAAAGGCCAAATGGACCAAGACCACCTCCACAAGGGGTAGAAGGAGTTCCACCTTTGCCAGATCCAAATGTGCATGTGACAAATTCAAATGAGGTTGACATGGAAGCCAGTGGCATTAAGCGTGGCCGAGGAAAAGGTAAAGAGAAAGAAGGAGTCACATCATAGAGTGACCATGGACAAGGCAAGAAGGCAAAGGAAACCAAGGAAACCAAGAGGACTCGACGTCGTATCAACCTCCAAGACTTCCCTCTTGGACATGGTATGGCTCCGTACAAATTGTTGGAAGACATGAGAGGTAAGGGTCCTGATATTTCATGGCCTCAATTTCTTGCATTATGTCCACAAGTTAGGAGGGATTTAACAAGGGCAGTTAGCACTAGGAGAAAGGTAAAAGAGAGTGTGCCTGTTGTAAAAATTGCACAAACTGAAATGAATGAGGACATTACACAGGTGCTAGACTATTACATCAAAGGAAGATTGGTTAGGAAAGGTCTAGTGGATGGGGGTGCACAAATTTGCATCATGACAGAGGGACTCATGCAAAGACTAGGCATGCACATCCAGGAGACACCTGAAATCAAAGTCAAGATTGCAAACAATAGCAAGGCTAGGTGTGTAGGCATTTGTAAAAATGTCTTTGTAGAGGCCTTTGGCATTAAGAAAGCGGTGGATTTTTATGTTATGTTGACCAAGGGAAGTGGTTATCCATTTATCCTAGGAAGACCATGGCTAATGAAAATGCGAGCTTTGCAGGATTGGGAGAGTGGGAAATTAATTTGCAGGAATGACAATCATAAGAAGGTTGTCTTTGACATGAAGGAGCAACGCCAAGAGGAGCTCCATGAAGAATCATCTCAAAGTGAGACGGAAGAAGGTTGGACCGATAGCACTTCAGAAGAAGAAAGTAGCGGCAGCATTACTGAAGAGGAGTCTTCCATCGAAGTCATGGGGGTAAGGTTTAAGCCAAGCAACCAAGAGACCTCTTGTCAAGGCTTGGAGGAGGTAGGTCCTCAAGAGAACGAAGGTGTTCAAGATGAACGGATGCTGGAAGGTATGCTATCAACAAAACTTACAAAGGACGAAAGAGAGGAGTTCAAATGTGTGCTAAGGAAGTTTCCTAGGCTTTTTGCTAAAGACTACACCGACGTGCGTGGGGTAGATGTTGTTCAACACAAGATTGAGTTAAAGCCTGAGGCCACACCTAAAGCTCAGAAGCTACGAAGGCTAGGAGTTATAAAGGAATAGGATCTACTCAAGGAGGTAAGAAAGCTTCTAGCAGCAGGTTTCATTTATCCAGTGGAGAATTCAGAGTGGGTCTCTCCTGTTGTTGTCACTCCTAAGAAAAATGGCAAGTGGAGGGTGTGTGTGGATTACCGTCCCCTCAATGAGGCAACAAAAAGAGATCACTTTCCCCTCCCATTCCAGGATGAGATACTAAATGAGGTAGCTGGTCATGAGAAGTACACTGTGTGCGATGGTTACTCAGGTTACTTTCAAATAGGGATTGCATTGGAGGATCAATTGAAAACAACCTTTATCACTCCTTGGGGTTGTTATGCTTTTAGAGTCATGCCATTTGGTCTGACAAATGCTCCTGCAACATTCCAACGTTTCATGAATATGGTGTTTCAAGCATTCTTTGGAAAGTCAATTAGGGTGTTCATTGATGATTTCTGTATTTATAGCTCAAAATCATTGCATCTACAAAGGGTAGAAGAAGGTTTAAAGAAGCTCTACGACATGGGAGGTCAACTCAACCCCGACAAGTGCCATATAGGTGAGGATGAAGTAATCTTGCTTGGTCATAAAGTTTCTTACAAAGGCATTGAAGTGGATCCTTCAAAGGCAAAGGCTCTTATTGAGCTACCATCACCCAAGAGTCTTAAGGAGGTCATCTCATTTATTCAAAAGGTGAAGTATATGTCACGCTTCATTCACTTAGCCTCGGAGTTACTTCACCCTTTGCAAAAGTTGACACAACAAGTAGAATTTGCATGGTCTGATGAGCTTGAAGAGTACGTTTGTAACATTAAAGCCATTTTGTCAGAGCTACCAACACTCATGCCTCCTTGTTGGGAGTACACATTCTTTGTTAGCTCTAGTGCTGGGAAAGAAACAATTGGTGTAGTTTTGCTACAACAAGATCCCTATAGTACCAGGATGCGGCCCATCTACTTTGCTAGTAGGGTCATGAATGCTTTAGAGAGAGGCTATACGGAGGCAGAACTCATTATGCTTTCTCTCATGTTTGCGATAAGGAAGTTTAGATCCTACTTGCTCCCAAAAACTTTTGTAATCCTCACCGCAAAGAATTTGTTCCCTTGGGTGTCATCTCAAATGAATCTTAGTACTAGGATCTCAAAGTGAATTATGGAGTTGCAAGAGTTTCAATACTCTTTCAAGGTAGAAGATAGTGTGCGTGCACAATTGGCAGGGATTCCCACTTATAGGGTGCATGAAAAGGAGATTAAGGTGCCTGAAGTAAAGACCCTACCATTGCCACCACCAAAAAGTATTCCTAATGCTTTTACCTTGTTCTTTGATGGAGCTTTTTGTCGAGCCACAGGAAAAGCAGGGGGAGGGCTAGTGTTGCTCAACCCAAGTGGAGAGGTGGTCATGAAAGAGAAGTTCAATCTACCAAGTTCAGCTAGCAACAATGAAGCAGAATATGACACACTACTTCATGGTTTAAAAATATGCATTGGTCATGGTATACAACGTCTCATGGTAAAAGGGGATGCACTTCTCATTGTGAAGCTGATTTTAGGCATTTGGGCATGGAAAAATGAAAGACTAAGGGCCAAAGTTCATACCATCCGTAGGCTATTTAATCAATTTGAGGAGGTGCAATTATATCATATTCCTAGGAAACAAAATGAAGATGCTAATTTACTTGCACAACAAGCCGTTGCATGTGTAAAGAAAGAAGTGCAGGTCATCATGGTGGCGGCTGCTGTGAAGCAACCGAGGTACCAGGGATTGGAGTCATTGGCTCCCATCATTGGCTACATTTTGGAGGGTGAGTTTCCACCAGACTTCACAAAAGCTCAGAAGAGGAGACTCATGAAGAAGGCAAGCATGTATCTCTTCCTAGAAGGCTCCCTCTATCAAAGAGGGAAGGATAAAGTGTGCAGAAGAGTACCAACTATCGCGGAAATTCCAGCCATTCTAAAAGGTTTGCATGAAGAGGCATGTGGTGGTCATTTTTCCCAAGAATTAACTGTGAAGAAGATTTTACTTGCGGGGTATGTTTGGCCAAGTCTGCATGTGGATGTCCAACATTGGTGTAAAAGTTGTCACAATTGTCAGGTAAATGGGAATAGAAGATTGATTTATGGTCCAAGGCAAATTGTGCTTGCAAATGGACCCTTTGAAAAGTGGGGCATTGATGCTATGGGTCCTCTGCCTAGGACAAAAAATGGTAAACTCTACATTCTAGTGGCTGTAGACTATATGACTAGGTGGGTGGAAGCACAAAGTGTGGCAAAGGTAAATGAGAGGACAGTGAGCAAATTCGTCTACACTCACATTTGTTGTAGATTTGGCACACCTTTGGAGATTGTTTCTGATAATGGTCCAGGGTTTAGAAAGGGATTGCTCATAGAAGTCTGTGAAGAACTTCGCATTCTACATCGTCACAGTACACCCTACTATCCCCAATCAAATGGTTTGGTAGAAAAAGCTAATGGTGTCATTGCAGGCATCATTAGAAAGATGGTGAAAAACAAGACAAAGTTGTGGGATGACTTCTTGGATGGTGCCTTGTGGGCGTATCGAACCACATATAGGGAAGCCACGGAGTTCACACCATTTCACTTGGTCTATGGTCAAGAGGATTTACAGCCAATTGAACTAAACATTCCAACAATGCGACTTCATGGAAAATCAGCACAAGATGATCAAGAAGCATGGATGGATCGACTTCTTACCTTAGCTGAGCTTGAGTGGAAAAGAGAAGCAGCATACGAGTGCTATAAGAGGAAAGCAACACAGACAAAGGAGAAGCTTGACAAGAAACTGAAGGACAAAGGCATCAATGAAGGGGATCTTGTGCTAAGGTATGACAATCGACTCGATAATCGTTTTGATGCCAAATTTGAAACAAGATGGCAGGGGCCATACATAGTCAAGAAGGCTTTCAATTCAAGTTACTATCAACTTATGGACTTGAATGGGAAAGAGCACTCCAGGAAGGTAAACGGCTATCGCTTGAAGCCTTACTTGAGTCGCCTTCTACCAAAGGATCTACCAGAGAAAAAGGCAACTATCTCATGTAAGTATTGTTCCATGAAGCATGAGTGTAACACAAACCAAAATTCCAAGGGGCCAAACAATGAAGATCTTGTCAAAGACTCTGAAGCACTCTCTTTGGAAAAGATTCTTTATGATGGTACATGAATATACCATCATCCTGGGGGAGGGCTAATGATAGACGTTTTTTCGGCTCTCTGTGATTGCCATAGTGAGTTATCCCCCCCTATCAAATCACTCAAACACTGTGGTTACCCTCACCCTTTCACTGTATATAGGTGCGTGTGAGTTAGGGGACTTTTTCCATATCTCCTTACTGAAATAAAAAAACCCTCAATTAGCTAGTCATTGGGCTAGTTGAGCCAAAAAATAAAAAAAATAAAAAATATAAGTATATTATGGCCCATGCGTATGTAAATATTTCTTTGTATATAGGGCCTAAATAAAAGATTTTTTCATAATTATTTTGGTATTTATTTAAATATTTCTACCTAGGTGTGTGTTATTTATGCTCTGTACATTGCCTCACCATTACCACCATTTTTCATACTCTTTATTCCATATAGAAATATTTTCATGTAAGCTTCTCTTATATTTGGTGTAACTCCACCCCAACAAAAATCCAAAAAAACTAGTTTTATTTATGTGTATATTTTTTCACTATTGTGATTTTTCCCTTCCTACATCTATTTTGTTTTTTTTCTAAAAAATTAGAACACCAAAAATATTTATCTTTTTATGGTAGCCTCATAATGAGAGAGATTTCTTTTGACCCCTTTATATTTTTTCCACTTATATTATTTATATTTGACATGTACATATTTTTTAGACCCCTCAATATTTGATTTTCTTAGTTGTACTATTCACTTATATCATGATCTCAACAATATCGTCAATTATAGACCTACCAAATAAGGTCAAGGGTAGGTGGCATGCATACATGCACTATGGAGGGCTCACTCTTGGAGGTATTCAAAAGAATCATCCAAAGAAGGATCCCACAAGGACCTTGTGCAGTGGGAAAAAACGGTCGGTTTTGCTGAATTTTTAAAGTTCACTTGCTCTCCAAATTTGAAAAGGTGATACAAACAAAAGTTGTAGCTCGTGGGCTAAACTTTTGCCTCAAATTTTTTCATATTTTTTTGAGCTACGAGCTGTGAGCTATGATTTTATTAGTGGACCCCAGTTTTCCCATGCTATGCAGCCACACTCTCTCTTCCACTTTATCATTTTCCTCTTTCACACACACTTCTCCACTCATCATCCCCACCTCTCTCACCACTCCTCTCTGCACCCTACTCACCTTCTCCTCAACCTTGAAGAATAAGAGAAACCATGGTGAACTTATACCTCCCACACACAATTCCATTCCAAAATTGACCACCTAGTCTCATTTTTCCTCCTCCAAATTACCCATATCTATCAAAAAACCACAAAATTCAGTCTCTTCTCTTAAAAGACAGCATCATGGTGGTTGATTACTCAGCTTCAATCACCTTGTCTCTCAAGGAAGGTCAAGAGTGGAGAAAAAATGTACCGTCAAAGCTAGTGGACCGTCAACAAGCGTCAAAATTGGCCATACTCAAGACACTTAGAGCATCAACCTTGTAAGAAATCCACCTTTTCTTACCTCTTAAGAGTTTTTCTTCCTTATTTGTATCCTACATGGATACTCCCATTGTAAATATCCAATTCCATTTGTAAATTAATACTAACTCTACTAACACTAACCCACTATGAAAAGTCCTATCACCTCCATTTCTCTCCTCTCTCTTTCCCCACCAACTTCTTGATAATTCCAAGAAAAAGAAATTAGATAAATTGCTGAAAATCTAACCCAACCATGGTTAGAGGAGTAACCCTAGCCTTCAAAATTGCTATAAAAGGAGGGTGTAGCTAGCACAAAAGCGGGGGAGAAGAAAGAGCACTATGCTATAGCTCGAGAAGCCAAGCTCAACCTCTTGAGAAGGAGCTCTTGAGTGGAATCTCATTGGCATTAGGCATATGTATGTGTTGTATTAGGGGTGATTAGCGAGGGAACTCTATGCCATTGTAAGAGAGAGTGATCATTAAATTGAGAGTATGAAATCTATCATTTCTCCTACTAGTGTAAGCCCAACATTTGCTGAATCAAGGAGGGTGAATTTGGACTAAGCATGGATACCTTGTCTCCCTTCCAACGTGAAGTCATGGACAATTATGATGTGTAAGTGTCTTGGTGTTTTATTTAAGTTCTTGATAGCTTGTCTCCGGGTATTGTTATCAATTTAGCCATAAATCCCACATGCTGTAAGAGGGCGACAGGGTGGAGAGGACTCCCCTGGCCTTAAGACAGTGATTGGGGTGGCTTTTTTCTTGTGATGTGTTGTGGTGTAATTTACTCAGGCTATGTTGAACAAATAATAATCTCACTTTGATTGGTCATGACAGATTTGTAAGAAGGCATTAGTGCAACAAGCACCCCTTTCCCCTTCTCTCTCTTTCTTACATATATATATTTATGTTTGCTTGATCATTAACGATACACTTCAAAGCATCCCGAGCACCATCTCTCTCTCTCTCTCTCTCTCTCGTGTTTTAGTGTGTGAGAGTGTTCCATTGGTGTTAGGGTTAGTGTAAGTTCCTTGCTTGTTTGTGGGTTGCTCTAACGATTCTCCTCTTTTGCGTCCTAGTTCGCTCTTAAACTAGGTGGTGCCCCTTGTGTAGTTGGGAATTGGCTGGGGGGTTTGTTGTTTTGGTTTGTGTTGTGTTGTGCCCTAGCTCCATTGAGCAGCACGGGAGCCTTGAAGGGTGTCTAGAGGCCACTCTTCTCGTTGCCCGCCCCGGACCGCTTTAGTATTGAGGCGGTCCGGGGCGGGCAACAAGAAGAGTGGCCTCTAGACACCCTTCAAGGCTCCCGTGCTGCTCAATAGGGCTGGGGCACAACACAACACAAACCAAAACAACAAACCCACTGCCAAATCCCAACTACACAAGGGGCACCACCTAGTTTAAGAGCGAACTAGGACGCAAAAGAGGAGAATCGTTAGAGCAACCCACAAACAAGTAAGGAATTACACTAACCCTAACACCAATGGAATACTCTCACACACTAAAACACGAGAGAGAGAGATAGAGAGAGAGAGATAGAGAGAGAGAGAGCGAGAGAGATAGTGCTCGGGCTGCTTTGAAACGTATCGGCGATGATCAAGCAAACCCAACTATATATTTAAGAAAGAGAGAGAAAGGGGGAGGGCGTGCTTGTTGCATTAATACCTTCTTACAAATCTGTCATGACAAATCAAAGTGAGATTAGTACTTGTTCAACATAGCTTGCATAAATTTCACCACAACACATCACAAGAAAAGCCACCCCAATCACTGTCTTAAGGCCAGGGGAGTCCTCTCCACCCTGTCACCCTCTTACAGTATGTGGGATTTATGGCTAGATTGATGACAACACCAGAGACAAGCTATCAAGAACTTAACAAAAAAAAACACCAAGACACTTACGCATCATTGTTGTCCATTACTTCACGTTGGAAGGGAGACAAAGTATCCAAGCTTAGTCCAAATCCACCCTCCTTGATTCAGCGAATGTTGGGCTTACACTAGTAGGAGAAATGATAGATTTCCTACTCTCAATTGAATGATCACTCTCTCTCTCTTACAATGGCATAGATTTCCCTTGCTAATCCCCTATTACAACACATGCACATGCATAAGACAATGAGCTTCCACTCAAGAGCTCCTTCTAGAGAGGTTGAGCTTGGCTTCTCAAGCTATAGCATAGTGCTCTTGCTTATGGCTCCCCCCTTTTATGCTAGCTACACCCTCCTTTTATAGCAATTTTGAAGGCTAGGGTTACTCCTCTAACCATGGTTGGGTTAGATTTTCAGCAATTTATCTAATTTCTTTTGCTTGGAATTATGAAGAAGTTGGTGGGGAAAGAGAGAGGAGAGAAATGGAGGTGATAGGACTTTTCATAGTGGGTTAGTGTTAGTAGAGTTAGTATTAATTTACAAATGGAATCGGATATTTACAATGGGAGTATCCATGTAGGATACAAATAAGGAAGAAAAACTTTTAAGAGGTAAGAAAAGGTGGATTTCTTACAAGGTTGATGCTCCAAGTGTCTTGAGTAGGGCCAATTTTGACGCTTGTTGACGGTCCACTAGCTTTGACGGTACATTTTTTCTCCACTCTTGACCTTCCTTGAGAGACAAGGTAATTGAAGCTGAGTAATCAACCACCATGATGCTGTCTTTTAAGAGAAGAGGCTGAATTTTGTGGTTTTTTGATAGATATGGGTAATTTGGAGGAGGAAAAATGAGACTAGGTGGTCAATTTTGGAATGGAATTGTGTGTGGGAGGTATGAGTTCACCATGGTTTCTCTTATTCTTCAAGGTTGAGGAGAAGGTGAGTAGTGTGCAGAGAGGAGTGGTGAGAGAGATGGGGATGATAGGTGGAGAAGTGTGTGTGAAAGAGGAAAATGATAAAGTGGAAGAGAGAGTGTGGCTGCATAGCATGGGAAAACTGGGGTCCACCAAAAAAATCATAGCTCACAGCTCGTAGCTCCAAAAATCATGCAAAAATTTGGGGTGATTATTCAGAGAGTGGGCTACATTTTCTCTTTTGACCACCGCTCCAAATTCGGAGTGGAGATAGGTGCCCAAATTCTCACCAAAAAGCCTGTTTTTTAGGCCTGCAAAAGTCTTTTAGTGGTCCCCTCCTTTGTTGAATTTGTACAATGCATCCAAGAGTGAGCCCCTCCTTTGTCATATTATAATACAAAGCATTCAAGTTGCCCTTGACCCATGCATGGAGGAGGATTATTGGTGAAATAAGAAATATATACATGGTGGGACTAGTGTATGGACTATTCATGGACTTTAGCTCAATGAGCACATGGTGTTAGAATAATGAGTAAAAATAATAATAAAAATATGGAGGAGTTATGGATATGGAAAGATATTGGAATCATATGATATGGTCCCTCCTTGAATTATTTTGGGTGAAAGAGGAAAATGTATGCAAGTAAATAATATAATAAAAGTAACCAATGAGTAGAAATCAATTTTTTGTTTTCACGAGGGTGAGGGTGAAAATGTGGGAGTGATTTGTATAAAGGAAAAATATGAGGTTAGAGTATGTACATATTGGCAAAAAAATAAGATTATGGTGTAAGAGGATGAAAGAAGGTGTACATAGGTTCAATAAAACACACACCTAAGTAGAAATATTTAAATAAAATACCAAAATAATTATAAAAAATCCCTATATTTAGGCCATATATACAATGAAATATTTACACACAAAGAGGCCATAATATACTTTTATTTTTTTATTTTTTTTGGCTCACCTAGCCCAGTGACTAGCTAGCTGAGGGTTTTTAAGAAGATATGGGAAAAGTCCCGTGACTCACGCACGCCTATGTACAATGAAATGGTAGGGATAGCCACAGTGTTTGGGTGATTTTTGTAGGGTGAGGTAACTCACTGTGGCAATTACAAAGAGCCGAAAAAACGGCTATCATTAGCCCTCCCCCTGGATGATGGTATATTCATGTACGATCATAGAGCATCTTTTCCAAAGAGAGTGCTTCAGAGTCCTTGACGAGATCTTCATTGTTTAGCCCCTCAGAATTTTGGCTGGAGTTACACTCATGCTTCATGTAACAATACTTACATAAGACAGCGGCCTTTGGACAGATCTTTGGTAGATCCTTTGGTAGAAGGCGACTCAAATAGGGCTTCAAGCGATACCCGTTTACTTTCCTGGAGTGCTCTTTACCATTCAAGTCCATAAGCTGATAGTAACTTGAATTGAAAGCCTTCTTGACTATGTATGGCCCTTGCCATCTTGTTTCAAACTTGGCATCAAAACGATTGTCAAGTCGATTGTCATACCTTAGCACAAGCTCTCCTTCCTTGATGCCTTTGTCCTTCAGTTTCTTGTCGTGCGTTTCTTTCGCTTGTGTGGCTTTCCTCTTGTAGCACTCATATGCTGCTTCTCTTTTCCACTCAAGCTCCACTAACGTAAGAAGTCGATCCATCCATACCTCTTGATCATCTTGTGCTCCTTTGCCATGAAGTCGCATTGTTGGAATGTTGAGCTCGATAGGCTGCAAAGCCTCTTGACCATAGACCAAGTGAAATGGTGTGAACTCCGTGGCTTCCCTATATGTGGTTCGATATGCCCACAAGGCACCATCCAAGAAGTCATCCCATAATTTTGTCTTGTTTTGCACCATCTTTCTAATGATTCCTGCAATGACACCATTAGCCTTCTCCACCAAACCATTTGACTGTGGGTAGTATGGTGTGCTATGACGATGTAGAATGTGAAGCTCTTCACAAACTTCTGTGAGCAATCCTTTTCTAAACCCTGGACCATTATCAGAAACAATCTCCAAAGGTGTGCCAAATCTACAACAAATGTGAGTGTAGACGAATTTGCTCACTGTCTTCTCATTTACCTTTGCCACACTTTGTGCTTCCACCCACCTAGTCATATAGTCTACAGCCACTAGAATGTAGAGTTTACCATTTTTTGTCCTAGGCAGAGGACCCATAGCATCAATGCCCCACTTTTCAAAGGGTCCATTTGCAAGCACTATTTGCCTCGGGCCATGCACCAACCTTCTATTTCCATTTATCTGACAAGTGTGACAGCTTTTGCACCAATGTTGAACATCCACATGCAAACTTGGCCAAACATACCCCGAAAGCAAAATCTTCTTCACAGTTAATTCTTGGGCAAAATGACCACCACATGCCTCTTCATGCAAACCTTTTAGAATGGCTGGAATTTCCTTGATAGTTGGTACTCGTCTGCACACTTGATCCTTCCCTCTTTGATAGAGGGAGACTTCTAGGAAGAGATATACGCTTGCCTTCTTCATGAGTCTCCTCTTCTGAGCTTTTGTGAAGTCTGGTGGAAACTCACCCTCCAAAATGTAGCCAATGACTCCAATCCCTGGTACCTCGGTTGCTTCACAGCAGCCGCCACCATGATGACCTGCACTTCTTTCTTTACACATGCAACGGCTTGTTGTGCAAGTAAATCAGCATCTTCATTCTGTTTCCTAGGAATATGATATAGTTGCACTTCTTCAAATTGATTAAACAATCTACGAATGGCATGAACTTTTGTCCGTAAGCTCTCATTCTTGCATGCCCAAATGCCTAAAATCTGTTTAACAATGAGAAGTGCATCTCCCTTTACCATGAGGCGTTGTATCCCTTGGCCAATGCACATCTTCAAACCATGAAGTAGAGTGTCATATTCTGTTTCATTGTTGCTAGCTGAACTTGGTAGATTGAACTTCTCTCTCATGACCACCTCTCCACTTGGGTTGAGCAACACTAGCCCTCCCCCTGCTTTTCCTGTGGCTCGACGAAAAGCTCCATCAAAGAACAAAGTAAAAGCATTAGGAATACCTTTTGGTGGTGGCAATGGTAGGGTCTTTACTTCAGGCACCTTAATCTCCTTTTCGTGCACCCTATAAGTGAGAATCCCTGCCAATTGTGCACGCACACTATCTTCTACCTTGAAAGAGTATTGAAACTCTTGCAACTCCATAATCCACTTTGAGATCCTAGTACTAAGATTCATTTGAGATGACACCCAAGGGAACAAATTTTCTGCAGTGAGAATTACAAAAGGTTTTGGTAGCAGGTAGGATCTAAACTTTCTCACCGCAAACATGAGAGAAAGCATCATGAGTTCTGCTTCTGTGTAGTCTCTCTCCAAAGCATTCATGACCCTACTAGCAAAGTAGATGGGTCGCATCCTTGTACTGTGGGGATCTTGTTGTAGCAACACAGCACCAATTGTCTCTTTCCCAGCACTAGAGCTAACAAAGAATGTGTACTCCCAACAAGGAGGCATGAGTGTTGGTAGCTCTGACAAAATGACTTTAATGTTACAAAAGTACTCTTCAAGCTCATCAGACCATGCAAACTCTACTTGTTGTGTCAACTTTTGCAAAGGGTGAAGTAACTCCGAGGCTAAGTGAATGAAGCGTGACATATACTTCACCTTTTGAATGAATGAGATGACCTCCTTAAGACTCTTGGGTGATGGTAGCTCAATAAGATCCTTTGCCTTCGAAGGATCCACTTCAATGCCTTTGTAAGAAACTTTATGACCAAGCAAGATTACTTCATCCTCACCTATATGGCACTTGTCGGGGTTGAGTTGACCTCCCATGTCGTAGAGCTTCTTTAAACCTTCTTCTACCCTTTGTAGATGCAATGATTTTGAGCTATAAATACAGAAATCATCAATGAACACCCTAATTGACTTTCCAAAGAATGCTTGAAACACCATATTCATGAAACGTTGGAATGTTGCAGGAGCATTTGTCAGACCAAATGGCATGACTCTAAAAGCATAACAACCCCAAGGAGTGATAAAGGTTGTTTTCAATTGATCCTCCAGTGCAATCCCTATTTGAAAGTAACCTGAGTAACCATCCCACACAGTGTACTTCTCATGACCAGCTCCCTCATTTAGTATCTCATCCTGGAATGGGAGGGGAAAGTGATCTCTCTTTGTTGCCTCATTGAGGGGACGGTAATCCACACACACCCTCCACTTGCCGTTCTTATTAGGAGTGACAACAACAGGAGAGACCCACTCTGAATTCTCCACTGGATAAATGAACCCTGCTGCTAGAAGCTTTCTTACCTCCTTGAGTAGAGCCTGCTCTTTAATGACTCCTAGCCTTCGTAGCTTTTGAGCCTTAGGTGTGGCCTCTGGCTTCAACTCAATCTTGTGTTCAACAACATCTACTCCACGCACGTCGGTGTAGTCTTTCGCAAAAAGCCTAGGAAACTTCCTTAGCACACATTTGAGCTCCTCTCTTTCATCCTTTGTAAGTGTTGTTGATAGCATACCTTCCAACATCCCTTCATCTTGATCACCTTCGTTCTCTTGAGGACCTACCTCCTCCAAGCCTTGACAAGAGGTCTCTTGGTTGCTTGGCTTAAACCTTACCCCCATGACTTCGATGGAAGACTCCTCTTCAGTAATGCTGCCGCTACTTTCTTCTTCTGAAGTGCTATCGGTCCAACCTTCTTCCGTCTCACTTTGAGATGATTCTTCATGGAGCTCCTCTTGGCGTTGCTCCTTCATGTCAAAGACAACCTTCTTGTGATTGTCATTCCTGCAAATTAGCTTTCCACTCTCCCAATCCTGCAAAGCTCGCATTTTCATTAGCCATGGTCTTCCTAGGATAAATGGGTAACCATTTCCCTTGGTAGACATGACATAGAAATCCACTGCCTTCTTAATGCCAAAGGCCTCCACAAAAACATTTTTACAAATGCCTACGCACCTAGCCTTGCTATTGTTTGCCATCTTGACCCTAATTTCAGGTGTCTCATGGATGTGCATGCCTAGTTTTTGCATGAGTCCCTCTGTCATGATGCAAATTTGTGCACCCCCATCCACTAGACCTTTCCTAACCAATCTTCCTTTGATGTAACAGTCTAGCACCGGTGTAATGTCCTCATTCATTTCAGCTTGTGAAATTTTTACAACAGGCACACTCTCTTTTACCTTTCTCCTAGTGCTAACTGCCCTTGTTAAATCCCTCCTAACTTGTGGAAATAATGCAAGAAATTGAGGCCATGAAATATCAGGACCCTTACCTCTCATGTCTTCCAACAAGTTGTACGGAGCCATACCATGTCCAAGAGGGAAGTCTTGGAGGTTGATACGACGTCGAGTCCTCTTGGTTTCCTTGGTTCCCTTTGCCTTCTTGCCTTGTCCATGGTCACTCTGTGATGTGACTCCTTCTTTCTCTTTACCTTTTCCTCGGCCACGCTTAATTCCATTGGCTTCCATGTCAACCTCATTTGAATTTGTCACCTCTACCACATGCACATTTGGATCTGGCAAAGGTGGAACTCCTTCTACCCCGTGTGGAGGTGGTCTTGGTCCATTTGGCCTTTGTAGAAGCCTTGGTTGTTGACCAGTTCCTTCACCTGCATTCATCACTGGGTAATTCAAGTTAGGCCTCCCTGGCTCCCCACGGGGCCAAGGACAATTATACATCCCATGTCCAGACTCTCCGCAATTCCAACATTGCAAGACTCTCCTAGGTCGTGGAACTCGCTCTTCAGACTTCTTTGCTTGTCCCTTTGGACCTACAGCTTGTGCAAGGTGAATTGACAGGCTGCTTAAAGATTCGTTTAACTTCTCAATTACTTCCGCCGTTACCTCAGGAAGCTCCCTCGATGTTGATGCTTGTGACTTACCTTTGGGTCTAAGACCTTCTATTGGAACCTCTCCCCTTAAGCACTTGAGTTTCCTATACTTCTCAGCAGCCCTAGTTTCAGCTGCATCAAAATTAGCAGGTGCACCCGCCTCAACTTTTACCTTAAGGTCAGGAAAGAGTCCGGCTATGAACCTCTCCTTCTTTAAAAATTCTGCACCATCACCAGGGTTAGTAACATTTCGTATCCATAGAGCCCAAAGACGTAGAAACTCTTGCTTGTACAAGTAGTAGTCATCTAAGTCTTTTTGCTTATGAGAAACAATGTCTTGCCATAGTTTTTGAGTGTTTTGGGGATCAAAGAAGTATCTCTTAAAACGATTCAAAACTTCTGTGTAATTCCCCTTAACTTCCTCAGGCAAAGAGTCAAACCAAGTACTAGCATCTTTCCTAAGGACCACCTCAAACATTTCTACACGTTCTTGATCGGTTACTATCCTCTTGATACGGCAAGACATCTTGAAATTTGCTAAAAATAATTCTGCATCCTCTCCAGGCTCTCCAAAGAAAAGAGGATATCCAGACATTTGGCGTTGGCTCTCCATTATTATGAAAGATTACAATACGAGTTACAATAAGGGATACAATAGAGATCTAGAACCACTCGCCTGCAAATGAAGAAGTGAGAAAATACCACTCTAGGTTTTCTTCTTCAGCTATCCAAGCTTCAATAAGGTCTCGATTTGTTTGATCAAAACAAAAGGGTAGACTATTGATGAGCTCTAAGAAGGGTTGAAATTCTTCAAAGCTAAGGCGATAAACAGAAATCTCTAGAACTTCCTTTTTTGGATCCAAAAGAGCAACCACGTCCCAAGTGATAAATTGCACTTGCTCTACAATTCCCAATGCACAAGCGGTTTGTATAAAAACTAGATCTTCATGCTCGTTGAAGGCCGTGAGAAAGTAGCAATTGACTAGGAGCTCCTTTCCTTCGAGTTCCACACAGTCGGAGTGAGGCAACCTTCTCACAATTTCATAAAGAACATCCTCATCAAGTCCAATCAAGTTTGCAAGATTTAAAGACTCCACTTGTGCTACAAAATTCCTGGACAAAAACTCCTTAGGATTATGGTTAAATCATTCAAAAGCATAAAGAGATTTACAATGTCTCTATGAGCAAAGTGTCATAGAAAGTAGAGAAGGATGAGAATTTATACAAATTTGCAATCTTCTCTATGCTCTCTTTATTAAGACAAGCTCTTAATAGCTCCCTATCTCCTTTGTTGAAAGCGAAAGGAAGACTATTAATAAGATGCAAATGAGGGAAAAACTCACCAAATGTGAGTCTATGAAGCATGAACTCTGGCCGCAAGTTTCCTGAAGAGTCTTCCTCAATGGTGAAATGCACTCGCCAAACGCCAAATTTCACTCTATTTACCAATCTTAGGGCACACACTAGTTGGATGAATGCGCGGTCTTCCTTAGTGCCCAACAACAAGAGGAAAATGGAATCAACGCGTAGGACCTTCTGTCTTAACTTCACCACCCTCTTGTTATGAGGGAGACGCCTTACTACTTGCTCCTGCAACTCAATTGGTAATAGAGCTAGATCTCTAAGGATTGAACTTTCACTGCACACACATTCTAACAACTTGGACAAAGAAAAAACAAACATACACACTACTTTGCCGGGCTGCACTTCATTTTAAATAAAATGAACACATGTACATCAAAAGAAGTGTGGTAGTTGATGAGAGGTAGAATGACAGGGTTTGGTGATGCAAGAATTTCTCCTACTCTTTGGGCACCAAACATGAACACCATTCGTTGTTGAAAATGGATCTTTCTAGTAATTGCAACGTTTATTCTAATGTGTGGAGTAAAATGAAAGGGAAAAACCTCTATTCCTGGGCCATTATCCATGGCCTATGCATGTCCTAATGCTTAAAACAAAACAAAAATATAGACGTCCAAACTAAGGTCGTACCTAATGAGAGGCAAAATAAAAGGATTTACTGAAGCGTTTATCTCGGCCAACCTAAGAGGACCTAAAATTCTACGAATGACACGTTGAAATTGCAACTTAGTACTAACAATTATGTGTACCTTTTGCCTTGCAATGGGAATGAAGGGATCATACAAAGCTTCGTGATTCATGCAAACAACTTGACTATGCTAAAGGTTGATTCTACACAAAAATACACAAGCCGTCCTCAGTGGGGGCACCAATTTGAGGCGGTCCGCGGCGGGCAACAAGAAGAGTGGCCTCTAGACACCCTTCAAGGCTCCCGTGCTGCTCAATGGGGCTGGGGCACAACACAACACAAACCAAAACAACAAACCCACCGCCAAATCCCAACTACACAAGGGGCACCACCTAGTTTAAGAGCGAACTAGGACACAAAAGAGGAGAATCGTTAGAGCAACCCACAAACAAGTAAGGAATTACACTAACCCTAACACCAATGGAATACTCTCACACACTAAAACACGAGAGAGAGAGATAGAGAGAGAGAGAGAGAGATAGTGCTCGGGCTGCTTTGAAACGTATCGGCGATGATCAAGGAAACACAACTATATATTTAAGAAAGAGAGAGAAAGGGGGAGGGGGTGCTTGTTGCATTAATACCTTCTTACAAATCTGTCATGACAAATCAAAGTGAGATTAGTACTTGTTCAACATAGCTTGCGTAAATTTCACCACAACACATCACAAGAAAAGCCACCCCAATCACTGTCTTAAGGCCAGGGGAGTCCTCTCCACCCTGTCACCCTCTTACAGTATGTGGGATTTATGGCTAGATTGATGACAACACCAGAGACAAGCTATCAAGAACTTAACAAAAAAAAACACCAAGACACTTACGCATCATTGTTGTCCATTACTTCACGTTGGAAGGGAGACAAAGTATCCAAGCTTAGTCCAAATCCACCCTCCTTGATTCAGCGAATGTTGGGCTTACACTAGTAGGAGAAATGATAGATTTCCTACTCTCAATTGAATGATCACTCTCTCTCTTACAATGGCATAGATTTCCCTTGCTAATCCCCTATTACAACACATGCACATGCATAAGACAATGAGCTTCCACTCAAGAGCTCCTTCTAGAGAGGTTGAGCTTGGCTTCTCAAGCTATAGCATAGTGCTCTTGCTTATGGCTCCCCCCTTTTATTCTAGCTACACCCTCCTTTTATAGCTATCTAATTTCTTTTGCTTGGAATTATGAAGAAGTTGGTGGGGAAAGAGAGAGGAGAGAAATGGAGGTGATAGGACTTTTCATAGTGGGTTAGTGTTAGTAGAGTTAGTATTAATTTACAAATGGAATCGGATATTTACAATGGGAGTATCCATGTAGGATACAAATAAGGAAGAAAAACTCTTAAGAGGTAAGAAAAGGTGGATTTCTTACAAGGTTGATGCTCCAAGTGTCTTGAGTAGGGCCAATTTTGACGCTTGTTGACGGTCCACTAGCTTTGACGGTACATTTTTTCTCCACTCTTGACCTTCCTTGAGAGACAAGGTAATTGAAGCTGAGTAATCAAACACCATGATGCTGTCTTTTAAGAGAAGAGGCTGAATTTTGTGGTTTTTTGATAGATATGGGTAATTTGGAGGAGGAAAAATGAGACTAGGTGATCAATTTTGGAATGGAATTGTGTGTGGGAGGTATGAGTTCACCATGGTTTCTCTTATTCTTCAAGGTTGAGGAGAAGGTGAGTAGTGTGCAGAGAGGAGTGGTGAGAGAGATGGGGATGATGAGTGGAGAAGTGTGTGTGAAAGAGGAAAATGATAAAGTGGAAGAGAGAGTGTGGCTGCATAGCATGGGAAAACTGGGGTCCACTAAAAAAATCATAGCTCACAGCTCGTAGCTCCAAAAATCATGAAAAAATTTGGGGTGATTATTCAGAGAGTGGGCTACATTTTCTCTTTTGACCACCACTCCAAATTCGGAGTGGAGATAGGTGCCAAAAGTCTCACCAAAAAGCCTGTTTTTTAGGCCTGCAAAAGTCTTTTAGTGGTCCCCTCCTTTGTTGAATTTGTACAATGCATCCAAGAGTGAGCCCCTCCTTTGTCATATTATAATACAAAGCATTCAAGTTGCCCTTGACCCATGCATGGAGGAGGATTATTGGTGAAATAAGAAATATATACATGGTGGGACTAGTGTATGGACTATTCATGGACTTTAGCTCAATGAGCACATGGTGTTAGAATAATGAGTAAAAATAATAATAAAAATATGGAGGAGTTATGGATATGGAAAGATATTGGAATCATATGATATGGTCCCTCCTTGAATTATTTTGGGTGAAAGAGGAAAATGTATGCAAGTAAATAATATAATAAAAATAACCAATGAGTAGAAATCAATTTTTTGTTTTCACGAGGGTGAGGGTGAAAATGTGGGAGTGATTTGTATAAAGGAAAAATATGAGGTTAGAGTATGTACATATTGGCAAAAAAATAAGATTATGGTGTAAGAGGATGAAAGAAGGTGTACATAGGTTTAATAAAACACACACCTAAGTAGAAATATTTAAATAAAATACCAAAATAATTATAAAAAATCCCTATATTTAGGCCATATATACAATGAAATATTTACACACAAAGAGGCCATAATATACTTTTATTTTTTTATTTTTTTTATTTTTTTTGGCTCACCTAGCCCAGTGACTAGCTAGCTGAGGGTTTTTAAGAAGATATGGGAAAAGTCCCGTGACTCACGCACGCCTATGTACAGTGAAATGGTAGGGATAGCCACAGTGTTTGGGTGATTTTTGTAGGGTGAGGTAACTCACTGTGGCAATTACAAAGAGCCGAAAAAACGGCTATCAGTATATGGATGCTAGTGAGCGTGGTTGCACTATTCCACTTGTAAATCCTCTTGCTTTTGATAAGTCAATGAAGAGCTCAGTTTTTGCGTACATGATTTTTGTCAAAGAGTCTCTAAAGGATACTAATGTTTCATCAAATGTAAATGGTAGGAATCAAGAAGAGTTAGACTTGTCTAATTTTCTAAAAGGATTCCAAGATGTGTTCATCAATGATATCGCTATGGATTTAGCTCCAAAATGAGGGGATGATGACCATCGCATTGAGCTCCTTCCTGGAATCTCACCACCTAACAAGGCTCCTTATCGAGTCTCACAAGCTCAACAAGAGGAGATCATGAGGCAAGTACAAGAGCTGGTAAACAAAGGGATGGTGAGGCCTAGTTCCTCTCCCTTTTGTTCTCCAGTCCTTTTAGTGAAAAAGAAAGATGGTACATACCGTATGTGTGTGGACTATCGAGCACTAAACCATATCACTATCAAAAACAGATTTCCCGTACCTGAGGTAGAATATCTGTTTGATAAGCTACAAGGCTCTACCTATTTCAGGAGGATTGAACTTAAGAGTGGCTATCATCAAATAAGGATAGTGGATGAAGATATCTTAAAGACCGCGCTTCGCACAACGTTTGGTATTTATGAATATTTAGTCATTCCTTTTGGCTTGACTAATGCACCAGCTACGTTCAATCGTTTGATGGAGAAAATTTTTAGACCATACCGCAAATTCACTGGAGTGTTCTTTGATGATATCATCATCTACTCCAAGTCTTTGGAGGAACATAAGCAACATCTCCAAGTGAGTTTTCAAGCACTGAGGGAGAATAAGCTTTTTCTCAACCAAAATAAAAGCGAATTCTTCCTTCAAGAGATTCAATACCTAGGTCATATTATCTCTAAAGACGGTATCCGAATGGATCCATCAAAGTTAGAGGTAATAAAAGCATGGCCTAACCCAAGAAATCTACATGAGCTAAGAAGCTTTGTTGGTATGTGCGTATACTATAGACGCTTCATAGCAAAATTCTCTCAAGTAGCAGGACCACTACACGACTTAACTAAGAATAATGTTAAGTTTGTATGGACTGCTAAGGAGCAAAATGCTTTTGAAAATCGCAAAGAGAAGCTTACTTCCCAACCAGCCCTCGTGCTTCCGGATCTCTCAAAGCCATTTGAGGTCCAATGTGATGCTTGTGGTGATTGCCTTGGAGTAGTTTTGCTTCAAGAAGGGCATGCCATAGCATATGAGAGCCGAAGGCTCAATATTGATGAACGAGTCTTGGGCATTTAAGAGAAAGAGCTTCTAGCTATTCTACATGCCCTAGACACATGGAAGCACTACCTATTGGGGACTCCATTTATCCTATGAACCGACCACCAAAGTCTCAAGTATTTCATGACACAAACCAAGATTTCCAACAAACAAATGAGGTGGGCAAATTTTCTTTCGCAATTTAATTTCCATATTTCTCACATAGCTGGTAAACACAATCAAGTGGCCGATGAACTTTCACGGCGCCCCAAAGTTAATGCGGTGTCTATAGCTACTCACAATGATCTATCCTCTATGATAGATGAGTATGCTACTTACCCTAACTTTAGAGACATAATGTCAGCCCTTGCTTTGGGGAAGAAATAGGAACCATTCACCTTGTAGGATGGTTATCTTCTCTACGACAATAGGCTATGTGTTACCCATTCCCTTCGTGAGAAAGTTATGAATGAATCCCATGCTCATCCATATGCGGGGCATAGAGGTATTCAACCTACTCTCCGAGGAGTAGAGACGTACTTCTATTGGCCTACCATGAAAGTGGACATACAAGATTATGTTTCAAAATGTGTAGTATGCCAAAAGACCTAGTATGATAGAGGGAAGCAACCTGGATTACTCCAGCCATTGCCTATCCCAAATTCACCATGAGAGAGCATATCCATGGATTTCATCTTTGGATTACCCAAGTCTATCCATGGGAATACAGGAATATGGACAATAGTTGACAGGTTTAGCAAGCAAGCACATTTTATTCCTGTCAAAAAGACTATTAAGGCACATCAAATGGCAACTCTCTTCATATCTCAAATTTTCAAGCACCATGGATTACCCACATCCATCGTGTCAGATAGAGATCCTAGAATGACCAGTAATTTTTCGAAAGGTCTCTTTGAAAATCTAGGAACAAGATTGAATTTCTCTTCGGCCTATCACCCACAAACGGATGGCCAAAGTGAGATAGCCAATCTTACGATACTCGATCTACTCAAGAATTATGTTACCGAAGTAGATCAATGCTCACAATGGGAAAAGTACTTACCTCTTGTAGAGTATGCTTACAATAATACTGTACATACTTCTATGGGAAAAGCACCTTTTGAGATCATTGAGGGAAGACCTGAAAGTCCCTTGCTACTCAAAGTACATGGGAAGATCTTTGCCGCCGATGAGTATAGCCGTGACCTACAAGAATCTTTTCAAAAGACTAAGGAGGCTATATCCATCTCTCAACAAAGGCAAAAAGCTGTTGCTAATAAGCACAGAAGAGCCTTAATATTCAAAGAAAATGATTGGATCTTACTCAAGTTTCCTAAGGCTCAATTAAGGCAAACGACGGGAAAAAATCCTACGGGCCATCAAAAGTATTATGCTAAACTAGCAAAAAGATACTATGGTCCTTTCCAAATCTTGAAGCCCATCAATGAGATGTCTTATCAACTCAAGTTTACCAACCATTGGCTCATACACAATGCCTTTTATGTAAGCCTACTTAAGCCCTACAAAGGAGAGCCACCAACTGAACCAATTATTGAAGACCCTCCCGAAGTTGAAGACCAAGAAGAGGTGCTACAATCCGAAGCTGTCCTTCGGCATGAAGACAAGGTACTATGACATGGTAAGATTATCCGACGGTATCTTATTAAGTTCAAAAATCATCCTTTTGAAGATGCTAGATGGATGCAAGGAATACAGCTTAAGGATAGTATGAACCTTGTCAATGCTTACAATGCTACATTAGAGTAAGCAAATGTACAAATTTCCTTTAAATGACTCATTTTTTTGTCTTATAAGACTAGTCCTCTTTTTAATTGTGCACCAATTTAACTCTTATGCATGCTTAGAATCATGTTTGTGATGATAACGTCTCTCAAACACCAAATAGAGTTTGTCACTCTACTTTGGGAGAATGAAATGGACTAAAGAGCAGACATGCTTGCGGCAGCTATGTCTCCCAAGCACCAAATGGATTAGTCATCCATCTTGGAAAGATGTCATAGGGTAAAAAGGGATCCTCTACCCGCTAAGTAAAATTGACTAATGACTAAGGCTTTATCTCTTCTACCTCATAGTCGAGGACGACTATGATTTCAAGAGAGAGGTAATGTCATAAAATCTAATATCTAATATCTAACCAACCCAAATGATTCTCTCATATTAAACTGATCACTTAATGTGGGAGAATAAACGGGAACATGGCTTAAGATATAGACATGTGCTTATAGATCTATCTCAACATGGGGCAAATGGTAAAGGGGCCCAAATGAGAGATGGTCTATCAAAGAGCAAGGCTAACCAATGGAGCATAAGACCTTAGCGTTATCTTCATTGAAGTTCTCCAATAATGTGTGTAAAAGTCCTTTGACCTTAGGTAAGCTAGGGTTGACCTTGAGGCGCGGGAACCCGACCCAGCTTGAGGTGCTTGTCCTGCTTGTCGCTTGATGACTAAGGTGCTTGAGGTGCTTGATTATTGAGGTGCTTGAGGTGCTTAATTATTGAGATGCTTGAGGTGCTTGACATGCTTGAGATGCTAGGGTTGCACTTAAGGTGAGAACCTAGCCCAAGCTTAAAGTGCTTAACGGCCAAGCTTGTGGTGGGAACTAGGCCTATGTATGAGGGGCTTGAGGTGTCAAAAAGTCAAATATTCAATCCCTACAAGGAGGGGGTGAGCCCTACATGAGGGGGGATGAGAGAGAACACCCACACACTCACACAAGGCATGCATGGTACAAAGAAAGCAAGAGGGACACTTGTCAAGTTCCTCCTCATGTTTCCCTCATGGTGTGCCTGAAGCCTATTGGTTGGCCACCCAAGGGGTCCAATAATAATTTAGGAGATTTAATTAATTGATTTAGCATTTATCTAGCGCTCTCTCTCAAAGGGGAAAGGGGGACACTTGTCTCAAGGCTACCCTTGCTGCTTGTAATGCCTCCTGCATGAGCTTCAAGTATGAGCTAGAAGGGGGGGTCGACCCAAGCAAGCTAAGGGATTGCTTAGTGGGTATACTCACCCCACACACACTTAAAAACACTCTCATGGTGTGCTATGCAAAGTGCAAGAGCTGCCTCTCCTTCTCCAAGCAAGTAGAGGTTGAGAGCCTACACCAACACTCTTGGATATGGAGTGCAAATCCAACCAAGAGCCATGCTTCAATGCTTAAGCTTTCCATCTCCTTCTTCTTCATTACTATGCTATTATGTATGCTAGCAACAAGAGTTATGATAAGTGAGGAACTAATTCTTTCTCCTACGAAATGTTTCTTCTTCCTCTTCCCTACCCTCATTCCCTGCTAGCTCTCTCCACCTTCGAAGTTGTTTGAGGTCTTGGGACTGAGGCTTGGGATAGTTAAAGCTTTCTTCAAGTTTATGTTATGTTTGTGATACATGAAGCTTTCCATCTTCATTGCATCACCTAGGTCACAAGGAACACAAAGATTGTATTGTAACAAGTCTCTTTTAATGGGAGAAATCATAATACAAATGCCTATTGGAGGGGGGACCGGCTCCGCATGAATCCGGTCCTCAACTGTTGTCATGTTCTCTAAATTCTCTCTCTTGCAAAAGTATTGTTCATGCCAAGTTAACTAATTTCTATGATTATGTTGCTATCTTCAATTATGTTCACCCGCTATGCTCACAAAATCATTTATCAAAAGTACTCTCATTAATTTTTGCTACTCTCAAATTAAATAGGCCAATTCCATTACATGATAAGGTGCTTGCCGTACTTGATGACTAAGGTGCTTGAGATGCTTCTCGTGCTTGATAACTAAGATGCTTGAGGTGCTTGTCGTGCTTGCTGGCTAGAGAGCCTCAGGTGCTTGTGGGAACACTACCCAGGCTTGAGGTGCTTGGTCATGCTTGCTGATAAGGTGCTTGGGGGAGGTGTAAAAAAGTCAAAAACTATCTCTACCAGGAGGGGAAGAGCCCTACAAGAGGGGGATGAGAGAGAACACACACACCCTCACACAAGGCAAGCTTGGTACAAATAAAGCAAAAGGGACACTTATCAAGTTCCTCTTCATGTTGCCCTAGTGTGCATAAAGCCTATCGGTTGGCCTCCCAAGGGTTCCAATGATAAATTAGTTAGTTTAATTAATTGTTTTTGCATTTATCAAGTTCTCTCTCTCAAAGGGGAAAGGGGGACACTTGTCCCAAGACTAGCATGTTTGCTTGATATGCCTCTTGCTTGTGATTCGCTAGGCTTGGAGGGGTTCAATGAGCTTCAAGCATGAGCTACAAGGGGGGGTCAACCACAACATGCTATGGTGTTGCGTGAGGGGTATACTCTCCCACAAACACTCACATAAAAACTCACACAAATTGCAAGAGCTCCCTCTCCTTCTCCAAGCAAGTAGAGAGATTGAGAGCATACACCGACACTCTTGGCTATGGAATGCAAATCCAACCAAGAGCCATGCTTCAATGCTTAAGCTTTCCATCTTTTCCATCTTCATTACTATGCTATTATGTATGCTAGCGAGAAGAGTGATATAAGTGAGGAACTCATTCTTTCTCCTATGCAATATTTCTTCTTCCTCTTCCCTACGCTCATTCCCTGCTAGCTCTCTCCAGCTTGTGTTTTAGGTCTTAGGACCGAGGCTTGGGATAGTTAATGCTTTCCAAAAAGTTTATGTTATGCACATGATGCATGAAGCTTTCCATCCTCATTGCATCACCAAGGTCATAAGGAACACAAAGATTGTATTGTACCAAGTCTCTGGGAGAAACTATGATACAAATGCCTATTGGAGGGGGACCGCGGCTCCACGTAAATCCCGTCCTCCATTGTTCTTATTGATCCGAGCCTATCACAAATTTTTGTTTATCATATTTTGTTGGTTTTCCTTGCTTCTAGAGGTTTACAATAAAAGAAAGAGTGAGAACAACATCTTGGAATTTTTTTTTTAAAAATGATTTGATAGGAATTTTTTCTTGACTAGTTCGCCGGAGGTGAAAGGTAGAGGGAGAACCTAGTGGTAAAGGGAAGGGAAAATATGTAAATGTGAAAAGAAACGATATGATGTGGTTGTGGAGCCATGCATCCATGATTCAAGGGTCATGAGTGGCTCATATCATCATGGCTTTGGAGCCATATGATGATTCAAACAAATGGGACCCAAGTGGAAGACTTGGTAAAGGAAGGAACAAGACACATGATTTTGCTGAATTTTTAAAAAATACTTCCACTCCGATCCAAGAAAAGTTGTCTTCATCAAAGTTGTAGCTGATGAGCTGGAGATTCTGGCCATATTTTTTTTGCATCTACGGTCTAGAAGATATGGCCAAAATGGCGGACGCCAGTTTTTTCAACTGTGGTGGAGACCACCCCCTCTACCTTTACACACACACACCCTTCCTTTTCCACATTGAGACCTTCTCGAAAAATCAGCAATTAGTCTTCTCACCCTCCTCTCCTTCCTGCTCTCTCTCTCAAGCTCAAAAACCCATCAAAATTCCTCTTCTAATCACCTCTCAAGTCATGCTTAATCTTGTTGTAATTCATAAGTTCCCATTCAACCCCTTTCTATTATTACTAGATATGTATTGATTTTATGTAGATTCTTTACATTTTAAAATAAGGAAGCTCTTGGACTCAAGCTATGGAGGAAGGAGTGAAGACAACACAAGTGATGATGGAGCTAATTGGTCAACAAATCACTTGGAAGGAGCTTCTTCATTGGTTGAATGTCCCTAATCAAGCTTCATTTGTACAAATTACACTTGGATCTTAACCTCACTCCTAATCACTCTCTTTCCTATATAAAGAGGCCTTCCCCTTTGTAATTTCAAGCCTCCCTCAGCCCCATTGAGTCTTTGTATCACTCACCATGAGCCCATAAGCTCATTCATTCACTCTATTCTTGCACATTCTAGAGTGCAAATTGTTTCATGCTAGTAACCTCTCCTCCTCTTACTTATGTTAATTAAGAGAAATCTTTTATATGTGTGTGAGAGTGCTTGATGTGATCTTGGCTAATCCTTGAGTGGTTGTTTGGTAATCTACAAGACTATTTGTGTTGGGAGTGTTTGAAGTCATTCATTCCTTGTACACACACTAAGGTTAATGATTCATTCATAGTGATCTCTCTCTCTCTCTCTCTCTCTCTCTCTCTCTCTCTCTCTCTCTCTCTCTCTCTCTCTCTCTCTCTTTCTCTCTCTCTCTCTCTTTGTGTAGCGGTCCTAGCCCACGCTTCCAAGACTAGGTGGTGCCCTTATCTCATTTCCCTTGTGGCGCAATGGAGTTTGTTTTGGTGTAGAGGCCGCCATTCCAAATTTCCTTCGTCATAAATTGGTGCCCCCACGGAGGAGTTCTCAAGCAGTGCTCTGTCAATCCTATGAAGGAAGATCCATCAAATTCTCTGAGACTTCCACTATGGTCTCCCCAAGAAGGTCGAGAAAAGAAGCTTCTTTATCGACAAACGGCACGTATGCGGGTAAAGAGAGTTAACTACACACACCCTTCTTTGCTTCAAGGAAAATCTTGTAGTCATCAAGTCCCTAGGTCAAAAAATTGTGTTGAGTGCTTTGTGGCTAGTGTGAAGACACTTCCTTTGAAGCCTCGACTTCAGGTGGTGAAAGCACTCCTAAACTCGGGGATTAACAAGTTTTTGGAGGGGGAGCTACACATCAATGGGGTGCGGTATTGGCAAGAGGCTACATATGGTGATGCACTCCAACTACTACTAGCAAGAAGGCTCAAGGTGGTTGAGAGGGTAGCCATCGAACCCTATGAACTCTACAAAGCTGAAGATGGTCACACCAAAGCTAGGCTAATCACTGGTGAGCAGATTCTTCGCATCTCTCAAATGGTGGGATCCAAGAGAGCTCCACTTCAATGAAGTGCTTCATGGAAGTTTTTATTTAATACACCAATGAATAATCCCATTTTCTACAACTTTCAATCAGTTCAGAATATTAGTGTGAATGTGCGCATTGATAGAAATATTTTTTTCCAATAAAGATTGGTCTTCTATTTTGGAGCTGAGAGGTTGAGAGAGATATTGTTGTCCCTTGACCCTATAATATGTCCTATTTTGGAGTATAATGTATCTTTTGATGCTCACATCTTCATCTTGCTTTAAGCATACTCCATGAATCATAGGGATTTATATGGACCTTTCCAACCTCTTGCTAGACAAACTGTGCATATAATAGCTAGCACAAAGCTTAGGTTCCAAAACATCATAAGGAACTTAATAGGCCCTCGTCGTCTAGCTGAGATTAATGCATCTATCAATCCATTTATTCTACCCTTAATAAGATATGATTTGGGCCTAGACGTTTTCATCTTTGTGCTGTATTGAGAGGAAGGCAACCCACTTTTATGATGGCTTTCCCAAAAAATTTTGGGCGTAGTGGGGAAAATGCTGGGGATTTTTTAGATAACTTGGAGATGGCTTTCCTTGTCTCTGGGAGGGATGACGAAGCATTGAAATTGAGAGCTTTTCCTTTGGTGCTCAAAGAAGAAGCTAGGGTATGGTTCCAGGCTCTAGATCCAACCCAAAGAATTGATTGGGAGGGATTGAAGGCGGCTTTCCTACGAAGATTTCAACGAGCCAATTCGGCAGAAGAACTATGGCAACGGCTTCTGGCCCTTCATCAAGTTGACCCTCATGGTTATGCAACCTATGAAGAAGGTTTTCTGAAACTTTGGGGGCAATGTTCAGACTCACTAAACCCTGGTGAGCGAGCTCCCAATTGCCTCCAAAAGGATCGATTTATCTCAGGATTGTACCCCTTGCTAAGGGAGAAGGTAAAGAGAAAATTTCCAAATGCTTTTGAAGATGCCTTAAGAATTGCTAGGGAAAAGAATAGAAAGATTCTCTATCAAGCCCAAGCTGGCCAGCTAGCTTTGGGAGGCAATATCACAACTATGGAAGCTTCTCACATACCTCCAAATGTGCCTAATGCACCAGACCTCAATAGAGGTCAACAAGAAGATATGCTCCAACAAATAAACAATCTCGCAAACCAGCTAGAGGGGTTGAGAGTAAATCTTGTGCAGGGTGCAAGAAGGCCTATTGAGGGAAATGGTGGGAATCGGCCACCAATGGGACGTCAAGCAAGGGAAATGTTGTGTTACAATTGTGGGGAAAATGGCCATGGCATGTATAATTGCCCTCATCCCAGAAGATATGACTACCCTATCAGAGGTCCTCGACAACAAGTAAGTCCTCCCTGTGCTAGAGCTCAAGCACAAGAGCAACCGCAACCTCAAATTTTGCAGCCACCTCGTGCTCAAGCTCAAGCCCCTGCTACTCAACCAAATGTGAGCATCATAAGGATGGAGGAGGTCCTCAAGGGCAGAAGCAACCAGGAAGAAATAGCTAAAGGGAAGATGAAGATAGATGAAGTGGCTACAATGCCTATCAAACGTGTGCGTGTCCAAGATGAAGTAGGTAAAGAAACAAGCAAGGATGCAAGCAATGAAGCAAGTACATCTCGGGAAACTAAAGATGAAGCCAAGAAGAGAAAGACCCGTACTAGGTCTCAAATTGACATCTCTGATTTCCCTATGGGATCTCGGACACAACCTTATGACTTGACCGCTGATGTGAGTTCTCAAGGACCAAAGATTACTTGGCCACAACTACTTCATATCTCCCCAAAGCTTCGACGACAATGGTAAAAAATGGTGAGCACGAGGGCAAAGCGAAGTAAGCTAGTAAGTGTAATCAAAGCATATGGTCTCAAGGATATAGTGCCTTTGGTGGAGGCTCAAATCAAGGGACAACGGATTCCAAAAACTTACATTGATAGTGGAGCAGAGGTTTGTGTCATGAAAGAAAAGCTAATGCATCAATTGGGTTTAGAGGTAATGGAATCATCAAACTTTAGGGCAAAAATGGCCAATAATGTCTCTGTCACTTGTGTGGGTGTAGTGAAAGCTTTGAGAGTTTCTGTTTTTGGAATCACTACAGAGGTTGATGCTTATGTGATGCCAGTAAAGGGAGAAGGATACCCCCTTATTTTAGGACGACCTTGGCTCATGGGTATAGGAGCTAGGCAAGATTGGGCAACAGGAGACTTGGAGTTGAGGCCTCGCATGGGTGGCCATAGTCAGAAGGTTGTTTATAACCTAAAGAATGGGCGACAATAGAACCTTGAACTAGAGACGTCAGCTGATGAGTGGAGCTCAAGTGGATGCTCCTCATCGATGGACGAGGAAGAGAGTTCAAGTGAAGAGAGTGATAGCACTCTCGAAGTCATGGGCGTCACCATAAAGGAAACTACCTCATCAGAAGACAACCCAAGGATCCAAATGGAGAATGTGTGGGATGCCAGCCTAGAGGAGATGTTATCCAAGGATATAAAGGAAGAAGAAAAGGAGGGTTATGTAAATGTTCTCAAGAAGCATGCATCATTGTTTATTTCTGATTACACTCACATTACAGGTGTCATACAGTGAAGCATCATATCCATCTAAAAGAAGGGAGCAATCCAGTAGTACAAAAACTAAGAAGATTAGGAGTTGTGCAACAAAATGCACTGTTGTCTGAGGTGAAGAGACTATTAGAAGCAGGATTCATATACCCAGTAGAAGATTCAGAATGGGTCTCCCCAGTAGTGGTGAGGCCAAAGAAGAATGGTAAATGGCGAGTGTGCGTGGATTACAAGCCACTAAATGCTGCAACAAAGAGGGACCACTTCCCTCTCCCATTTCAAGATGAGATTCTAAATGAAGTACCAGGCCATGAGAGATACACAGTGTGTGATGGCTACTCTGGCTACTTTCAAATACGCATTGCAGAGGAGGACCAGAAAAAGACTACTTTCATCACACCATGGGGATGTTTTGCATTTCGAGTCATGCCTTTTGGTCTCACCAACGCTCCAGCCACCTTTCAACGATTCATGAACATGGTCTTCCAACCTTACTTTGGTAAGTCCATAAGGGTTTTCATAGATGACTTTTGTATTTACAGCTCCAAAAGTATGCATCTCGGCAAGATTGATGAAGGATTTACTCGTTTAGCTAAGCTGGGTGGACAACTAAACAAGGACAAATGTCACATTGGGGAAAGCAAGGTTACACTATTAGGGCATGTAGCGTCCATTGATGGAATCGAGGTAGATCCTGAAAAGATAGAAACATTGCTAAATCTACCTTCCCCAACTTCCATCAAACAATTAATCTCTTTCTTGCAAAAGCTAAGATATTTGAGTAGATTCATACACTTACTCTCCCAAGTGATATTTCCTCTACAACAGCTGACTCGTCAAGAGACGCTTGTTTGGAGTGAAGAAAGTGATGGGCATTTTAGAGAGATTAAAAAAATGTTAGGGTCACTCCCTGTAATCCTCCAACCTTGTTGGGAAGAAACATTCTTTGTAAACCCTAGTGTGGGAGAAGAGGCCATTGCTGCTTCCCTCCTACAAAAAGATCCAAAAACATCCATTATAAGGCCTGTGTATTTTGCTAGCCGCCACATGGAAAACACAGAGAAGGCCTACACCCTGATGGAACAGCTAGTGTTAGCTCTCATGTTTGCGGTAACCAAATTTCGGCCATACTTGCTGCCGAAGAGGTTCGTAATTATCACTGTGGAGGATATGTTTCCCTATGCACTACAACATATGGAAATCTCTGACAAAATAGCAAAGTGGGTGGTGCGACTTCAAGAGTTTGATTATACAATACAGGTTGAAAGAACAACTCGATCATGCTTAGCCGACATTTTAACAAACAAGTGCTATGAAAATTTTTTCCATTTGAAGAGAAAGGAACTTCCACCACCTCCAGCTCCAGAGGCTTTGGTCAATGCTTATAGCCTCTACTTTGATGGAGCATACAAGAGAACCAAGGATAAGGCAGCTGCAGGCATCGTGGTCTTATCTCCATTGGGAGAGAGGATCCATGGTGAAGGGATCACTCTAGAAGATGTCCACTCCAACAATGAAGCAGAATATCATGCTCTAATTCATGGCCTTTGTTGGTGCCTCGATAATTCAATTAAGAGATTAAACGCTTTTGGTGACTCCATGCTTTTGGTAAGGCAAATGCAAGGTACATGGGCTTGCAAAAATGCCCCTCTCTCTACTAAAATGAGAGAAGCAAAAGATCTTATGAGGAGATTTAGGGAGGCACAAGTACATCATGTGCCAAGAGACCAGAACAAGGATGCAGACCACCTAGCATCATCAAAGTTAAATGAGTCAATAGTGGGAGCAGTGGCCATCAAACTTCCACTTCAACAAGGCAAGGAGGACTTGGAAGATATTATGCACATTCTGGAGCAAGGAGAGGCTCCTAAACACTTGAATGCAGGGGAAAGGCGATGGTTAGCTAGGAAGGCTACCAGGTATCGCATAGTAAATGATGACTTGTATTGTCTTGGTAAGGATGGTGTGCTTAGGAGAGTGCCTTTGAAGAGTGAAATTGAAGAGATTTTAAAAGCTTGTCACGATGATATGTGCGGAGGACACTTTGCACACGACGTCACTAGTAGAAAGGTTCTACAAGCTGGGTTTACTTGGCCAAGTCTTCATCGTGATGTCAAATACTGGTGTCAAACATGTGATGAATGTCAGAAAGCAGGACCACGACGGCTCATAGCTGAACCTCAGAACCCAATAAAGGTATATGGGCCCTTTGAGAAGTGGGGAATTGATGCCATAGGGCCTCTACCACGCACTCAGTCAGGTAAAGAGTACATCATCATGGGAGTAGACTACATGACTAGATGAGCTGAGGCTATGCCGACCAATAGAGTTACTGCTAAGGATGTGAGTAAGTTCATCTTTGACCACATCTGTTGCCGGTTTGGCACCCCTCTTGAAATACTATTTGATAGAGGACCAGGGCTTAGAGCACACTTGGTAGGAGAACTCATGAAGAAGATAAATATTCAGCATCAACACTCTACTCCTTACTACCCTTAGTGCAATGGTTTGGTGGAAAAGGTAAATGGAATCATTTGCAAAATTCTCACCAAACAGGTACATGCCAGGCACCAAGATTGGGACAAACACCTGAATGGAGCTCTATGGGCCTATAGAACCTCCTTCAAAACCACATTAGGGTACACACCCTTTCATTTGGTTTATGGAAAGGAGGCGCTTTTTCCCATTGAAGTGAAGTTAACAAGTCTTCGAATATTGGGTAGTCAGGTAGGCTCTCAAAAGGAGAAAGTACATCAAAGGATCATGGATCTAGAGAGGCTGCAATTGGATCGTGAAGAAGCCATCAACCACTATTCTCAAGAAGCAGAGAAGCGCAGAGAAAAGTTCAACAAAAAGCTAGCATCCAAAGACATCAAAAAGGGATCTCTGGTGCTTCGATATGACAATCGCTCCGACACTCGTAAGGATGGAAAGTTTCTTTTCCGATGGGAAGGGCCGTTCTTGGTCACCAAAAAGTTCAAAAATGGCTCTTACAGACTTCAAGACATTGATGGTAAAGTGCACAAGACCAGGACAAATAGATGGCGTCCAAAGCCTTATCACATCAGGATAAGGTCAGCTCAAGATCAAAGAAAGTAGGCTAGAGGCATAAATACCCCTAGCCAGGTTTGGGAGGGCTATGATCCGAGCCTATCACAAATTTTTGTTTATCATATTTTGTTGGTTTTCCTTGCTTCTAGAGGTTTACAATAAAAGAAAGAGTGAGAACAACCTCTTGGAAATTTTTTTTAAAAAAATGATTTGATAGGAATTTTTTCTTGACTAGTTCGCCGGAGGTGAAAGGTAGAGGGAGAACCTAGTGGTAAAGGGAAGGGAAAATATGTAAATGTGAAAAGAAAAGATATGATGTGGTTGCGGAGCCATGCATCCATGATTCAAGGGTCATGAGTGGCTCATATCATCATGGCTTTGGAGCCATATGATGATTCAAACAAATGGGACCCAAGTGGAAGACTTGGTAAAGGAAGGAACCAGACACATGATTTTGCTGAATTTTTAAAAAATACTTCCACTCCGATCCAAGAAAAGTTGTCTTCATCAAAGTTGTAGCTGATGAGCTGGATATTCTGGCCATATTTTTTTTGCATCTACAGTCTAGGAGATATGGCCAAAATGGCGGACGCCAGTATTTTCAACTGTGGTGGAGACCACCCCCTCTACCTTTACACACACACCCTTCCTTTTCCACATTGAGACCTTCTCTAAAAATCAGCCATTAGTCTTCTCACCCTCCTCTCCTTCCTGCTCTCTCTCTCAAGCTCAAAAACCCATCAAAATTCCTCTTCTAATCACCTCTCAAGTCATGCTTAATCTTGTTGTAATTCATAAGTTCCCATTCAACCCCTTTCTATTATTACTAGATATGTATTGATTTTATGTAGATTCTTTACATTTTAAAATAAGGAAGCTCTTGGACTCAAGCTATGGAGGAAGGAGTGAAGACAACACAAGTGATGATGGAGCTAATTGGTCAACAAATCACTTGGAAGGAGCTTCTTCATTGGTTGAATGTCCCTAATCAAGCTTCATTTGTACAAATTACACTTGGATCTTAACCTCACTCCTAATCACTCTCTTTCCTATATAAAGAGGCCTTCCCCTTTGTAATTTCAAGCCTCCCTCAGCCCCATTGAGTCTTTGTATCACTCACCATGAGCCCATAAGCTCATTCATTCACTCTATTCTTGCACATTCTAGAGTGCAAATTGTTTCATGCTAGTAACCTCTCCTCCTCTTACTTATGTTAATTAAAAGAAATCTTTTATATGTGTGTGCGAGTGCTTGATGTGATCTTGGCTAATCCTTGAGTGGTTGTTTGGTAATCTACAAGACTATTTGTGTTGGGAGTGTTTGAAGTCATCCATTCCTTGTACACACACTAAGGTTAATGATTCATTCATAGTGATCTCTCTCTCTCTCTCTCTCTCTCTCTCTCTCTCTCTCTCTCTCTCTCTCTCTCTTTGTGTAGCGGTCCTAGCCCACGCTTCCAAGACTAGGTGGTGCCCTTATCTCATTTCCCTTGTGGTGCAATGGAGTTTGTTTTGGTGTAGAGGCCGCCATTCCAACTTTCCTTCGTCATTATGTTCTCTTAACTCTCTCTCTCTTGGAAAAGTATTGTTCATGCCAAGTTAGCTAAAAGCTATGTTTATGTTGCTACCATCAATTAGGTTCACCCGCTATGCTCTCAAAGTAATTTCCCAAAAGTAATTTCTCTAATTTTTGCTACTCTCAAAGTTAACAAGCCATTTCCATTACATTGGTATCAGAGCATTTGCTTTCTCTTTTCTTGCTTAAGAAGAGAGGTTCTTAAGTAGCCTATAAATGGTTGATTTTGTTAATTACATTAGGGTAAGTGGGACTGGGAACTAATATCGGTTTTGTTGAGCCCACTATGTTGGATATGGTGCACACCTCAGGAGCTTTGGACTTAATAATGGGGTTTTTTAAGACTTGCCTATGGCTTTACCATTATCTAGCCATACGAAGTCCAAAAGGAGCTAGCCCTCATCAATTCTGCAATATTAGACCTACTCCACTACTCTATAATAAACCACTTCGAGGCTGTGGGTGTAGATACTTAAGTATCGATTATCAAAGGCTAAGAGGAGTAGCAACTAAGGTTTTGGATTTCCAAAGCATACACTAAGTAAGTACTCAAAATTTTGTTAACATGGCTGACAATAACCAAGAGAGTAGAATGAAAATTGATAACTTTGATTTTGCACATGAAGGTGCTAATGATGATGCCCCCATGTTTGTCAATTATCTTGTTACTAGGTTGCAAGAAGCTATGGGAAACCCTACTTTTCAAGCCGAAGTTACTCAACAACTTCGCGCTTATGGGATTTCCCTTCCTCTCCAAGAGGAGAGAGAGCTTAGGAGGCGTCTTGAAGAGACCCCCACAAGAAGACTCTCTCCCATACAAGAGGACGAATCCAAAGACCAAGAAAGCAATGAAACTTTAAGTTCCTCTGAAGATGTGGCTCCACAAAGACGGCGGTCTAGACTATTGTAAACTCCTCCCAAGAGGAAAATATCAACACACAGTCCTTCTCCTTGTCACTCCAAAAGGGAACAGAGGAAACAAAGGAAGAAAAGGGCAAGAAAAAGGTCACCCCTCTTCTCCTTCTTCATCAATTTCCTCTTCTTCCGATGAAAGCTATGGCTATTCTGCTAGAGAATACAAGAGGTGAAGGTCGCAAAATCTTAAGAAGTTCAAAGAGGGAGGAAAGAGTATCTCTTTTCTCACCTATGATGACACCTTTGGTGCCACCGGTAAAGTATTGGCCTTCATCCAACAATTTGATGCGGATACACCATGTAGCTATGCACTTCTAAAAATCGGCTCATCAATGGTGGGCTAGCTTTCGAGGCAACGACGAAGCCCCAAAGACATGGAAACTCTAAGATTTTGCATCATGAAGCAATTCCTTGCAAGCGATGCAAAGGACAAATTGCTTACCGAATGGCGCAGTTTGAAGCTTATCTCTCATGACTCTATCCACAAATATGTAGAAAAAAATTTGCATTTACATCTCAAGACTACTATCTTCCAAAAGATAGACCCAGAAAAAGCAACAATTCTGTCCGGGATTAGCTGAAGATCAGATGGCCAAATACGTCAACTCTCAATGGCCTGGTTCTATCACCAAAGTAATCCACCACACTATGGTTGCTTCGTATATCAATTTCCAACAAGGGGCTAGATACAATGTCAAGCCCATGGAAAACGAAGAACAAAATGATGCAAAGGGGAAAACCACTGCCCAAAATTCTTCCCAAGGAAATTCCAACAATAAAGACAACAATCGGTCCAAGGAAAAGGGAGTTTACAAAGGTAAGAAACACTCTCTCCTGAAGAGCTTGAAGCTTTTCATAAGGACCATAAATGTTTTAAGTGTGGGGAGCAAGGACATGGCTATCATTCTTGCCCCAAGAGAAATGCTCGCAATGAGACAACTAGAGCTTCCACCATCGAAGCTCCAAAAGAGGATGCTCATTGAAAAGGTCACCTCTCTCCTATGCTTGGGGAAAGGTAAGGGAGCATGATGCCTTCATCCTGTTTGACCTTAGCTCTACTCACGAGTTCATATCAAAGGAGTTGGTCATCAAGTTGGGCATTCAAGCTTTTGACATGGGAGATATTGTAACGGTTGACATAGATTTCAAGGGACAATAAGCCACTGTTACTCCCTTGATTGGGAAGTTGAGAATTCATGTCCAACAAAGAAGACTTTTTTATCTCTCCTCTCCACAATGAGGATGCTTTCCTAGGGGTGCCATGGTTTGATCGCATGGCTACCAACATGAAGTTCCCTGAGAGGAGAATCTACTTCACCTAGAGAGGAAAGAACATGTATGTAGATGCTAGTGAGTGTGGTTGTACTATACCACTTGTAAATCCTCCTATTTTTTATAAACAATAAAGAGTTCAGTTTTTGTGGACATGATTTTTGTCAAAGAGTCCCTAAACGATCCTAATGTTTCATCAAATGTAAATGGTAGGAATAAAAAAGAGCTAGATCGACTTGTCTAATTTTCTAAAAGAATTCCAAGATGTGTTCATCAATGATATCCCCATGGATTCACCTCCAAAATGAGAGGATAATGACCATCGCATTGAGCTCCTTCCAAAAAGCTCACCGCCTAACAAACCTCCTTACCGAGTTTCTCAAGCTCAACAAGAGGAGATCATGAGACAAGTACAAGAATGTGGTGAGGCCTAGCTCCTCTCTCTTTTGTTCTTCAGTCCTTTTAGTTCAGAAGAAAGATGGTACATATCGTATGTGTGGACTATCGAGCACTAAACCATATCACTATCAAAAATAGATTTATCGTGCCTCGGGTAGAAGATCTGTCTGATAAGAAGCTACAAGGATCAACCTACTTCAGTAGGATTGACCTTTAAACCTTAAAGTGGATATCATCACATAAGGAGAGTGGATGAAGATATCTTAAAGACCACATTTTGCACAATGTTTGGTCTTTATGAATATCTAGTCATGCCTTTTGGCTTGACTAATGCACCGGCCATATTCAATCAATTAATGGAGAAAATATTTTAGACCCTATTGCAATTTCAATGGATATCATCATCTCATCCAAGTCCTTGGAGGAACATAAGCAGCATCTCCAAGTGATTTTTCAAGCATTGAGGGAGAACAATCTTTTTCTCAACCAAAAGAAAAGCAAATTTTTCCTCCAAGAGATTCAATACTTAGGTCTGTGTGCATTACTCGTATGTGTGCATACTATAGACACTTCATAGAAAAATTATCTCAAATAGTAGGACCATTAAATGACTTAACAAAGAATAAACATTTATGGATTTCTAAGGAGAAAAATATTTTTGACAAGCTCAAAGAGAAGGCTACCTACCAACCAACCCTCATGCTTCCAGATCTCTCAAACCCATTTGAGGTCCAATGTGATGCTTGTGGTGATTTCCTTGGAGCAGTCTTGCTTCAAGAAGGGCATGCCATAGCATATGAGAGTTGAAAGCTCAATACAAATGAATATGTCTTAGGCATCTTTGAGAAAGACCTCTTTAGCTGTTTTACATGCCCTAGACACATGGAAGCATTTTTTATTGGGGACTCCATTTAATCTATGAACCAACCACCAAAGTCTTAAGTATTTCATGACGCAAACCAAGATTTCCGAAAAACAAATGAGGTGGGAAAATTTCTTTTACAATTTAATTTCTATATTGCTCACATTGTTGGTAAGAATAATCAAGTGGCTGATGCACTTTCACGACGACCAAAAGTTAATGCGGTGTCTATAGCTACTCACAATGATCTATCTTTTATGATAGATGAGTAGTTTACTGACCCTGGCTATAGAGACATAATGTCAGCCCTTGCTTTGGGGAAGAAAGAGGAACCATTGACCTTGCATGATGGTTATCTTCTCCATGGCAATAGGCTCTATGTTACCCACTCCCTTCATGAGAAAGTCATGTATGAATCCCATGCTCCTCCCTATGCGGGGCATAGAGGCATTCAACCTACTCTCCGAGAAGTAGAAATGTACGTCTATTGTCCTACCATGAAATTGTGCATACAAGAGTATGTTTCAAAATGTGTAGTATGCCAAAAAGACCAAGTATGATAGAGGGAAGCAACCTGGATTATTCCATCCATTGCCTATCCCAAATTACCATGGGAAAGTATATCCATGGATTTTATCTTTGTATTACCCAAGTCTATCCATGGGAATATGGACAATAGTTGAAAGGTTTATGTCAAAAAGACTAGTAAGACACACCAAATGGCAACTCTCTTCACATCACAGATTTTCAAACACCATGGATTACCATCCATCGTGTCAGATAGAGATCCTAGACTGACTAGTCATTTCTAGAAAGGTCTCTTTGAAAATCTAGAAACAAGATTGAATTTCTCTTCAGCCTATCATCCACAAACGGATGGCGAAAGTGAGATAGCCAATCTTATGATACTCGATCTACTAAAGACTTATGTTATAGAAGTAGATCAACGTTTACAATGGGAAAAGTACTTACCTCTTGTAGAGTATGCTTAAAATAATAATGTACATACTTCTACGGGACCTTTTGAAATAATTAAGGGAAGACCTAAAAGTCCCTTGCTACTTAAAGTACATGGGAAGATCTTCCCTGTCGAGGAGTATAGCTGTGACCTACAAGAATCTTTTCAAAAAATTAAGGAGGTTATATCTATCTCTCAACAATGGCAAAAAGCTGCTTCTGACAAGCACAGAAGGGCCTTAACATTTAAAGAAAATGATTGGGTCTTACTTAAATTTCCTAAGGCTCGATTGAGGGAAATGACGGGCAAAAATCCTACGGGCCATCAAAAGTATTATGCTAAGCTAGCAAAAAGATACTATGGTCCTTTCCAAATCTTGAAGCCCATCAAATCAAGTTACCCAACTATTGGCTCATACAAAATCCTTTTCATGTGATCCTACTTAAGACCTACAAAGGAGAGCCACCAAGTGAACCAATTTTTGAAGACCCTCCCAAAATCAAAGACCAAGAAGAGGTGCTACAACCCAAAGCTATCCTTCGGCATGAAAACAGGGTACTATGACATGGTAAGATTATCTAGTGGTATCATATTAAGTTCAAAAATTATCCTTTTGAAGATGCTAGATGCATGCAAGGAATAAATCTTAAGGATAGTATGAACCTTGTCAATGCTTACAATGCTACACTAGAGTAAGAAAATGTACAAATTTCTTTCAGATGATTAATGTTTTTTTTCTTATAAGACTAGTTCTCTTTTTATTGTGCACAAATTTAAATATTATGCATGCTTAGAATCATGGTTGTGATGATGACGTCTCTCAAATACCAAGTAGAGTTTGTCATTCTACTTGAGAGAATGAAATGGACTAAAGAGCAGACATGCTTGCGTCAGCTATGTCTCCCAAGCACCAATGGATTAGTCATCCATCTTGGAAATATGTCATACGATAAAAAGGGATCCTATACCCACTAAGCAAGATTGACTAATGACTAAGGATTTAACTCTTCTATCTCATAGTAGTAGAGGACGACTATGATTTCAAGAGAGAGGTAATTTTGTAAAATCTAATATCTAACCAACCCAAATGATTTTTTCATATTAAACTGATTGTTTAATGTGGGAGAATAAACAGAACAAGGGTTAGAATATAGACATCTCTTTCAGATCTATCTCAACACGGGGCCAATAGTAAAGGGGTCCAAATGAGAGATGGTATGTCAAAGAGTAAGACTAGTTAATGGAGCTTAAAGACCTTAGGGTTAGATTCATTAAAGACCTCCAAAGATTAAGGAGAGTCCCATAAGAGGCATGGACAAGTAAACCGATGAATTATGCATTTCTCAAAGTGTTTGGGTGTGAGGATTCTCATGCACATAGATAGAAGCCTAAGATCAAAGCTAGATGCAAAGTTCAAAAAGTGTTTCTTCATTGGCTATAGAGAAGGTGACTTTGGGTATCACCTATGGAATCCTGAAGATGGTAAAATCTTTAGGAGTAGGGATGTAATTTTTAACGAACAAAATATGGACAAAGACTACTTGGAAAGAAAACAAACAAAAGAAACATGTGATGAGTACATGGAGCTTGAGGACGGTGAAGACTCAAGGACTGCAAACGGTGACAATGTGCAACAACGTCAACCAAATGAGGAGCCTCAACCTATTCCCCGAAGATTCACAAGAGCAAGTAGACCTCTAGAAAGGTTTGTTCCTTCTTTCAACCATCTCTTGATCTCAGATTTTGGAGAGCCAAAATCATACGAAGAAGCTATGCATCATGAATCCACAGAAGAATGGATGAAGAGCATGCAAGTGGAGATGGACTCACTACATCGCAACCAAACATGGGAGTTGGTTGATTTGCCTAAAGGTAAGCGGGCACTACAGAACAAATGGGTGTATAAGCTGAAGGAAGAAGAATGTGGAAAGAAAAGGTACAAGTCTAGGCTTGTGGTAAAAGGGTTTTCTCAAAAGAAAGGTATTGACTTCAATGAAATATTTTCTCCTGTTGTAAAAATGAACTCAATTAGGCTTGTCTTAAGCCTTTTGGCCGCTCATGATTTAAATCTTGAGAAAATGGTTGTAAATACGGCATTTCCTCATGGTGACTTAGAGGAGGAAATTTACATGCTTCAACCAAAGGGGTATGAAGTAAAAGGTAAGGAGAAAATGGTTTGCAGATTAAAGAAGAGCTTGTATGGTTTAAAGAAAACATAAAGACAGTGGTACTTAAAGTTCGATCGATGGATGTTGGATCATGGATTCACAAGATGCAACTTGGATCACTGCGTCTACACAAAGAATTTGGGAGATGGGAAGTTCATCATCCTAATGTTGTATGTTGATGACATGATGATTGCAAGTGCTGACATATAGGACATCAAAGACCTAAAAGAGTGGCTGTCTAAATATTTTTCAATGAAAGATTTAGGTGCTGCAAAGAGGATACTTGGTATGAAAATATCAAGGGACAGGACGAAGAAGACAATAAATCTATCTCAAGAGGATTACATCAAGAAGGTACTAGAAAGGTTTGCAATGCAAAATGAAAAAACGGTTTCTACACCTTTGGCTCGTCATTTTAAACTAACCAAAGATATGTGTCCAAAGACACAAGAGGAGATAGCCTATATGTCTAAAGCTCCATATGTTGCAGTGGTAGGTTCTCTAATGTATGTTATGGTCCGGACAAGGCCAAATATTGCACATGCAGTGGGAGTTGTGAGTAGGTTCATGGACGACCTAGGTAAAGAGCATTGGCAAGCTGTGAAGTGGATACTTAGGTATCTAAAAGGGACAACAACAAATTCTTTGTATTTTGGAGGAACTGATATTTTTCTTCAAGGGTATGCTGATGTAGATATGGAAGGTAACAAAGACACTTGAAGGAGAACTACTGGCTATGTCTTCACTGTTCGAGGCACAACAGTAAGCTCGGATTCAATGGTGTAGAAAGTGGTCTCACTTTCTACCACGGAAGCAGTGCATGTCGCAATGAAGGAGGCAAGCAAAGAAATTATGTGGCTTCACAGATTCTGAGAATAGCTTGGATTCCAGCAAGACAATTGTGTCTTGTATAGTGATAGCCAAAGCACTATCCATCTTGCAAAGAACTCAGCCTTTCATTTAAGGACAAAGCACATTGAGGTGAGATATCACTTCATACGTACTCTTTTGGAAGAGGGACAACTAAAGCTAGGAAAGGTGCATGCAAGTGAAAATCCTGCAGACATGTTTACAAAGGTGGTCAACAAGGAGAAGTTGAGCTTTTGCTCCCCTTCAATTGGCATTCAAGAATAAGAAGCCAGGATGGAAATCAGTCATAGGTTTGGTTTGGAGATCAGTCTCCAAGTGGGAGATTGTTAAGTATGGAGCTTGATTTACCCCTTGTAAATTTTTGTGTTAAAAATGCACATTTGTAAGGCCCACATTATGAGGAGAAGCCATCGTGCGTGAAGAAAAATAACTCACCGGAAAATAAAATCACTCGTCGAAAACCAAAATTTTCACGCCCACCGGAATATTCTGGACAAACAGCGGTCGGAAAGTGGTCGAAAACCAGCCGGTTGGCCGCTGGTCAAAAGTCAATGGCAAGTGGCCGGTGGCCAAATTCAATGACCGGTGGCCGAATTCAAAAGTGGGCTTGTCTTCTCAAGGGCGGCCACACATGGGCGGATTGGAGGATCCGATTTGGACTTATCTACACAAGGGCGGCTACACATGGCTGCCTCTCATGAGAGAGGATAGCCCTTTTGGCCTATAAAAGGAGGCCATTTTTACACACATTTCATAGTGTGAAGTTGATGCAACAAGGTGGGTGTGATGTGGTGAGAGTGAAGCAAGGCGGGAGCTCCAAAAGGGTATAATCCCTTTGTAGCGTACTTCTTGTTTTGAAGGACTAAAGCCATTGAGTGGCTGCTTTCACGTGGACGTAGCCCACATTGGGTGAACCACATAAATCGTGTGTAATCTCCCTCTCTCTCTCTCTACTCTATAATCTCTTGTGTGAAAATTATATCTCTCCATTAAGTAATATAGTCAATTATCTACTTAGCTACATCATATTTCCTAACATTGTCATGCTTGCTGACTAAGGTGCTTGGGGGTAAGGTTTACAAATGTCAACAACTATCCCTACAAGGAGGGGGCGAGCCCTACAAGAGGGAGGATGAGAGTGCACACACAGAGTCTCACACAAGGCAAGCTTGGTACAAAGAAAGCAAAAGGGACACTTATCAAGTTCCTCTTCATGTTGCCCACATGGTGTTCCTAAAGCCTATTGGTTGGCCTCCCAAGGGGTCCAATGATAAATTTTAGTTTAACTAATTTTTTTTGCATTTATCAAGTCCTCTCTCTCAAAGGGGAAAGGGGGACACTTGTCCCAAGACTAGCATGCTTGCTTGATATGCATCTTGCTTGTGATTGGGGGCTAGGCCTAGAGGGGTCCAATGAGCTTCAAGCATGAGCTACAAGGGGGGGGGGGGGGGGGGTCGACCAAAGCATGCTATGGTGTTTCTTGAGGGGTATACTCTCCCACACACACTCACACACACTCTCATTGTGTATGGTGCAAAGTGCAAGAGCTCCCTCTCCTTATCCAAGCAAGTAGAGAGGTTGAGAGACTACACCAGCACTCTTGGCTATGGAATGCAAATCCAATCAAGAGCCATGTTTCAATGCTTAAGCTTGCTGTTTTCTCCATCTTCATTAATATACTATTATGTATGCTAGCAAGAAGAGTGATATTAAGTGAGGAATTAATTATTTCTCCAATGAATGCTTCTTCTTCCTCTTCCCTACCCTCATTCCCTACTAGCTGTCTCCACCTTCAGGTGTTTGAGGTCTTGGGACTGAGGCTTGGGATAGTTAATGCTTTCCACAAAGTTCATGTTTTTCTCATGATGCATGAAGATTTACAGCTTCATTGCATCACCTAGGTCATAAGGAGCACAAAGATAATATTGTACCAAGTCTTTCTTGAGGGGAGAAACTATAATACAAATGCCTATTTGAGGGGGACCGGCTCCGCATAAATTCGGTCCTCAATTGTTGTCATGTTCTCTAAACTCTCTCTCTTGAAAAAGTCTTGTTCATGCCAAGTGAGCTAAATGCTATGTTTATGTTGCTACCATCAATTAAGTTCACCCGCTATGCTCTCAAAGTAATTTCCCAAAAGTACTTTGTCTAATTTCCGCTACTCTCAAAGTTTTTCCATTTTCATTACACATTAATTCTTAACGTGTGTTCTTCTCAAAATCTATTCGGTTGAAACTATGCATAAGTTTGTAATTTAGCCCCCCATCCTTGTTGCAAATAGACCATTCTTCAATTTCCAGTTTAGAATCTGGGGTTTATGCTAGTGTTCACCCAAGCATTCTATAGTAGTTGGTGAAGTTAAACTTCAAACCAAAAACGTTGATCACCAGCAAAATTCTTTCATGGTCATTTGTACCTAGCCAAATTTGATGTTTGTCATCACAAGACTCATCCTTCACAAGGTCTTGAACATACATTTCAATTTTGGTGGAAATCAGAGCCCAGCCCCAGGTCATTTTTCTAACCTATTTTTCCTATTTTCCCAGCCCCTATGACGATTTATGCGACCAAAGAATAAATCAAATGACAACACTAGTTTCAAAACTACGTCTCCTTAGCTTAAGGGTGTAAATGATGGAAGGATCAAAGACCTACCAATCTTTATTTATGTACTATGAGTGCACCTCTTATGGTTGCTTGCATTAAGGATGTTTATTGGGGACATACAAGAGTGTATAATGTTGTAGCAAAAAACCTTTAGCTCTCTGTCTAGAAATTTTTCTTTGAAATGCAATCTCATATATTGAGTACGTCCAATAGGACAACTATATACTCTAAAAATAACATCACGTACTAATATGGTCAACTTTTCATTCAATGCAAGTGTCTTTTTCATGAGATAAGTTTCATTCATTCAATATTGCTTTTGTCACAATAAAATGAAAATTTTTCATGAAACTACTAGGTAGAATTTGAAGCTTTTGACATCCCCAATGCGTCAAAACTGGAAAAACAAAAGTCTTCTTTGCCTTGTTTTTACACCCAGAAAAGAGAGAAAAGGGAAAAAACCCCATAAAGGTATTTTGCAGAATGGCACTCTAGAGCTCATTCTCAAAATTCCAAACGCATTGGCAGTGCCAAAAGCTTCAAATTCTATCACTACTTGGTAAATTCATTAAAGTTTTTCATTTTATTAATAATGAAAGACATATTGAATGAGCAACATCTACCTCATCAAAAAGACACTTGCATCAAATGAAAAGGTGACTATTTTCAAGGATCGATACATCATTAAAAGACTAGGTGGCATCTTTGTCATATTTTTATCAATATCAATCCATATTTTTACATAATGTTTGTCCTTCTCTAAATTTCTAAATTGTAATACTAGACATTTATCCTAGATTTTAGTCAAATTTAATAGTTTCATTCTTCTCTGCTTCACACATCCTATGTTAACCCTTATGTGAAATTTGGACTTGGTTTCATGGAAATTTTGAAAATTTATTGGTTAGTTTGTATTTTTGCTCTATTGGTCTCAGTTTTAATATCCAAATTGGTCAAAGATCAATACACATCATGTATTTGATGTGTATAAGGAATCCCAAACTTTGAGCGAATTTTTTCGTATGATGATAAAATCGAGTGAGTCAATGAGAGACACTTTATCAAAACACACATAGCCATTAGGAGATTTCGGAGGTCATTTGGAGGGCCTTCTAAGAAATTCTATTTCTTTCTCTAGAAAATGCTCTTAAAATATACTTGCACTTGTTGCATACGTCCAAAAGGATAACTAAACACTCTGAAAAGTGAACCTAACTTCTCAAAAATCCTTGAAAACGGTCACTTTTTCATTCAATGCGTGTGTCGTTTTCATGAAGTACACGACGCTCATTCAATATAGCTTTCGTCATCATTGAAATTTAAAAAATAAGTTTTTGATATCGTCAATTCATCCAAAATGACCTAAAACTTAAAAAATGTCTATTTACTTGCCTCAATCTGACATCGAGAGGGGGAGAAATTGTCAAAATACCCCTAAAAAAGAAATTTTGCCTCACCATGTGCGGGGGACCATTTGGAAAATTCCAAATGGCCCTCCACGCACCGTGAGGCAAAAAATAAAAAAAGTGGATCACAGTGCGCAGAGGGTCATCTTGAATTCTCCAGATGGTCCCTCGCGCGCCATGATCCAAAATCCCCTTTTTAGGGGTTTTTTGGCAATTTCTCCCTCCCCAAATTTCAAGATTGAGGCAAGTAGATAGGTGTTTTTTAGATTTCTGGACGTTTCGGATGCATTGGTGTCAAAAGCTTCAAATTCCAACACCAATTGACAGTTTTGTGGTTTTTTAAAATTTCAATGATGATGAAAGCCATATTAAATGAGTGTCGCCTACCTCATGAAAAAGACATTCATATTGAATGAAAAGGCGTCCGTTTTCAAGGACCACTGACACCTTTTTTATATTTTTCTTAATATCAATCTATTTCTCTACATAATGTAAGCTCTTCTTTCATTGGAGGAGCTCTTTTTCCTCTCTCTTCTAAAAGGCCCTCCAAAAGACCTCTGAAATATCCTAATGCAATAGTTCCTATACGTCACTCATTTTTGTAAGTCACTCGTTTCTTCACTTGAGAGACTAAATAAATTGGCCCTAGAACTCCTAAAGATGGTGATTAAATTTAAGAATGGATATGCAAAGCAAAAGGTAGGTACTAGCAAGCCTGACATTGGATAACTCTTGAGCTTGTTCTTTCTTGTGGTTTTTGCTAGCAAGTAAAAGAAGTCTTGTAGATTTTTCATTGCCAACATGATGAGTAGGTGTCAGCATGAGTACGTTTCCCCATGAGCAAAGAGTTGTAAAATACTAAGGTCTAATCAAACAATTGAAAAATATTAAGGTCTGTTATAATTAAGCAAACCTTTGAAAAATGCTAAGGTTTGCTATGATCAAGTAAGAGTTGAAAATAATTCAAATATAGTTCAAAAGTAAAGAGGGGGGGAGGGGGGTGGGGGGGAGGATGCAAGGTCGAGCGCTAATGCACATGAAAGCCTGTAGACAACATGTCAGCAATGTTAGGGAAAATTGAAGTAGGTGTAGGAAGTGTTTCCACCCAACTCATAATGATGTGTGTGTGGGGTGAGAATCAAGATTGCTAATCACAAATTCTTGTTGGCAATAGGTACATTTATTCTGTTGAGCTTCCACTCTCTCACTTTCTCTCATTATATAGTAAAAAATCCTCCCTGAAAGCAGCTACACCGTTGCAAACCCTTTGAAGGATTTTTTATTTCAATAACACATTGAAGAGCCTTAAGGTAGATCCAAAGAGGAAATTTGAAAAATACCAACATTTTTTGCAATTTAACTCTATTTTCTTAGATTTTCCAAGCGAATTTTTCCCTTCTCTGCCTCCCATCAATTGGCTCATGGCTAAGGTGAGGCATAATTTTCTCGAACATTGGCCGGTTTCAAACCCTTCAACATAGTTTTTAAAAAAACAACATCGAAAAGCACATTGAAGAGTTTTAAGAAGTAAAAGTCTTTTGGATTGACGAGAGAGAGAGAGAGAGAGAGAGAGAGAGAGAGTATAAAAGTCTTTGAATTTTGAATTCACTGCATAAGGTAAGGAGAGAGTTAAAAAAAAGCCCACCCCAAAGGATCTACCCACCAACCTACTTGGCAAAGTATACTTGCTCTATATACAATACATTAGCACAAATCTTTTCAGGTACTTGCTCTTGGATTTAGCAATTGCACGTAGAGACGGCCATCGCACCCGGCCTAGCCCAGCTCGCACATCCCCTGCCTAAAAACTCCAAGCTAGTCTCCATTGCGAGCGGAGCTCCTGTCTGCCATGTGTTCCAGATGCTGCCCCCATACATCATCTTCGTCTGCTCTTGGGCACCCTCGTCATTTCCACACCTACCTCGATGGCGATAAGTTGAAGCTTCCCCCCTCCCAATCCAACCCCGTCACAAAATCAATGCAATGCATATCACTGCCATCACAAAATCCGCCTCTCTCCCTCTATCTCTATCTGCACTTCTCCTGACGCATGGTAATTACATTTCAAGGAAGCCAAAAAAATATTCCCCTCTCTCTCACTATTGTTGTCTCACAGGCAGCACTGCAAATGTCTTTCAAAAATTCTCTCTCTCTCTCTCTCTCTCTCTCTCTCTCTCTCTCTCTCTCTCTCTTAACAAGTCTTGAGTTCAACTCTCCTCGTTGGATAGATCTTCAAGGTCTCTTGGGATAGTTTCCTATGACGTTAAAACTCTTTTCTTTTTCTTCTTCTTCTTCCACCTGGCTTGTCCCCGTTTTTCCCCTCACAGCCACAAGGAGCATCTGTGTTGATTCTCATTAAAGAAACCCTTCCAGAATCGTACCAGACATACTCTACTTGGTAGATCCTTTGGGAGGCTCCATTGGGCATATCCTTTTGGGAGTTTCTTTAAATAAAAAACCTCTCTCCTTACCTTATGTAGTGGAATTCAAAAGTCAAAAGAATTTTATTCATTTTTACATTGTGTGTGTGTGTGTCTCTCTCTCTCTCTCTCTCTCTCTCTCTCTCTCTCTCTCTCTCTCTCTCTCTAGTCTATGCAAAAGACTTTTCCTTGTTAAAACTCTTCAATATGCTCTTTGATGTTATAAAAAAAAAACAGTACCTTGAAAAGTCTGCACCGACCAATGTTCGGGAAAAGTGTGCCGTGGCTTAGCATTGAGCCGGTTCATGGGAGGTAGAGAAGGAAAAACTATTGCTTGGAATATCTAAGAAAATAAAGTTCAATTGCAAAAAATGTTTGAACTTTGTAAAATTATCTCTTTGAATCTACCCTAACAAGAATTTTGTATGGTTTAGAAATACTTTTTATCTAAATACTGGCATAGATTCACACACTTTGAGGATTTTTTTTAAAAAAATGAGAGAGAGAGAGAGAGAGAGAGAGAGAGAGAGAGAGAGAGAGAGAGAGAGAGACTCACTTCTTTGTTTTCCATTTTTATACACATCAAAGAGTTAAAACAAAAGGTCCATTCACTTTTGTACATTAGAATGGCCTCTAAGTCCCTTGTCACACTAAGGCACCGATCCCACCCTCTTTTTGCAGATGGTTGTAATTAACGATGTTGTCACAGTGGACTTGGAAACAAAAGCTGCACATTTTTCTCAGTGAGTGGGAGTAGTCGGGGTGGTTAAATCTCTAGCTTAATTATTGTCTGTTAGGGTTCAATGCCTCTAAAACTTGCACGCGCACTTTTTGGAGGTTAGCCGTTGCTTGGAGAACTTGGTCAAGGATGCAAGGCCATCCCTCTGATGAAAGGTGGAGGCCAACATTTTCCTTTTCATCTGCAAAAGAATAGCTACCAGCTCCACATAGTTTGCGTTTCCTTGCTCTAGTGTGACATGGGCCAAAGACAAATTGCTCTTCTCATTCAAGAGTATGATGAACTCTCTCTCTTTCTCTCTCTCTCTCTTTGTGATGGAGAAGAGGGCTTAACAATTAGGCTTCTAACAATTTTAAGAGTCTCGGAGATGAATGGACACCATCCCGAGGAACCTTACCCTTTTGTGAATCTTAAAATTCAATATCACTCAACAATTAGGCTTTTGACACATGGCACTTCTCAAGACCTCATTCTCCCTCTTCTCCGTGCCTCATTGCAAGTCTCTCTCAATTATAAGAGTTCAATGCTATGTATATTATAAAGATTCTCTTCCCTTATTTTTTCTGCCTAACTAATAACCCTCACCCACACGCCCTTCCTCGCTTGTGAAGCACTCCACCTTGGGGCTTTTCCTACTTCCTTAGTAGCTTCCACCTTAGCCTACATTCACGAGCACATGTGCAATATGAGGAGAGAGAGAGAGAGAGAGAGAGAGAGAGAGAGAGAGAGAGAGAGAGAGAGAGAATGTGAGAAAAAACATAGTCCTGTGCGCTATGGTCAACGGGAGAAGAGAGCACATTTGCAACGGGAGAGAAAGAGTGAGGGGATATGAGAGGAGAGACATAGAGCATGCGGCATATCTATGCCCTACAACTCTTGGTGTCAAAGATTTACAAGTCACGTCTCTTGAATAAGGATGTGAAAACAAGAATCAACACACATATATCACTGCTCTTTTAGAGAGAGAGAGAGAGAGAGAGAGAGAGAGAGAGAGAGAGAGAGAGAGAATATAGAAGAAAAGTTTAGACATGGTCCATAGGAGGCATGCCCCCGTCTACCTCATCCTTCGTATTGAGGATGGGGCTCAAACTGCACCACATAGGAAAACATACGCCCATGCCGTATAAATATTCTCTTGGATTTTGGTTTGCTTGAAAAATGTCACTCGAGGTATAGTAAGACTCGATGTGTATAAGTAGATGGTGTGAAGTTTTCCTAATACTACCCCTGTAGTCTAGTATTGTGATAGGGGTCTACATCATATATTTTTTAGTTTGATGTTTTTTGGTATTCCTTGGCTCTTTGTGGAGTGGGATTCCTAAAGTTACCCATGTAGTCTAGTATCATGATAGGGGTCTACATCATAGATTTTCTAATTTGATGCTTTTTGACATTCCTTGGCTCTCCAGTTAGTTCCAAATTTCAAGCAATCACACGGAACACACTTCAAAGCCACTTATTAAGAAATGATCTGAAATGTACCTTGACTTATGTTGATGATTTAGAAAACATTTAGTAGTGGTTCACTCTAAAACAAGCCTACTTATCCTACTCCTGCTATGAAAAACTAAAACAGTGGGAAAGGTATCAAAACATCAAATAGATCATTAAAGCAACTTTTGAGTATCTCTCGCTCAACCAAGAGTCCAAGAGACTATCTTATTGCTCTCAATTCTATTCAATGGCTCTTTGACCAATGCCCCAATGTCTGCAAACGTCTAAACATAGGCAATCAAGCCAATGACTATCTTTGTACAAAAGAGGGATTACTCTAAAATCAACTAGAGGAAAAATTTTCTTAAGAGAAACAAATTTGAATCACTATCTTCTTTAGCTTAGGTGTCTACATCCCCAGAAATGGCACCACATGTTAAATAGATTCTCAAACCGTTTTAATTTTATTGTAGGATTAGGAAAAACCTCACATTAATGTCAATGAGGGACATAGTAGACGTACTTAGGGCATGGAGGCAACAAGGATGTGTTAGATCCCTTGAAAGCAATATCAACCCAAACAACCATCTTTATGCTCACTCAACAGATTTCCACATTACCAAAGGCTAATTCAGGATGGCTAGTCAATCCCTACCAATTTAATGGCCAAACAAAGCGCAAATGCTACCAAACTCATAAGAGAAACTAAGAAGGCCATGATGGATAATCCTATGGTCTCAAGTCACCCCAACAATATGAGGTTACAAATCATGATCCTAGACTTTAACCCTAATTTCTCAAATTAAAAATCATCATTTGAGATAGTATATAGAGTAGAAATGAAGAGATCCATCCTATGCAGCGGGATGGTTCATCAATATGATACCTAAATCTTAGTATATACCGTCAAAAAAATTATTAAATAGCATAAGAGACTTAGGTATATTTGAAGGGATTTCACTCAGCAACCTTTAGAAGCAATTGTAATTGAAGTACAACAATGGAATAAGGAGAAAATAGAGTCACAGCTACAAAAACACAAGGGTTGTACACTCAACACAATTTTCTCATAAATCAAAAGTTTATCTAAAATGGCTACAAAAATGACGTTATACATGGGTCAAAGTTCAAGAATTTTTTTTGACCAAAAGTGTATTGATACAAATTGAGGTGAGGATTACAATCTAGAAGATTGTAGCCTTGACTCAATTATCTATGATTCAATAAAGTACTTGGAATGTTACACAGTGCCTCTTGATAGTTTGCTAGACTATATTTGTTAGGTTGCTACTAATGGTGATAGAAGACCAATAATAAGAACCGGCATGTATCCCCTTCCACAAAATATTTCAAAAAAAGCAACTGAGTATGCTATGGATATAGGGGAGAGCAACGTGCAAATCATGAGAAGTAATCACAAGTAGTAGTTTGTGGTCATGTGGGCATTGTCCAAATTGAAAGTAAAGAAGAAAACATGACGTCCCTAGTCAAAGAGAGTGATAAAAAAATGGTGTTGTTCCAAACAAGAAGAAAGGGAAAGAGGAGGTGGGTGAAGATGCCAAGGTAAAAAGGAAGAAGAAATCACGAAGGCATTTTGAGGTGAACGATTCCCCACTAGGAGAATGCCAAGTCACATATATTCCCCACTAGGAGAATGCCAAGTCACTATCATTGGAACAAAAGTCATGTAACCTTGGACAACTTGTAAATACGATTTCCAACATAAAAGGAAAATGGAAGTCTCTTCTTAACATAAGGGGCATGGGTATATGAGAGTTTTTTTGTGAGCTTGACATAAGGGGCAAGGTGTGGGAGAGTTTTGCATTAACAAAGGAGCTCAAATATGTGTCATCACATAGTGTTGTATTGAAATATTGGCCTCGTTACTTGAGGAAGTTTAGGATTTAGGATTTGTCTTGCCAACCATGCAAAATGGTTGGCAAAAGTCAAATATCTTAGAAGTGGAATATTTTGATGTGAAAGTTTGTGTGGATCCTAATATGATTTTGGTTGGACTTTTCACTTTCCATCTTCTTCTTGGAAGACCATATCAACAAGCTTTAGGTGTTGTTCAAGACCTCCAGATAGTCACTTCTCCAAATGTGTATCATATCATGTGACTTAATCGGAGAGGATCATTATTACTCAAATGTTTATGTATACATTAGAGGGGGTGGATTTTATTAAATAGAACAGTAGTTTGAATATAGAATGCATATTTTGTGTGTGTGTGTGTGTGTGCGTGTGTATATATATATATATATATATATATGTATACTAAAGAAGCTTTTGAATGCTCATGACATAGGGAGCTTGTAGATTGTGAAAACCTATCCTTGGAAGTGGCTTATATGTAGCAAGTTACCATCAGTTACCAATCATTACCAGTTGATACATGTATAGTCAGACAATCATCAAGGCCCAATGTGGTGCCTACAAATAGGTCTTGCAACTTTCATTTTGGGGATCTTGTTGTTATCTAGCTCTTGATCACTCAATTGTTGGTAGAGCTTGATTGTAACATGAATAAGTCATTGGAGCTCTTATACTTTCTTGTAATTGATCACTCAGTGCAGAATTGCTTCTGCTTTTGAACTCATACATCTAAATATCTAAACTCTAGTTGTCTCAATTTCTATCATCTGAGTCTAATATTTAGCTTAGTTCAATTGTTTGTCTGGCTTTCTCATCTGTTAATTTGAAGTTTGATTGTGTTCATCCTATTTGATATGATAGCTAACCTATGAATTTGAATTTCTAAACAGAAATAGCCATGAAGTGACCAACTCGTTCCTTTTTGGCAATTACGGTGGTGAGCTTAAGATCTTGATCACAATAAATAGTCTCCTTAGAATTCAAAGTCAAAAATCAGTTGTTCACAATATTGCCACATCATTTAGCACAAGGAAGGAGAGAAAATACAATGTTTGTTGAAGACTAGAACCACATTAGCATAGTAGGTGAGGAATCAAAGCAAGGCTCTAATGGAGAACTGTGCTCTCAAAATGAGAAAGCTCATGCCAATCTAAGGAGAAGAGGCACCATTCACTACATTCAAGAAGACGTCATTCAAAGAGAGCTAAGAGAAATTCTCATTCACATGGGTCTCAAAAATCTAGATCAAAAGGGCAAAGAAATTGTCAAGAATTATGTGGAGAAGATATGGAATTGACTAGGTAATTGAATGAACGACCATAAAAAATCACATGCATGCATGATTTTTTAGTGCATTCAAAAGTAATAAATTAAGAGAGCAAGAGGTATTAGCACCAACTTAGAAATTTAACGATATGGTGCACAGAGCTCTAAAGTTAGAGCAACAAGTGAAGAAATGGAAGGGCTGCAAGGGAAGAGAGAGCTCTAATGATAGTGAATCATCAACTGAAGGGTCCAATAAAAGCTCCAATTCTTCCAAGAGTAGGAAGAAGGAGCATGGACCAAAAATATCAGGGTGCTATCCAAGAAAATAGCTAAGATATCCAAGAACAAACCCTTAGTACAAAAGGTACAGACCTGGTGCATGAAATGAAAGTCAAAAGAGCATAGGTCTAATAAGCACTACCAACGCATTTACTATAAAGCATTCAGGCACCTATGGAACAATTGAAACATCAAAATGCATCATTTTTAGGAGGTAAAAGATGTTTCCATGATAGCTTTGATAAATCTAGAACTAGCATAGAAAGAAAGAATATAAGAGAACATGGACAATGGAGCCAGTATTAGCAACATGTATCAAAACTTTTCTAATAGAGATTAGGGTAGAATCAGTTTTACAAAATGTAATGTCAATTTCTATACACGTGGAATATATGGACACTTTTTGTAGATCAATGTCTAGTTAATCTAAAAGCTGAAATTTCCAGTGGTGTGATCATTAGGAGTCCGAGAGTTCAATATGAGAGGAAAAACCCTAAACCGCTGCTATTACCGCGGAATAACAAATAGAAAAGGAGAGAGGAAAAAATGCGTATGAGGTAATAGATGTGGTAATCTCCGCAAAAATGGTTTGTTAGCAATATGCACGGTAATAGGTGCGAAAATATATCTACGACTATTACCACATATATTGCCGCATCTATTACCACATATAATACCGCTAAATGACTATTCAAAAATAAAGGTGCGCCACCCAATTTTGGGTGGCTCAAATGACCACCTTTATTTTTGACCTACATAAAACATATGAAACATCAATTGTTTTTTGAAAAGTGTAAACAAAAAAATAAACAATAGAATTTGAATATAACTTACCTTGACAATTTATAGTGCAAACGACCAACTCTTTTAAAAAGTTACAAATACGATGTTATTTTAGATTAGTTGTGTATATAAACATGCTCATAAAGTTTTTTTTTGTGCCACATTGGGACTTTAAGAGAGAACTACAAAAAAATTTCTATCTGTCCAAGTCCTCCTCCTCCTCCTCCTCGTCAACAAGCACGTACATTTGATTGCATTGATTCTACATTAACAAAAACCAAATAACAAATTAACAACTAAAACCAATTAAAATAATATGAGTTTCTAAGACTTACCACCTATAGAGATCTAGCCACTCAGTAAAATTGCTCCCGAGAGATGTGATGGTTCTCCAACAACCATCACCAAGTTTTGAATTCTGTATGCCTCTCCCAAAACTTGACCATCTCTCTGGTTGGTCGACTTAGAGTGATATTTTCCTAAGTTAGCAATAACCAAAGCAATTTATTAACTTTTTTTCTTTTGAACCGCTTTACATAATTTAGTGAAACTTACATATTTGTCCTTTCACGCTACTTTGCCTCCCAAACCATAGTGTGTGGGAGTTTGTTTGGCCCAAGCTTTGCGTTGTTGTCTATAGGATGGACCCATTGTAGCTTGTTCTCCCTTTTCCTGCAAGTCCCACTCCCACTTTGCATCTGCCAAGTTACCTGTGTGATAGGTCATGTTTGAATCTCTAACCAAGTTGGCCGTTGTGCGCCATACACTGGACTACTTGTTTTTAAAAATGTCTTAATGTAGCCGTCTAGCCACTGTGACAAAAATTTCTCATTGGCGACATTTGGGAATCAAGTATGCAACACGTTCTTGATGTAGCGTGCATGATCGGATTGTTGATCTCTGAATCTGAAGATGGCATCAAAATGCCCTACCCTATACTGTCCCAAAGTCCACTTCCCCACCATATTTTACTCTATAGTAACACCCATGCGTGTCTAGAATGGGTGCATTAGTATCCTCATCCTCTGCGTTTGGGACAACACACTCTGAAATAGGGGAATTTGTCCCCCCCCCCCCCCCCCCCCCCCCCCCCCCCCCCCCCCGCCCCCTCACCCCCCACCCACCAGAACAAGCAAAGCCAAAGGATCCTCCTCAACCCCACCTCTATGAACGCTCGCTCCCTTGAGACGAACATCAACCCGCGCTGCCAAAAGAAGTGCATCGATGATGCTTGGGTGAAGCAAGAGTGGAATGGAGTGGCATGGGGCCCTGCGAGGAAAGGGAAGTGGGACCCTCTGATGGAAGAGGAGTATATTGGTAAGATGGGACCATAGAAGGAGGTGCAATCGATGCGAGGCTCTAGACATAGGGAGTCCCTCCCTTGCTCCCCCATGATATGAACTAGTGAGAAAGGCCGTAGGATGCAAGCTGTTGCTAAGTGTAACAATCAAACAATCCCTTCATCAAACGGAGGTACTCAACTTGTAAAGAGAGTGCCTGCTGAAGGTATCGGTCTACCACTGGTGGAGGAACCTGGGTAGATGGAGGGCCATGCCTGCAATTATCAAAGAGAAAACTACACTCATGCTCACAAAAAACAAGCTACATATGAGCTTAATGTCTTTGTTTGGACTTCTTGCCTCAAGATTCGGGTCCATTGGAGGCAATTTCCACCCTAGATGAGAGCCCATCTAGGACATGAACTACCCAAAAGAAGAATGCGATAGGCTACTCCCCACCAGGTGGTCTCTCACTTGACAATCTACATTATAGGTTGATAATCATTAGAACCTAACGCTATATCTAATTTGCATACTGCTACATGTGTACATCCAATCCTCTCCTTGTACCTAAACATACGTATAGAGAGGGTAGATATAGACAATGACTAAAGTTTCGATTACTAATTCTATCTGCCTTCAAAAAAATGCACTCAAGTAATTACACCCATGGTTTAGAATATTGTTTATTGCAAAGAGTAGTGGAGTGGGTTTAGCAGTGCTAAGTTGGCACCGGTTCCTATCGAGCTTGCAAATAGCTCAATAATGGTTAAAGCCATAGGCAAGCCTAAAAAGACTCCATTATTAAGACCATAGTTCTCGATTATGTCCCCCAAACCGTGTAAACAGGCATGCCAAGCGAGATAATACATCCTAGTCTCACTCACTCTATTCGAATGAACAATTCCAACCTTTCATAGATTAAAGGAGTGCACATTCGGCAAAATTTTGACTCACAAAGGGGACCTTTAAGGAGTTTGACTTTACCTCTCTCTACCAAAACGGGCGCATTGATAAATTTTTGCAAACAAACTCCAAAGTTGGCGGAGATTTGACAATTAGAATGTCCTCTTCAAGCTCTATCTACTGATATATAGCACGCCATGAGATTCCTCATATTTTAGAAGATTCTTTTTTTGATTCACTTAGATTCCGACAGAGTTGTCACATCATAGGTGAATCAAAAAAAGAATCTTCTAACATATGAGGAATCTCATGGCGTGCTATATATCAGTAGATAGAGCTTGAAGAGGATATTTTAACTGTCAAACCTCCGCCAACTTTAGAGTTTGTTTGCAAAAATTTATCCATGCGCCCGTTTTGGTAGAGAGAGATAAAGTCAAACTTCTTAAAGGGCCCCTTTGTGAGTCCAAATTTTGCCTAATGATCTCTTCTTAGGTAGAGAAGAATGAATCCTAAGCTCTAATCACGAACTATCTATCACTACACTCTCTTTCTCTTTCTCAAGTTCCCTCTCCCTCTTGTTCTCTCCCTCTTAAACCTCTCTCTACCTCCCTCTCTCCCTCCTTCCCTCTCTTTCTCTCCCTCTTCCCTCTTTATCTCTCCCTCTCTATCTCCCTCTTTCCCTCCCCCTCTCTACCCCTATCCCTCTACCCCTATCTCCACCTCTTTTCCTCTCTCTCTCTCTCTCTCTCTCTCTCTCTCTCTCTCTCTTTCTCTCCCTCTCACTCTCTCCTTCTTTCCTCCCTCCCTCTTTCCTCTCTCTCTTTCTATCCCTCTCCCTCTCTTCCTCTATCTCCCTCTCTATATCTCTCCCTATTTCCCTCTCTTTCTCTCCCTCTCTCTCTCTCTCTCTCTCTCTCTCTCCCTCTCTCCCTTTTTCCCTCTGTTTCTCTCCCTTTCTCTCTACCTCTTTTCCTCTCTTTCTCTCCTTCTACCTCTCTCCCTCTCTCTACTTCTCTTCCTCTTTCCCTCTCCCTCTCTACATCTACCTTTTTTCGTCTCTTTCTTTGTCTCTACCTCTCCCTCTCTCCCTCTTAGATCTTTCCTCTTTTTCTCTCTCCCTCTTTCCTCTTTCTCTCTATCCCTCTCCCTCTCAACCTCCCTCTCTATATCTCTCCCTATTTCCCTCTCTTCCTCTCTATCCCGCTCCCTCTCTCTCTCTCTCTCTCTCTCTCTCTCTCTCTATCCATCTTCCTTCTTTATCTCTCCCTCTCTCTATCTCTCTAATCTGTCTCTAACTTACTTTTAACATTTGAATCTTTTTATTTTAATATTTATTTTAACATTTTATTTTGAAACTTAAAAGAGAGGTTTTTAAACTCCTTTTCTATACCCTTTTCTTTTTTGTCTCAATTATTTTTCTCTCTCACTATCTTTTTTACACACAATCTACATTACTTACAATTTAACTAGTTTTCTCTTTGTTTTTGTCTAATATGTTAGGGTGAGAGCCTAAATTACTGCACCACATGGGAAACACCTCTAGCCACATAAGAAAGGATAGATGATGACATGGTCCAATAGAGGATGCAACCCTTGTAGCCAATGGATGTAAAGAACTAAGCTTATTTAAGAGGCTTCTATCTATGAATCAATTTCACTTTGAGCTATCATTGTGTCAACATTATCCCCCTTTATGCTCTTGCTATTGTCATAGCCTAAACCCTAATACTCATTACTCTAGCCCTAGCTCCATCCTCCATAGCTGAATGCTTACCATTGGTGATTAGGGAGACGCTTACGCTAACCTTTCTCCCATCAAGTGGTATCAAAGCTGATGGTTCTCTGATAGGGTTAATCTTCTTGATCTCTCTCCTTTCCCTAATCACCATCATCACTAATTAAGCTTGTGCATGCTCTTGGCAATACCAACGAGCCACTACCCTTCTTGGTTTTGTGGAATCTTGATTATTAGTGCTTAATAAATTGTGTGGGGGTTTAGTTTTTGTGTTTTTTGTGCTCATTTTTGGCTTTCTTAATCGCCACATAGCTATCATCCTCTTGTGCGACTTGTGTGTGCACATAGCACTTGTTGACGCTTTTCCATAAAGCTCCTAATTTCACATTTTGCATGATTTTTGAGCTCTCAATTGTGCACCCCAAAATCTCTCTATTGTCAGCTTTCTAATGATTGCCTAACTATTGATTTTTGACTCAGATTAGTGGAGTCAATTATATTTCTTATTTTTGGGTGTGTGTGTTCTTGGCCAACTGGAAAGAGGATTTGAGCCTTCAAGGAAAGCTACCTATCAATTTTTGGTTCTTTTAAATTTTTTGCCGAAATTGGCTCAACACAGCTTGCAACATTTAATTTAACTCACAACACCGGATGCTGCTCGCAGACACAAGAGCTTGGCGTTTCTCTGCCCGAGGCCACACAAGGCTGCGCCCCGACTACCAGCCTTGCTTGTTTTTTTTCTCTTGTGAATGTCCCAAGCCATCTTTGTCATCATCCAAATGATCTTTAGGCACCAAGTGTACACACCTCCAAGTGCTACCTTTGCAAGTGTTTTTCCACTCTTGGCTATCCGGTCACACACACACACACACACACACACACACACACACACACACACACACACACACACACAACACACACACACACACACACACACACACACACACGAATGTGAGAGTCCTTGACAACACCCCCTCAGCACGTGGACCAATACCAAACACACAGTTGGATGCTACACAGTGCTGACTCTACACGTGCTGATAGCCCACGTTGCTTCCACCATGGCCCCACATGTTGTTTTTATTTTGCATGCACATGGCTCATCACATAGGCATGAAACCTTGGTCCTTTGGCTCCCTTTCCTTGCGCTTACATAATTGATTACATGGCAAGGCCACTTTTAAGCATTTATGACTGGTTTTTCAAAGGCTTTATTATTTCTTGGTTTATGTTCTTTTTCGAAGAAAATAAAATAAAACAAAAAAATGGTCTAAGCCTCGATTTCATGCAGCATTTGAGGAAGAAGCTTTCTCAAGTCTTGCTTGGCACACACGACATACAAGTCATCTTTTACTTGCCGAGTAGCTCTCAACTCAAAAGCTTCTAGCATAGCGTTCGACAAGCTGATTGGCACGAGTTGAAGCTCCTCCAATACCACACACTGCAAGCTCATTTCAATGATAAAGCATGAACATAATGAAATGAATGTAATACTCATGCATGAAAGCACCAAGGGTTCTAGAGATTTCTTACACACTATGTATGGTAAGACTGCCCATAATAATGAGCACAAAAATTGCAATGTATGTGTACTTTACGAGATTGACAATGGAGACTATACCGTCAACAAATTGGACCAACGTCATCAATGAAGGTCAAGACATGAAGACAAAGATAACAATGAGATTGAGACACGCCAAACGCCACAACATGAAGATGAAGATGGAGACAATGACTTGGCAGGTTCATTGCCCTCTCCCATGATTTGTGAAGGCTTTAGAAACTACCTCTATAAGAGGTAAGAGAGGACTATGAATGATAAAAATAATTGGGTAAACCTTATAAGCACAAAGTTGGGGAGTAAGCAAAACACTTTGTATGAATGATATGATCTCAAGGGGAGGATTCAATGAAATCAAGTTCAAGGGGCTCAAGGGAAGTATTGTTAGGGTGAGAGTCTAGATTGCTCCACCACTTGGGAAACACCTCTAGCCACATAGGAATGGATAGATGATGACATGGTCCAATGAAAAGAGGATGCAATCCTTGTAGCTAATGGATGTAAAGCGCTAAGACTATTTAAGAGGATTCTCTCTATGAATCACTTGCACTTTGATTGTGTCTACATTATCTCTTTTTATGCTCTTGCTATTGTCATAGCCTAAACCCTAATCCAAATTACTCTAGCCTTAGCACCATGGTGAAGTTAAGGCTCCATCCTCCATAGCTCAATGCTCACCATTGGTGATTAGGGAGACACTTACCCTAACCTCTCTCCCATCATAATCCACTTCAATATTAACTAATCCACTCTAAACAAACCTCCCTCTCATTCCCTCTCTCTCATTTTCTCACTAATCACAAGCAATCAACTAACAAAAGAAATCAAAGACACTAGGTCAAAATAAAATCACAAGAAATAGCCATGCAAGAGGCAAGATTTGTGGTTATTTATTTTGTATGTATCCTGCACAGAAACTGTCAAGAACCCCTATAAACACTTGCAACTTGTCAACAATTGTAATTTTGATTTCCCCTGGCAGATAGAGAGAGTTGAAAAAAATAGGGAAAGGGGGACGGGGGGGGGGGGCAGGGGGGGGGTTAAAACTTACCTTTTGTAAGCACCTTGGATGGGTCTTCTACTGGTTGAGCGTCCTAAAGCTGGCATTTGTTACCCTTCTCCTATGATTGACAACAAAGAAGAAATCCTCCAAAGTGTGTGTGTGTGTGTGTGTGTGTGTGAGAGAGAGAGAGAGAGAGGAGTTGGGGGGGGGGGGGGGGGGGAGGAGGAGGGGGAGAAGAAGCAATGTGAAGAGCAAGCGCAATTGCAGGGAAAAAGTAGAACAATAGGGCATGCCAAATACATGGCATGCCTTGCTATTAGTCTTTTAAATTCTACCATTTATTATCGGGGAAATTACCACATCTATTACTGCAACTATTACCGCGTACAATAAAAAGGACGTTGCTAGGTATTGGATATGGGAGATACCTCTCTTTTCAACCTCCAATCCCTTCAACGTCCCTTTTGTACACCTTTAATCTAAAAAATATATATTTTTGTTTATTTTTATCGTTCATTTTTTAATAATCACAAAGTCATTTGACTATAAAAAATCTAGGGGTTAGGGTCTCCACAACCTATTTATTTGTAGGACTCATAAATAATTATTTATTTTTAAATATGTATTTAGTGTTATCACTATTGAAATTTTAGGTGTTATAGAATCTACAAACTATTTATTTGTAGGTCCTATCATCTTTTATGAAGATTCTACAAATCTAAATCATTTCACGTATGTGCAAGACAATTGGGATGATCATGCCTTTCGCACGGTCCGAACCGCGATCGTTGGCTCAAGGTCAAACTCCCGTGCCCTTGCTAAGTCAGAAAGGGCAATTCATCGCTTGAAATACGTTTCCCTAGAACATGTGGAGAAGGAAGGGATTTGGATCTCTTGACAGAGTTCTCAAGCCACTGATGGGAGCACCACCTCCCCCTCGCTTGATGATGCTCCCCATTGGTCGGTGGCTGGTGGTGATGCAATGGCACAAAATTCCAAAAGACAATGGCAAGGGAGATGCAATGGCAAGACAATGACAAAGACAACAACAAAGGCCCGTTGGAAGTCCTCAACCTGCAAGAAAAATTTGGTTGGAGCAATGCAAGTGTTGATGCACTGCTCGGGCGAATGAATTTTGCATTAATTAATTTTCTTAGCCTCCCATAGCATTTGTTTTAATTAATTATTTATTTTGTTGTAGTTTGATGGGAAAGATTCTTCTAAAAAATCACCACATGCCTTTGGATCATTGAGGAGCGAGGTAGTATGTCACTGCACTTCGCATGCCGTACGAGCGTATCCATGCTTGCATCAATGATGCATACTCTACCGCAACGAGCATGCAATCTCTACTTCATGTCTTGTTTGTGGAGAAGCACTCTATAAGAGCGGTGTCAATCAGGCTCCCTTACCCCGCAAGGTATTGAGACATTTCCACTTATCTCTCGGATTCAGCATATGTTCAAAAGCAGATCTACAATGGAGCTTCTCACATGGCACGCCAACCATCACTCAAATGATGGAACCATGCATTTCTCGAAAAATTCACTTGCATGGAGGCACATCAAAACTTAGTGGCTAAATTTTGGGTTGGAGCCTTGACACTTGAGCCTTGGGTTAGCAAGTGATGGTGTCAATGTCTTTGGCACTAAGTCTACGGCATGGAGAACTTGGCCTGTAGTGATCGTATTCCACCATGAGAGACAACGAAGAAGGGAAAAATACTTCTCTCTTTGCTTGTGCTAGGTAAGAATTAAGTGTCAAATATGATGTCTACCTCAAGCCCCTCATCAAGGAGTTGAGGAGTTTTGGAAGGGCATCCCCATTGTCGATGTTTCACTCCCAAGGGAGAGGAGAGAGACTATTGTGAAAGGTATCCTTATGTGGACTATGCACAACAACCCTGGCCTTGGAGATATTTCTAGTATGTTTTGCTCATTCTCTCTCTTTTTGTAATGGAAATGGACTAATTGACATTGAAAATAACGGAATTAATAAAGATATAGTGCACATTTTTATGAGACTACTTTGAGACAGTAGAGAGTGAACTTGATTAGAGGTAGCAAAATATCCATTATACGTAATTAACTTGGCATGAACAATACTTTGTAAGAGAGAGAATTAGAGAACTTGACAACAGTTGAGGACCGGATTTATGTGGAGCTGGTCCCCTCCCCCTTTTGTATTATAATTTCTCCCATAAAGAGAGACTTGGTACAATAGAAGCTTTGTGTTCCTTGAGATCTTGATGGTGCAATGAAGATAGCGGGATTCATGAACGACAATTATGCCCATAACTTATCTAAATTAAAGCTTTAACTTGTCCTTGGTCTTAGTCCCAAGACCTCAAACACCTTCAAAGGTGGAGAGAGCTAGCAAAGAATGAGGGTAGGGAAGAGGAAGAAGAAACATTCTTATGAGAAAGAAAAAGCTCATCACTCTTGTTGCATAGAATAGCATAATAGCATAATAATTATGAGGAAGAATATGGAAAGCTTAAGCATTGAAGCATGGCTCTTGGTTGGATTTGCATTCCATAGCCAATAGTGTTGGTGTAGGCTCTCAACCTCTCAACAAGCTTGGAGAAGGAGATGGAGTTCTTGAACTTGGCACTTCATTCAATGAGAGTGTATGTGAGTGTGTGTGAGAGATTATATCTGGCAAGCAAGCCCTCTCCTTGCTTGGGTCAACCCCCTATAATATAATGTGAAGCAAGATTTATGAGCACCTATACACCATTGGATGGGTTATGTTTGTAAAGAAATTATTGATCCTATGAATGATAATTATTTACTTTATTTTTTGATATAAATGACATTTTAGTTGATAATTTATTAGAAGACATTAAATGGTCTTAAGGACACTTGTAGACAAAATTAAAGTAAAATAAAAATATATATATTAATTATTATCATTAATTAAAGTAATACTATCTAGATTTTCACATCGAAATGAAGCCACAACAATGGTATAAACACATGAACACTAATACATCATTCAATACCATCAAATGTTTAGCTTTTGAGAGTATAAATGTCAATTCATCTTTGATGAGAATGGGATTGTTCTAGCTAAGGTGGCGATTGACAAACATTGTGCACACAAGTGAGTGTGTGTAGGCTAGATTGTTACTCAAGCAAATTAGGTTCTAAGAAAAATTAACTTGGTCTCATAAACACGATCTTGAGTAGTTTGCTAACCCATCACAAGATCACAGTATACAATAGACATGTAATGAAAACTTTGAATGATTGTTTATCCATGAAAGGAGCTTTAACACTAGGTTGGTAATGGGACACTTTTATGTCCTGTGAAGTGACCATTTTCCTTGAATTATGTCAAGAGTTTCAAAATGGATTTGGTGGTGCTATCTGTCTAGAAAGTTGTCTCATGAGCTGAAAAAAACTTGACATTTTTTTGGAATATCAATTCCATCTTTAACCTTGTCCTTGCACAACATTTCACAACCTAAACCGTGTGAAAAAACGGGTCCTGTTTTTGAAAATTTTCAACTTTTTGCAACTATATCACTCTAGAATTCATGTTTGTGAGGTCTATAGTGCCAGAGAACGATCTTTAGTAGTCCTCAACATGTCCAAATGCTTCCAGGGAAAAATAAATGTTAAAGTTGTAAGTTATGACCAAATTAAAAAAATTGTCAAATCCTGTTTTTTAGCCAATTTTTGCTCTTCTATGATTTTTTTGGTGGCTTTCATGATATCCAAATGCAGTTTTGATTTTCTATGTCGCATATTGTGACATAAAGCAAATATTCCTTGAGTTTTGGGGCACCTAATACCCTATTTTGCATAGTAGACAACGATGGTTGATTTTTTCAATCATAGAAGAAAACAAAACATTCTAGTATATCAAGTATAGCTTTTTCAATATTGTTAGTTTCTTGTGACAACTACATGAATTTTGTAGGTAATAACCATATCTAGTCATAAGGATCAAATTTGGCTAGATATTGAATAGTTTTTATGGGATTCTATAACTCATAATGTTGAACCCAGCTTTTTCATGTTTGCTGTATTTAGCACTTCATCTTTGTCCCCAAGATTCCCCTTAGTAAGAGATGTATTATTATTTTGACATGCTCCATGGCTCCTTATGAGCCTAAAGGATGATAGAGAACTAAGAAAACATGCATATATTATTTGTATTGAGCGTGGCTATAGAAACTTTGATGATAGGTTTGGAGAATGGTAAAAATTCAACTTTTTTGTACCTATTTCTTTTGGCAAAACAAAAAATAGTGAGTGAGAAGCAATCATATGTTCTGATCACCAACCCATTGAAGTTAACTAGGGAATTTATCTCAAGTCCTACAAAAATCCCTAATCTTATTTTTATGCAACAAAACGTAAGAAATTACTGTTTTGATGAAAATGTATTGGTCCATCAACTTTGGAGGCTTGGTGTGACCAAAAGATGAGAAATTTTACATGTTTCTTATTTTTTCCATGTGTAGTAGGCCTTGAACTATAACCTCATGAAAGGATTTTACAAAATGAGTGGATATACTATGGTTTTGGAGGTTTTTTTCAAAACCCTGAAAGGACACTTTTATGTCCTGTTAGGTTACCAACCTAGTGTTAAGTTGCTCTACAGCCTCACACCTTTACATGTGGGATAAATCATCCTCTTCTCTCATTCACTCACACTCTAGTGACTCTAGGACAAAGCCCATACCTTACAATCCTCCCCTTGGGGTTTGACCTAGGAAAATACACAGAAGATTCTATATCCATTAATGAAGACACATGATATCCACACATGATGTCAATACTTATGCACAAAGGATGACATAGGTATCCAAACAAGATGCCAAAAAAAGAGGAATCCTCCCCTTGAAGTAGAAATCTTCGTGTTTATAACATGCCTGTCCTCACCCCTTTTCTTCATTCCAGTTTTGGAGTCTTCTAGTCCCACCTTGTTGGTGCCAATTATGTTAATGTTGTCATAGCTTTGTCTTCAGCTTTATTGAAATCAAGTACAATGCTAAAACCACTAATGCAAAAAATACTAACACAGATGCAAATTCTTTTTCTACCAATTTCCCTCCCCTTGAGGTGGAATTATCAAATTACCCCATGGTGCCGTGGAGAGGTCTTTGCACTTGGAGACTCTCCAAGGTTAGTGTCTTGATTCAATATGAGTGGACATGATGAAATCCTTAATGATAATTATGGCATACATTGCAGTAGGTTGTGCCATGGATAAAACAATCTAGTTTTAAAGTACAAGAAATTTGGAGATGTTTTTTAAAAAGCTTAGGGAGAATAGAGTAAGAGAGAGATAATTCCTCCTCGCTTTGAATCTTGAAAGAACTTGTTTGAAGCTTTTCTAGAATTGCTTTCAATTCTTATTTGATGCCCTTGATGTGCTTGATGTAGATTCCTTTTGAGATCTCTTGAAGCTTGAGAGAAAAACTTTGAATTTTGTGAACCTCTTAAACCGTATTTGAACCTTAAATCCTTTATGATGCTATGGTGGGAATGCTTACTTGGGATGATGGAAAGCTTGGTGCCTTTGCCTGTGGGAGTGATCCCTAAGGAATTGAGCTTTGGGGAGCCAAGGTAGAGCTGATGGCCATGAGAATGCATTCCTTATAGGGGATGATAAATTGGGAAATGCACGCAAGAGGCTCTGGTCAGGCAAGAGCAAGTAGAAGCTTGGGCAAGCACATACAAAAATCCGGGAAACGAGGTCACTCTCGGGAAGATTGACGTGATTAGAGGCTTAAAAAAGTGACTAGCATGGGGCACCACCCTTACTGACCCGCCCTCATTTAAAAACCTCATTTGATTATCAAGTTGACATTCGGCCAATTGCCCAATATGACATACCCAATTTGAGCTCATGACCACACCACAACCCAAGAATAGAATGTCAACTTAATATCCAACAAACCTCGTGGACTTGATTGTGTGACAGTGCAAAAGAAATGGTTTATATACCGAGCTTATCAGGGAATGCACACACACACACACACATGTGTGTGCGTGCACACACACACAATTTTAGCATAAAAATGGTGATATGTTTGAACTAGTTCCTAGGTTTGAATTGTAGATCTTGAAGGCTCTACAAAAAGCTTGTGTCAAGCACTTTGAGATGAGTTCAATAGTGTTAGGTGATTGCAAAGAATAAAAAATTAATCGAAGAGAAAAATTAGTTGATAATCGACACAAAATGTGTTCTAAATGCAAACACAAAAATGGATACTAATCCTCTCCCTAATCAAGACTACCTATCCATAGAGGGTAGTGGCCGCTCGGGTATGCCAAGGGCATGCCCACACATATCTAGATTAAAACTCAATTAGTGAGGGATGCAACTAGTTATGGGAAATACCAATGGATTGTAATGATGATTAAGAAATAATAATGACTCTAATGGAGATGCAAATCACTAACACATAGATGAATAACAAAAAATCTACTTAGCATACCACATCTCTGATACCACTTGATGGGAATGGGATTGTGCTAGCTAAGGTGGGTGATAGACAAACATTGTGCACACAAGTGAGTCTAGATTGTTACTCAAGATAACTAGGTTCCAAGATAGATTAACTCGGACTCATAAATACAATCTTGATTAGTTTGCTAACCCATCACAAGCTCACAATAGACAAGAGAAATGTAATGCAAACTTTGAATGATTGTTTATTCATGAAAGGAGATTTAAGTTGCTCTATAGCCTCATACCTTTATATGTGGGATAATTCCTTCTCTTCTCTCATTTACTCACACTCTAGACAAGAGAAATGTAATGCAAACTTTGAATGATTGTTTACTCATGAAAGGAGATTTAAGTTGCTCTACAGCCTCACATCTTTACATGTGGGATAATTCCTTCTCTTCTCTCATTCACTCACACTCTAGTGACTGTAGGACAAAGCCGACACCTTATAATCTTTAGCTACCATTACATCTTATTTAAGAAGTTAGTGGTAGACATTGAATGTTTAACTGGACACTTACAAGAAAAAGAAAAACAGAAGGATTCATATTAGTAGAGATTACAACAAGAGAAACAATAATATTTAACTCCTCCTTATGAATGGATTAAAAAAATACTCTTTTGCAGAAGAGATGTCTTGCAAGAATTTGTGCTCTCCACTCTAGTATTCACTATAGTGCCATCAACTTTAAATCTATACTTTAGAGTGACTTCATCAAGAAACTTGAGTGATTATCTTACATCCCCTTACATCTTCTAAGGTCCAATTTTTAGTGACAATCAGATTCCTTACCTCATCCAATGGATGTACCTTGATTTCTAATTCAAGCTCTTGGAAATTCTACTCAAAATCAAGGGGAACCAAATTGCCTATGTTTTTTTTTCATCTTCTATAATCATAGCCTAAAAACCAAAAATAGATGAGAAATTTGGTAGGATATAGAAATGGGTTTTGACCTTACCATGCACCTAATATTTTTGCCAAATGTGAAAAGTTTCTCTTGAGTACCAATCTTCTCCAAGTAGCATGTCCAGTTCATTTGGTGTTAGTCTTCTACTTAGCCACATTGTTCTTGTACTTTTTAAGTCCAAATATTTGAAACATGCCACAAAAATATGGAGAGGTATTGATCCTTATTTCAATTCTACCAGGTTTCATTGCTTTGAATATATATTATTGATTTTAGCTTTAAAGCTAAAAGTAGTACATGCATCTGGGATTTTTCAATCCAATGATAGTAAAGTTGGAATTGGAAAATCTCAAAGCTCTCCATGAGCATCTTCTATTGGTGGAACCCTATATTCTAAAAGCCTCTTCGTAGGCATCTTCTACTGGTAGAACCTTATATTATGCAAAGTATACAATTTGTTTTGTAAAATAAAGATTTCTGATCTACATATATAACATATGCAGTTCCTTTATGAATTTTTTTGAATGCGCCACTCAAGATTTCTACATAGCTATAGATGAGAAATCATCAAATAAAAACATAGTCTTGCTCATTGCTTATAACATTAAAAAATACATGTATCACTTATAAAATGAACGAAAATGTAGATATTGAGATAAATTCAACACCAAGTACTTGGCCAGCTAAACATGTTGCAATTTAGCTTCCCAATCACTATCTTTCACTGTAAATATAAGGATACAAACTTTTTAGTGTTTTTTCATGTCATCTCATTTGGTTCTCATCACTCTATGTGCACCTTTACAAGACAAAAACATAGTTACCTAGTCATTAGCATGGTAAGACACATGTTTCAAACTCCTTCCTCTATAGAATTGCAAAAATAAAGGAATTTTATTATATAAGAAGGTCAACAAGAAGAAGCCATTAAGATGTTATACTGATGACATGAAGGGTAAAGAATAGACGAATATAGTAAGGAAGACGAAAAATGTGAAAAGAAAACTAAATGCTTGAGATAGAAAAGAGTAGTGAAAATGAAATATCCAAATCAAATCTTGTCATTAATAGCCTTGTTATTAGTGTTCAAGCATCATTATGCTCTAGACCTGAACGATTTTGTGTTCTCAAATAAATAAAAAGTACCCTTGTATTATGTGTCTACTATTTGATCTTTGCCTTGAAAATGATCAACAGATCATCCGATTTAGCCATTTCTACTGAGGCGGTCCGCGGCAGGCAACAAGAAGAGCAACCTCTAGACACCCTTCAAGGCTCCCGTGTTGCTCAATGGGGCTGGGGCACAACACAACACAAACCAAAACAACAAACCCACAGCCAAATCCCAACTACACAAGGGGCACCACCTAGTTTAAGAGCAAACTAGGACGCAAAAGAGGAGAATCGTTAGAGCAACCCACAAACAAGCAAGGAATTTACACTAACCCTAACACCAATGGAACACTCTCACACACTAAAACACGAGAGAGAGAGAGAGAGAGAGAGAGAGAGAGAGAGAGAGAGAGACAGTGCTTGGGCTACTTTGAAACGTATCGGCAATGATCAAGCAAACACAACCGTATATTTAAGAAAGAGAGAGAAAGGGGGAGGGGGTGCTTGTTGCATTAATACCTTCTTACAAATCTGTCATGACAAATCAAAGTGAGATTAGTATTTGTTCAATATAGCTTGCGTAAATTTCACCACAACACATCACAAAAAAAGCCACCCCAATCATTGTCTTAAAGCCAGGGGAGTCTTCTCCACCCTGTCGCCCTCTTATAGTATGTGGGATTTATGGCTAGATTGATGACAACACCAGAGACAAGCTATCAAGAACTTAACAAAAAACACCAAGAAACTTACGCATCATTGTTGTCCATTACTTCACGTTGGAAGGGAGACAAAGTATCCAAGCTTAGTCCAAATCCACCCTCCTTGATTCAACAAATGTTGGGCTTACACTAGTAGGAGAAATGATATATTTCCTACTCTCAATTGAATGATCACTCTCTCTCTTAAAATGGCATAGAGTTCCCTTGCTAATCCCCTATTACAACACATGCACATGCATAAGACAATGAGCTTCCACTCAAGAGCTCCTTCTAGAGAGGTTGAGCTTGGCTTCTCAAGCTATAGCATAGTGCTCTTGATTATGGCTCCCCCTTTTGTGCTAGCTACACCCTCCTTTTATAGCAATTTTGAAGGCTAGGGTTACTCCTCTAACCATGGTTGGGTTAGATTTTCAGCAATTTATCTAATTTCTTTTGCTTGGAATTATCAAGAAGTTGGTGGGGAAAGAGAGAGGAGAGAAATGGAGGTGATAGGACTTTTCATAGTGGGTTAGTGTTAGTAGGGTTAGTATTAATTTACAAATGGAATTGGATATTTACAATGGGAGTATCCATGTAGGATACAAATAAGGAAGAAAAACTCTTAAGAGGTAAGAAAAGGTGGATTTCTTACAAGGTTGATGCTCCAAGTGTTTTGAGTAGGGCCAATTTTGACGCTTGTTGACGGTCCACTAGCTTTGACGGTACATTTTTTCTCCACTCTTGACCTTCCTTGAGAGACAAGGTAATTGAAGCTGAGTAATCAACCACCATGATGCTGTCTTTTAAGAGAAGAGGCTGAATTTTGTGGTTTTTTTGATAGATATGGGTAAATTGGAGGAGGAAAAATGAGACTAGGTGGTCAATTTTGGAATGGAATTGTGTGTGGGAGGTATGAGTTCACCATGGTTTCTCTTCTTCTTCAAGGTTGAGGAGAAGGTGAGTAGGGTGCAGAGAGGAGTGGTGAGAGAGGTGGGGATGATGAGTGGAGAAGTGTGTGTGAAAGAGGAAAATGATAAAGTGGAAGAGAGAGTGTGGCTGCATAGCATGGGAAAACTGGGGTCCACTAAAAACATCATAGCTCAAAAAAATATGAAAAAATTTGAGGCAAAAATTCAGCCCACGAGCTACAACTTTTGTTTGTATCACCTTTTCAAATTTGGAGAGCAAGTGAACTTTAAAAATTCCGCAAAACCGACCATTTTTTTCCACTGCAAAGGTCCTTGTGGGGTCCTTCTTTGGATGATTCTTTTGAATACCTCCAAGAGTGAGCCCTCCATAGTGCATGTATGCATGCCACCTATCCTTGACCTTATTTGGTAGGTCTATAATTGAAGATATTGTTGAGATTAGGATATAAGTGAATAGTACAACTAAGAAAATCAAATATTGAGGGGTCTAAAAAATATGTACATGTCAAATATAAATAATATAAGTGGAAAAAATATAAAGGGGTCAAAAGAAATCTCTCTCATTATGAGGCTACCATAAAAAGATAAATATTTTTGGTGTTCTAATTATTTAGAAAAAAACAAAATAGATGTAGGAAGGGAAAAATCAAAATAGTGAAAAAATATACACATAAATAAAACTAGTTTTTTTGGATTTTTGTTGGGGTGGAGTTACACCAAATATAAGAGAAGCTTACATGAAAATATTTCTATATGGAATAAAGAGTATGAAAAATGGTAAGAAAAAATTGTGGTAATGGTATTTAGTGCCGCAAAATTCAGGCATTATTTATTGGAAAGATTATTTCATTTTCATTTGGATCACCAATCTTTACTCTATTTGATTAATAAAGTAGTCATCCCCAAGGAAGACTAATTGGAAGGATGATGTTCCTCTTGGAATTTGAATTGAAGATTTTTTTGTATAAGGCATAGAGATGTGAAGCCTAGATCTCCACCTTGTTGTATGCCTATATAAACGCAACCTTTGAGCCAGCTTCAAATTGGCTCTTCACCTTACATTATTCCCCTCTTGGAGAAGTGTTTTTTTCCTCAAAAACAAAAGTGGGATATTGCTTCTTAAAAACACTACTGTTTTTCTAGGTGGAACCTTCTTTAGGTCAGTTTTTCCACTTAACTACTTCTTGATGATACACATGATGACAAATACGTAAATCATGATAGTCTAAAATACATTTAAGTTCATGCAGCTTAGTTAGAGGCTTGATGATGTTTACAAAAATTTGTTGGGCAATGAGATCGTCGTCCCTATGCAAGCGCTTACATTTAAACGAATTACATGAAAAATTGGATAAATACAATAGTGCACAAGTAAAGAAATCTTGTAAGCCATATACTCAAGTTGCTTGGGTATCTTAAAAGACCCTCAATATCTAGGAGATAATTTATGTGTAATCTCTCTCTCTCTCTCTCTATATATATATATATATATATATATGCTACTCTCTGAAGCCATCATGTACCACATAAAGAGTTTTGTGTTTGGCCAATGGACCCTCGAATCTGACCATTGCATCTTATGTATTGACCTTTCATGTGGAGAAGCAACTAAGCATGATAATCTCAGCCAAAGGAAAGAGAAATTGTCACTATGTATGGAAAATTGTCACTATGTATGGAAACGGGCACCAATGTATATTGAAATGGTTGAGCAAAAATTATGGATGAAGAAGCTTCAAAATGATGCACCATTGGTAACCAAATGGGAAGCTTTCAAGAAAGTTATTTGTTCTTGTTCCGAAGAATGCTTTGCTATAAAGCATCTCCATGGTATCAACAAAGATAGATCACGCAAAAGGTGGTTTGATAAAAAATGTCAAGATGCTCGAATTTCATTGATAAAGCTAATTGCAACTATGGACAAAGACAACTATCAAAGTCATTTGCATACATACAAGGCACTGATTCAAAAGAAGAGAAGAAGATGGGATGTAAAGCAACAACTTTTTCAAGTCCAAGAAAAGGCACATGCATGTGGAAGATTTTGGAGAAACTTGGAGGGGCAAGCGGGTTGATAATTTTAGTAACTTGAGTCTTGTGGATATATACACACATAGTAGGCAATTATATGAGCAAGCAAATGGTGCAAAAATGCCATTTTATGCTTCACTCCCATGTATGCCCTCTTTTTTTACTATTGAGGATGTATGTGGTGGGCTTGAAAAGTTGGCCACTCGCAAAGCGAGAGATCTTCAAGGTATCAAGCCGGAGATGATCAAATGGACGGGAGATTTTATCCATGAGTGGATGTGTGATATGTTCAACCTTGCACTTCAAGATGGTATGCCTTATGATTGGAGTACTAATTGGGTTAAGCCTTTGCACAAACGAGGGGATGTAAAGAATGTAAACAATTACCGGACTATAATGATTGGGTCTCTTGTGGCAAAGTTGTTTGGATGCATAATGGAGATGAAATTGAGTAATTGGGTTGAAGATAATGACAAGCGTGAAAAGGGACGAGTGGGTTTTTGTCGATGCTATAGCACCATTGATCATCTTGTCACTCTTCGTGTTCTCATGGAGGAAAATCGGTTGAAAGGCAAGCAATTGTATTGCTGTTTTGTGGACTTTAAGAAAGCCTTTGATATGATTCCAAGGAACAATTTGTGGAGAAGGATGGAAGAACTCCAATTGCCAAGTGAGTTTATGCTTGCGGTTTCCTGAATCTATGAGAAGGTGATTTGTCAATTGCTCATGGGAAGAGAAATTTTTGTAAGCACTATTGGGGTTAAACAAGGATGTCCGTTGTCACCAACTCTCTTTGGTCTATGCATCGATCGATTGGACCAAATGGTACTTGACTTTATGCAAGAAGAAGGTATTGAAGAGGTCACTATTTGCAATGCGGTAATCATGCTTTTGTTGTATGTGGATGATGTAGTGCTTCTAGCACACACTTTAGAAGATGCACAAAAGCTTATGGTTGTCCTTGAGAACTTTCGCTTGCATAGTGGGATGATTTTGAACAAATCCAAGACAAAGGTTATGCTTGTGAAAACCAACCATAAAGAGAATCCATGCATTGTGTACAACAGTGAGACACTTGAAGTTGTTAAGAGCTTTAAGTACCTTGGCCTTGAGGTTCATCCAATCACAAGTGGCATGAATGTGCTATGCATCATTTGGAAGCGAGAAAGAGAGAATTTCATGCATTTGAGAACATGTGTAATGCGGGAAACATCAAGTGTTGGGTTATCAAGAAGTTTCTTTTTTATGCATTGATGACACCGGTTCTTCTTTATGGAGTTGAAGTGTGGGGCGAAAGCATCTCAAAGTCTACTTGGAAAGAGTTTGAGAATATCCAAAAGTGTTTTCTTACAAATTTTCTCCAAGTGAAGACACAAACACCATATATGATCCTACTTCTTTAATCGAGATGTCTTCCAATTGAGGTTATGGGCATGGAAAGGGTTGTGGAGTACATGATAAAGATGCGTCAAAACCCCTCACATCGACTTCCTACAATTGCATGGGAAACAAGATAAAAAATTCAAAAGATGCATAAAAGCAAGATCTTGAGCACGGGATGGATGCAAGACATAAAGAAGTGGTTTGGGATATGGGATGCATTACACTTTCTACACGATCCTTCAATTGACTCCCAAGTGAATGAAGCTTTTCTACAACGCCAATGTATTACGGCTTGGGAGAAATCCGATGGGTCACACTTCATACATTACACCACCCATATTGCCCCCAACTACAAAACCATGTTCTTTGATGAAAGAGGAAAGCGTACTCACACGTACATTCTTGAGCCTATCCCCTTGTCAGTGATACGCACTATTGCAGCCACTCGGCTCAGCTCCCATTTCTTTCGATACGAGATAGGGTGTTGGGGCAATGGAAAAGAGTCAAATTGACTGCGTACATTATGCTCACTGCAAGTTCCAGAGTCTGAGTACCACACACTACTAGAGTGCTCAGCTTTTGGTCACATCCGAACTTGCTTCTCTCACATTATCAGCCATAACTTAGACCTACACACTTTCCTCTCCCAGCCAAAGTGTGGGCTCTCCATTGCAACTCTCATCACCACAATTTTGGAGCATCGAGAGTCACTCATCAGCCATACACATACTATATCACATGTAACTTTGGTCCCATAGGTCATATTTGACCTCCGAGGAAGATAGTAAAATCTCTCTCTCTCTCTCTCTCCCCCCCCCCCCCCCCCTCCCCCCGATGATCCTTGATTAGTCTAGAACCCAAAATACAATGTAGAATGAGGTTTGAAAGCTTTTACTTTTCTCACATCTACCCCATTCACTAAAAATATTCGCTATTTCAATTTTTAGTAGATGTTATTTTCATGGAAAGTGAGAGAAAGCAACAAGAATAATAAATGGGCATGAATGACTATGAGTATCAAAAAAACATGATAGAAGAGAAATAATACTCCCACTTGAAAGCAATAAGAATAATAAATGGGCATGAATGACTATGAGTATCAAACAAACATGGTAGAAGAGAAATAATACTCACACTTGTTGTGTACATTCAACACATGAACTTGAGAGAGAGAGAGAGAGAGAGAGAGAGAGATGGCATAAAATGTGAAAACTTAAAAGAGAAGAAGATATGATAGGCTAGAGGAGTTGGTGTCTATGATTTATTTCCCCAGTTCAAGTGGGAAATCATACACCCTATCTAAGTTGATTTTCTCTTATCTATGGTAGAAAATAACTTTTTTTTCCTGATTTGATATTTAGCGTATATGTATATAAACTGAGACATTTTGAATAATGAAAGCTCTATATTTTTTGGTTTTGTTATGAATTTTGTATTGTGGTAGCATTTCACAATGCTAATTTGAAGTGTGCAAAAATGCCCTCTATTCAGGTTGATTCTATTAATGATGGTGCCACAATTACCTCAATTTTTCTCCTTGTTGACGTGCTACATCTTAACAAAGGAATGTTTTTTTAAAGCTAAATATATATGTGTATAAAATGAAGAGCTCACAAAACTTATGCCCCCGACAAAGGAAATTATGATAAAGTTCCAATTGCATTTCTCACATTGTGACTTGCAACAACAGTAAGAGCAAGCATCAAAATGGCATTTCTCAGAGTGTGACAAACCCTAAGCCTTAAACCATAAACCATTGTGACAAACACAAAAACCCTAGACTTAAAATAATAAACCATTGTGTCAAACCCAAAAACCTAAAAAAAACTCCTCTGAGGAATGTGACTCAACTTCTATTAAAAAAAACAAATACCTGCACGGTTGCACAACATAGCATATATCTGGATGTGTGGAGTGTTAGAATGTGGGAGTCTAATCAAAGAGGATTGTATTCCGGAGAGATTAGTTGAAGATAAAGATTACTTTCAAGAGCCATTTATAGAAGATTTATTTGAACCTTTTGGGCATAACTAGATACTGGGTGCACTAGATACATATGTGAATGAAACAACCTCAACAAAATTGTATGAATGAAGAGGGATTTGACATAGCACACTTTCAAATGGTGTGTTACCTTGGAGATCAAGGACCTAGAGACTCTAGAAACACTTGAGTACAAATGCATAATTGAAGAGGTTTCCAGAAGACATCTAAGCGATGAAAGCGATGAAGAATTCCAAGATTCACGAGACAATGTGCAAGAGATAGATATACTGAGGACGAGCTATCGAGTAGTTTTGATTAAAAAAATCCAAATCAAATAAGAAAGAGGCAACCTATTATGATTTCCTAACCAAAAAACTAGAAGACAAGAGAGTTATCAAGCAAAACGAATGAAAAAACAAAAGCACAAGCAAGGAAAATGTATGTCACTTTTGGAGAGTAAAATGTACTATTTGATGTTCTTAGGGGAAAATTATTGTATCAAGGACAAAATTACACAAGGATATGTAAAACCACTTTCAATAAAGACCAATCCCAAGAAACAATGCAAGGGAAAAGCCAAAGACATAGTTGAAATGTCATCACAGATAACAAAAATCGAGCAAAAGTAAAAATGCCAAAAACTGAAGCAAACCTTGAAAGAGGTTTGAAAGACCTAAATGGAGAGTGAAGAGGGATTTGTCATGGAAAAATTTGACCCACCTTCTCTCTTCAAAAGGAAAACCATACAAGATCAAAACCATACAATATCAAAAGATCATAGTGCAACAACCCACATGAGACCGGGAGAAGAACCAAAGCGGGCATATATTGCCACTGGCTTCATTGAGAAGGAAGAGTATCTATTAATAGCTACAATAAAAGTATATAGCGATGTGTTTGTGTGAGATGCCCAACCCACCAATACCAAAATTGGGATGGGGTCCTTGACAGTCTCTAGGCCTAATAAAAATAATAGTCTCTAAACAAGGAAATCCAATGAATAGAACTTTATCATTGACAATGTCTTGGGTCTATAGCCCTAGAAGAAGACCTAGTCCAATCTTGCAACAAAAACGGGACAACATATTAAAAGTCCAAACTATTTTGGTCCTATAACTTCCACAAGTTGGGCTAAGGTATCCTCATCCAACGCTTTTTTTTCCCCCTAACATATGTGAGGGCACAGTCGTTGGTGGATTCCTCTTCCAACTAAATACATTTTCTAAACGTTTTTAGTACATAAGGATGGATAGTTACCTGATTAATCAGGTCCACCCATCCATGATTGATAACCTTAGTCAATCCCCACTTACCACCCTACACTCATACATGATTCTTTTTTTTTAAATTACTACCACATTGTTTTAACATTCAAAATAATGTTTTCTTTTAACTCTTCATCACAGTGATTTCTTCAATCGAGTATTAAAGACAGCATTGAAAAGAATTCTTTTAGCAAACAGACATCTTTAAACTTAAGACAGGGTATCGCCAATCAAAAACATTGACTATAATAACCATGACCAGTACTCTTCTTGTCTCAACACCACCTAAGGGTGAAAAATGGCACCCATTCCTTGTTCACAATCCAGGGTGGATAAACCCCCACCCAAGGTTCGGGGTTCCCATACACCAAACCAGTTGCCCATATAACCGGGCAGCTCCCCTAGGATAAAAACGGTATCCTAACTTATGTAGAAACATCAAGACATGATATGTAGTAGAAACTCATTGTTCATGTGGGTATGCGACTTATCCATGGCAAAAAAGACATCATTATTTATCAAAATATACCAAGGAGTCGGAGGTGTCTTGAGACAAGATGTCTTAAGGATGATCAATCATATCTTTCCTAGTTCAACCAGCCTTAACCCATGCAATTCTTTCCTACTTATAAACAAATGCACATTGGTTTCTTGGACGATGTCTTTCATTTTGAGCCAGCTTTATTCTGACTGATCAAGCATTTGTTGTAGCGTTGAGATCTGTACATTTTGAGGCCTACTACTAGGTCCGACTTCGTTGTCGTGCGATGTCTAGTTCTTTTTGGAGCTCCATCCTCATTATCAGATGTAGGATTTTCTCGGGTCCTTTTGGGTGCCATAACTTCTTATCCTTATAAAAAAGGACATCTAGTCATTAGGTAAATTATATGAAAGCTAGGCTTAATCTTTGTATTTAATTTTAACCCAATCAAGGTTAAATTTGTAGTCTTACTGTCATAATAATCAATATCTAATTCTCCTAAATGATTTTCTCATATTAAACTGATCATTTAATGTGGGGAAATGCCAAGGGAGAAAAAGCTAGAATATTGGTTAAGTTAGCAGACCGGCCACAGTAGGGATCCAAAGGAGGGAAAATAGGGATCCAAAGGGGGGGCCATCTGCAAAAGAGCCATGTGAAACAACGGGCTAAAAAGACCCTAAGGTTCAGCCCATTAAGACTTCCAAAATGCTAAGGTTCCAAAATTCAAAGGTTGTGTCCAAAGGTCAACCTTAGGGAAAATTGGATGCTTAGTGTGTGTGCCCAAAAAGTCTTTCTGCATCCCTACATGGGAGGGGGCGAGCCCCAAAGCTAGGGGATGAGAGAGAAAACCACACACACACACACAGGCTCCCTTTACACAAAGGGAATGAGGGACACATGTCAGCTCCCTAGGCCAGATGCCCACAAGGTGTGCCCAATTCCTATTGGAAGACCCTTGAAGTGGACCAATGAGAATTAAGCTAGAGTAAATCTAGTTTAATTAATTTAAAAACATTTAATAAAAGAAACCAATAAGAATTAAGTGTCCTAGAAGACTATTGGGCAGTCTCCCAAGGGGTCCAATGAGCATTCAGGAGCCCCATGGCTTGCCTGATTCCTATTGGCCAGGAGGCAAAGGGGTCCAATGAGAGTTTAGTTTAATTATTTAATTACCTAAAGCTCTCACAAAAGGGGAAAGGGGGACACATGTCAGAAGGCTATCACTTATGCTGCTTAATCCCTATTGGCTTGACCTGGGGAGGTCCAATGAGGCAAAAGCCAGCCTAACTTAGCAGCTAGGGCTCGCCCAAGAGAGAGAGGGGGCTGATTTTTGCTTGGCATTTGACACACACACTTTCACACTTGACCATGAGTGAAGGAAAAACACTCTATCTCCTCCCAAGCTTTAATGGAGAGCTCATCACCTACTCCAAGCTTGTGAGATAGAAGCCTACATCAACACTCTCTTGGCATGTGGATGCAAATCCAACCAAGAGCCAAGCTTCAATGCATGCTCATCTTCTCTACCAAGCTAATTACTAAGCTAAGCTATGCTAATATGAGTGATTATGTGAGGAGATGTACTTCTTTCTCGTAAGATACTTCTTTTTCCTCTCAATCTACTCTCATACCCTGCTAGCTCTCACCATCTTTGAAGGTGTGTGAGGTCTTGGGTCTGAGAACGGGGATAATTCAAGTTGTGTTTGATTAAGTGTTTTGCTTGGTGTATGAAGCTTCCATCTTCATTGCACTAGCTAGTCTTGAAGGAACACAAAGAATTGTATTGTACAATGTCTCTCTTGATGGGAGAAACCATAATACAAAGCCTTTTGGAGGGGGGACCGGCTCCATGCAAATCCGGTCCTCAACTGTTGTCAATAGTTTAATTGCTCTCTCTTTTGAAAGTATTGTCGATGCTATCTAACTAGGTGTTATGCTTTTTGTTGCTCTCTCCACCCAAGCACTCTTGTAATTATCATTAGGAATCTATTCTAATGAAATGCCCACTATGTTCATGCTAATTTCCGCTACAAATAAGATTTTAAGCCATTAAATGTTACATTGGTATCAGAGCTCAAGGTTTCTCTTTTCTTGCTCAAGAAGGGAGGTCCTCAAGCTAGCTACAAATGGTTGGTATTATTAATTGCCTGTGAGTAAGTAGAATAGGGATTTTTCAGCCTTGCAGTGCGCCTGCCTTTGTGCAGTTAACGGGGCATCACCGTCGAGAGCTATGGTCTTAATAGTGGAGTCCTACGGGGCTTGCCTACGGCTTAACCACTATTGAGCTATTAGAAGCTTGACAGGAGCCGGTGCTGTTTTGGTGTCGAAAGACCCTCTCTTCTATTCCTTGCAATTAATGGTATTCGAGCCGCGGGTACAGTAGCTTGAGTGCTTTTTCTAAAGGGGTAAAGAGGAGTAGCAACTAGGGCTTGAAGTGCCAAAGTACACCTAAAAAGTTTACACCTAAAAATTGTTAGAATGGCTGACAATATTAAAGAGAGTGAAATTAATGTTGATAACTTTGATTTTGCTCATGAGCAAGCTACTAATGATGCTTCAATGCTTGTTAATTATCTTGTTTCTAGGCTTCAACAAGCCATGGGCAATCCATCTCTCCAAAGTGAAGTGCAACGGCAGCTCCGTGCTCACGGGATTCTCCAAGCTCATCACCATGACGAGAGAACACCTAGGAAGCCTCCTTGTGAGACTACCAAAAGAGGTCTCTCTCCGATTCGGGAAGAAGAAGAGAATCCATATGAAGGGCTCAAGAACTTACTTCTTGATGATGCATCTCCTTCCCAAAGGAGAACTCAAGAGCCTCCACCGAAGGAACGAGAAAGAAGCGAGTCTCCCGCCACCTCGGCGGAGATGGCTCCACGAAGACGGCGGGCTAAACGCTCTCCATCACCACCAAAGCGGAGAAGACCATCACACTCTTCTCCACGCCATAATTCAAAGAGGGATGATAAAAAGCAAGAGAAGAAAAAGGCGAGAAAGAGGACACCCTCTTCTCCATCTTCTTTATCCTCTTCCTCTTATGAAAGCTATGGTGAAGACGACAAAGATCAAGACAAGAAAAAGGCGAGAAAGAGGTCACCCTCTTCTCCACCTTCTTCAAATTCTTCATCTTCTGAAGAAAGTGATGGTGCAACTTTTGAACCATCAAAAAGAAGAGGCCATAGGAAATCCTATGCCGCATGGAAGAGGTCGTCCAAGCTGAAGAAATTCAAAGAGGGAGGGAAGAGCATCTCTTTCCTTACCTATGATGGTACCTTTGGTGCTACAGACAAAGTTTTGGCCTTTATCCAGCAATTCGATGCGGCGTTTGGAGATGAGGGCTTCACGGAGTCCTCTAAGCTACGCCATGTAGCTATGCACTTTCAAAAGTCCGCCAGACAATGGTGGTCTAGCCTACGAGCCAACGGTGAAGCTCCACGAACATGGAAGGCTTTAAGAGCTTCCATTATGAAGCAGTTTTTGGCCACCGATGCCAAAGACAAAGTACTCACCGAATGGCGAAGCTTAAAGCTCTCTCCCAATGAATCCATCCACAAATATGTAGACAAGTTTTGGGACTTACAACTCAAAGCCACTGTCTTCAAAAGGTTGGATTTTGGAGAGCAAAAGCAACAATTTTGTGCGGGCTTAACCGAAGAAATGGCGGAGTATGTCAACTCCCAAAGGCCACGTACCATATCGGCGGTAATACACCATACTATGGTGGCCTCGCGAATCAATTTCCAAACGGGGGGTAAAAGAAATAATAAGCCCCCGGAAAACAAGGGTTCCAATGAGCCTAAGGGGAAGGACAATGTCCAAAAGTCTCCTAAGGGCAATTCCAACAAAGCTAAAGAGAAGGGAGTTTACAAAGGAAAGAATAAACTCTCTCCTGAAGAGCTTGAGCGTTATCGTAAAGATAACCGGTGTTTCAAGTGCGGCGAACAAGGGCATGCGTACCGCGCTTGTCCCCAAAAGAACAACCGCCAAGATCCTCCTAGAGCTTCTTTGGTTGAAATCCAAGAGGAGGAGATTCATCAAACTCACCACAAAGGATCTCCTCTATGCCATGCTTGGGGAAAGGTAAGAGAACATGATGCTTTTATTCTCTTTGACCCTGGTTCTACTCACAATTTCATATCTATGGAGTTAGCCACCAAGCTAGGCATACAATCCTACGAGATGGGAGATATCCTACCCGCAGACAGTGCCTTCAAGGGGCAAGAAGCTTCAGTCACTCCCTTAATCGGGAAATTGAGGCTTCATGTCCAAGGCTATGTGGACAAAGAGGATTTCTTATCTCTCCTCTCAAGCATGAGGATGTAATCCTAGGGGCACCATGGTTTGACCGTCTGGCTGCCCATGTTAAATTTCCTGAAAGGAGAATCTCCTTTAAGTTCAGGGAAAAGGACATGTATATAGATGCTAGGGAGATGGGTAACACCATCCCCATTGTACATACACCAGCTTTCAACAAGTCAATAAAGAGCTCTATTTCCGTGTACATGATTTTTGTTAAAGATTCTCAAAATGAACCTAATGCTTTAGCAAAAGAAAATAAAAGCAACCAAAAGGAATTAGAGTTATCCAATTTTCTCAAGGGGTTTCAAGATGTCTTTATTGACGACATCCCTTGTGAGCTACCTCCTAAACGAGGTAATGACGACCATGCAATTGAACTTCTTCCAGGAAGTTCACCGCCTAACAAACCTCCTTATAGAGTTTCTCAAGCTCAACAAGAGGAGATTATGCGGCAAGTGCATGAGTTAATTGAGAAGGGCATGGTTAGGCCTAGCTCATCTCCATTTTGCTCACCTGTGCTATTAGTGCAAAAGAAAGACGGCACATATCGTATGTGTGTCGACTATAGAGCACTAAATAGGATCACTATCAAGAATAGGTTTCCCGTTCCACGGGTAGAAGACCTATTTGATAAGCTACAAGGATCGACCTACTTCAGTAGGATTGACCTAAAAAGTGGCTATCATCAAATAAGGATAGTTGATCAAGACATTGTAAAGACCGCATTTCGTACTACATTTGGTCTTTACGAATACATTGTCATGCCTTTTGGCTTGACTAATGCACCAGCCACATTTAACCGCTTGATGGAGAAGCTGTTCAGACCTCATCGAACCTTCACTGGAGTGTTCTTTGATGATATTATCATCTACTCTAATTCATTAGAGGAACACAAGCAACACCTCCAGGTAATATTTCAAGTTTTAAGAGAGAATAAACTTTATGTTAATCGAAAGAAAAGTGAATTTTTCTTGCAAGAGATTCAATATTTAGGTCACATTATCTCTCAAGATGGAATCCAAATGGATCCATCCAAGTTAGAGGTAATAAAAGGATGGCCTAAACCAAGGAATCTTCATGAACTAAGAAGCTTTATAGGTATGTGTGCATACTATAGACGCTTCATAGAAAAGTTCTCACAAATTGCGGGACCATTACATGACCTAACAAAGAAAAATGTTAGGTATACGTGGTCTGCTAAGGAGAACAATGCTTTCGAAAAGCTTAAAGAAAAGCTTATCTCTCAACCTGTGCTTACACTACCGGATCTCTCAAAACCATTTGAGGTCCAATGTGATGCTTGTGGTGATTGCCTTGGGGCTGTTTTGCTCCAAGAAGGGCACGCCATAGGCTATGAGAGTCGAAGGCTCGACCCTGTTGAGCAAGCTCTAGGCATATACGAAAAAGAACTCCTTGCAGTTCTACATGCCTTAGACTCATGGAAGCACTATTTATTGGGGACTCCTTTCATTCTGCGAACGGATCACCAAAGTCTTAAGTACTTCATGACGCAGACCAAGCTCTCCGACAAACAAATGAGGTGGGCAAATTTCCTTTCGCAATTTCATTTTCATATTGCTCACATTGCTGGCAAGCATAATCAAGTAGCCGATGCACTCTCAAGACGACCGAGAGTGAATGCGGTTTCCATAGCAACTCACAATGATCTATCTTCAATGATAGATGAGTATGCTATTGATCCCGATTTTAGAGATGTGATTTCAGCCCTTGCATTAGGGAAGAAAGAAGAACCATTTACTTTACAAGATGGTTATCTTCTCTATGGCAATAGACTATGCGTTACTAACTCACTACGTGAGAAAGTAATGTATGAATCTCATGCTCCCCCATATGCGGGGCATAGAGGGATTCAGTCTACCCTAAAGGGAATTGAAACATATTTCTATTGGCCTACCATGAAAGTGAACATACATGAGTATGTTTCCAAATGTGTGGTATGTCAAAAGACAAAATTTGATAGAGGGAAGCAACTTGGATTGCTTCAACCCTTGCCAATCCCTAATTCACCGTGGGAGAGCATATCCATGGATTTTATCTTTGGATTGCCTAAGTCTATCCATGGGAATACGGGAATATGGACGATAGTAGACAGGTTTAGTAAACAAGCTCATTTTATACCTGTCAAAAAGACTATCAAAGCCCATCAAATGGCAACCCTCTTCATTTCACAAATTTTTAAGTACCATGGCTTGCCAATGTCCATAGTGTCGGATAGAGATCCTAGAATGACCAGTAATTTCTGGAAGGGTCTCTTTGAGAATTTAGGAACAAGGCTAAACTTCTCTTCGGCCTATCATCCACAAACTGATGGCCAAAGTGAAATAGCTAACCTAACTATTCTCGATCTACTAAAAGCCTATGTAACGGAAGTAGATCAAAGATCCCAATGGGAGAAGTACTTACCCTTAGTAGAGTATGCTTACAATAACACTGTACATACTTCTACAGGAAAAGCACCTTTCGAGGTAATTGAGGGAAGATCAAAAAGTCCCTTGCTACTTAAGGTACATGGGAAGATCTTCGCTGCAGATGAGTATAGCCGAGACCTACAAGAATCTTTCCAAAAGATTAAGGATGCTATCTCTATCTCACAGCAAAGGCAAAAGGTTGCTGCTGACAAGCACAGAAGAGCCCAAGCCTTTAAAGAAAACGATTGGGTCTTGTTAAAGTTTCCCAAGGCTCGATTAAGGCACACGACGGGCAAGAATCCTACGGGCCACCAAAAGTACTATGCTAAACTAGCAAAAAGGTACTATGGTCCCTTCCAGATTCTTAGGCCAATCAATGAGATGGCCTATCAACTTAAGTTGCCCAATCATTGGCTCATACACAATGCTTTTCATGTGAGCCTTTTAAAGCCTTACAAAGGAGAGCCACCTCAAGAACCAACTATTGAAGACCCACCGGAGATCGAGGACCACGAGGAGGTGCTGCAGCCCGAGTCCATTCTCCGACATGAAGACAAGGTATTAAGAGGCGGTAAGACTATCAGACGATATCTTATTAAGTTTAAGAATTATCCTTTTGAAGATGCTAGATGGATGCAAGGCATACAATTAAAGGATAACCTAAACCTTGTCAATGCTTACAATGCTTCCCAAGAGTAAGCAAATGTACAAAATGTTAAAAATGAACAAAAAATTTTGTCTTATAAGACTCTCTTTTTCTTGATTTGTGCACAAAAATGAAGTAGTATGCATGCTTAGATCAAGTTTGTGGGGACGACGTCTCCCAAACACCAAGTAGAGCTTGTCACTCTACTATGGAAGACTGATAGGACTAAATGTGCAGACATGCTTGCGGCAGCCTCAGGCTCTCAAGCGCCAAATGGACTAGTCATCCATTATGGAATGATGTCGTAGGGTAACATAGGGATCCTCTACCCGCTAAGAAAAGGACTCATGCATATGCTTTATCTTCTCTATACCATAGTCGAGGACGACTATGATTTCAAGAGAGAGGTAATGTCATAATAATCAATATCTAATTCTCCTAAATGATTTTCTCATATTAAACTGATCATTTAATGTGGGGAAATGCCAAGGGAGAAAAAGCTAGAATATTGGTTAAGTTAGCAGACCGGCCACAGTAGGGATCCAAAGGAGGGAAAATAGGGATCCAAAGGGGGGGCCATCTGCAAAAGAGCCATGTGAAACAACGGGCTAAAAAGACCCTAAGGTTCAGCCCATTAAGACTTCCAAAATGCTAAGGTTCCAAAATTCAAAGGTTGTGTCCAAAGGTCAACCTTAGGGAAAATTGGATGCTTAGTGTGTGTGCCCAAAAAGTCTTTCTGCATCCCTACATGGGAGGGGGCGAGCCCCAAAGCTAGGGGATGAGAGAGAAAACCACACACACACACACAGGCTCCCTTTACACAAAGGGAATGAGGGACACATGTCAGCTCCCTAGGCCAGATGCCCACAAGGTGTGCCCAATTCCTATTGGAAGACCCTTGAAGTGGACCAATGAGAATTAAGCTAGAGTAAATCTAGTTTAATTAATTTAAAAACATTTAATAAAAGAAACCAATAAGAATTAAGTGTCCTAGAAGACTATTGGGCAGTCTCCCAAGGGGTCCAATGAGCATTCAGGAGCCCCATGGCTTGCCTGATTCCTATTGGCCAGGAGGCAAAGGGGTCCAATGAGAGTTTAGTTTAATTATTTAATTACCTAAAGCTCTCACAAAAGGGGAAAGGGGGACACATGTCAGAAGGCTATCACTTATGCTGCTTAATCCCTATTGGCTTGACCTGGGGAGGTCCAATGAGGCAAAAGCCAGCCTAACTTAGCAGCTAGGGCTCGCCCAAGAGAGAGAGGGGGCTGATTTTTGCTTGGCATTTGACACACACACTTTCACACTTGACCATGTGTGAAGGAAAAACACTCTATCTCCTCCCAAGCTTTAATGGAGAGCTCATCACCTACTCCAAGCTTGTGAGATAGAAGCCTACATCAACACTCTCTTGGCATGTGGATGCAAATCCAACCAAGAGCCAAGCTTCAATGCATGCTCATCTTCTCTACCAAGCTAATTACTAAGCTAAGCTATGCTAATATGAGTGATTATGTGAGGAGATGTACTTCTTTCTCGTAAGATACTTCTTTTTCCTCTCAATCTACTCTCATACCCTGCTAGCTCTCACCATCTTTGAAGGTGTGTGAGGTCTTGGGTCTGAGAACGGGGATAATTCAAGTTGTGTTTGATTAAGTGTTTTGCTTGGTGTATGAAGCTTCCATCTTCATTGCACTAGCTAGTCTTGAAGGAACACAAAGAATTGTATTGTACAATGTCTCTCTTGATGGGAGAAACCATAATACAAAGCCTTTTGGAGGGGGGACCGGCTCCATGCAAATCCGGTCCTCAACTGTTGTCAATAGTTTAATTGCTCTCTCTTTTGAAAGTATTGTCGATGCTATCTAACTAGGTGTTATGCTTTTTGTTGCTCTCTCCACCCAAGCACTCTTGTAATTATCATTAGGAATCTATTCTAATGAAATGCCCACTATGTTCATGCTAATTTCCGCTACAAATAAGATTTTAAGCCATTAAATGTTACACTTACTTGGTAAATTCTTGACCTAGTAATTTCCTATTTGCCTATATAGGTATGATAACTTTCTCCAAAGCTTCCCTAGGGGTTTTTTAAGCTCTCTTAATTTTCTTAGAGTTTTTTATATCTTTTTCCTAATTTTCCCATCAAATTTTAAGCTTGGAATCTGCTTTTTTTGAGCTTAGCATTATTTTATTTATTTTCTCTTAAAGATTTCATTTTCTCAATTTTATATCATTGGTTTATACTTATTGTAGTTTTCTTAGAAACTTTTGATTGCAAAGTCTATTTATTTTAATTAATCTTTAGTTTAAAATAGAACTTTGAGTCAGTTATAGTTTCCTAAATTGACTAATTAACTATGTTATAGCTATCACAAGTAGATAATGATATTTTAAACCTTTGATAATTGTTTTTTAAATTTTCAACTTAATTATCTAATTTTTCTCGTTCGTGTTTAGCTAGAAATCGTCTAGTTTGACTTAGAAAAATAGCTATATTAATTTTCTAAACTTAAGATAACTATCACGACTTTTCTATCATGTAAACTAGCTTTGATCTAACATGATTTACTAATTTCTCAATTTAATTTGTAGCTAGAATTAGTTTAATTTGACTTAGATAAATAGATATATTAATTTTACAACCTTAAGATAATTATCACGACTTTTGTATAATGTAAACTAGCTTCAATAAATAGCACCTAATTATTTAGCATGATTTACTTATTTCCCTCTTCAATTTTGAGCTAGAATTAATCTAATTTGACATAGATAAATAGTTAAATTGATTTCCTAACCTTAACATAATTATCACAACTTCTTTATGATGTAAACTAGCTTTGATAAATAGCACCTGATTATCTAACATGATATATTAGTTTCTCCGTTTAAATTGAGGCTTAAAATTGATAATTTTAGCTATATTAAGTTTTTAGATTAAATATCTGCTATTTGAATAGTTTACCACGTGTTTTAGTAGTGTTTTTTAATTGTGATAATTAACTTAAGAATTTTTTAGTTAACTATGTAGATTTCCATCAATTTTTTGACTAAAAATAGCTAGTTTCTACCTAATTAATTTAAAAAACTAATCAAAAGTTATGATATAATTTTTCTAGATTTTTCATAGTCTAATACAACTCTAATAAATATCCTATACTAATATAAGTTTAATTAGTATAATTACTCTTTATTTAAGGCTAAAAAGATTAATTTTGACCTTAATATGATTTAATAAAGTAGATTAATATTCCTAATTTTCATCTGAGTAATCAATAAAATATTAAGAGTTAAGAGAGTAATTTATAATGTTAAGAAGTTTAATCTTCTTAATTAACTAAATTAATTAAAAGAATAAAGATAATTTAGCATAATTTTACTAATAAAAAAGAGATTAAACTAATTATCGTGGATAATCAACTAGAGGTTTTCTCTCAAGTGATTTTTGGGTAGAGTTTCTCTCTATTTGAGAGAGAAATGGCCAAGACTCTAAGTCTAAGAAAAATTGTGAGGCAAGGGGTTCTATTTATAGGTTTCTGGGAACTCACAGGCTGGAAATGGCAGTAACTTGCATCCCAAGGAATCCCTACAACTCCCTTAACACCCCCTGCTACTTTCTCTTTCCCTGGTAGATAATTGATGATCCCTGCTATATTTAAAAATCAAATCTTCTATATTTTGACCTTTTTTTTTCTCAATTGATAAATATCTGTAAAATATCTGGGAGGCCTTAGTAAAAGTCTATGCTTAAATGATTATTGTAACCATCTAAATTTTCTTAGAAAATTAATTGACATTGAATCTTCTGGAGAGACTAGTAGGATAGGTTTTTATCTAAATTTAATTTTGAAAATTTCTAGCTCGCGGTTTGTTGTGCTTAAGATTCCAAAAATACCATTTTTTTATTGCTTTTGAGATAGTTTTTTTACCTGATTGTATGACCAATGCTTTCTCCTAAAGCTTTGAGTTCATTCTCGGCAGCAGCTAGAAAGGTGGAGACCTTACAATCATCCCAACTTAAGAATTTGAGATGCCCTTATCTCAACCGAAATTGGGAAAGTCTTTGAGAAGAGAGGTTTCATCTTCCCAAGTGGCATTTTTAGTGGGATAATCTTTCCACTTTTTCCAAACGTTCCCTGATTACTCTATTTCTAAGAGTTCTCTCTCTTGCTTCAAAGATACCATATTTTTGGAGATTCCACGATTCCTTACTTTTGTAATACTAATTACTTGCTACTCAAATTTTCCCAAGAAACTCTCAGTGTTGACCCCATCTTAAAAACGTTCACAAACCAATTGTATCATCTCAAAAACCAGGTTAAATCCATCCCCCTTGTTAACATGAACGTGCTTCGTCTAACTCACCATTCATAGTAATCAGCATTCGACAAGTATCATGTATTCTAGCTTTGCCAATCTGAATGTTCTTGGCATGTTCTTGCCATCTTGAGCAACTTGCATTTGACACAAGCTTCCACTATTTGAGGGGCGGTCACTTTTTAGAATGTGTATGCTATCACATGAGTTAACCGGAGAGGATTATTAAAAGATCAAAATGTATACATACAGAGGGGGGTGGGGTTTTTTTTAATAGGCATGTAGTGTAAATATAGTATGTATATTGAAGTATTATTAATAACCTCTTGAATGCACGTGATATAGGAAGCTTTTGATAAGTGACCGCCCCAGACCACTATTGCACAAAGGTACCCCCTCTGTGCTCTAACTTGGTTGACCAACAATATGTAAAGGGTTTTAAGAAGTATCATACCAAGAGTTCTTTTGGCTTCCTATTAGTCTCGTACATTAATACTTCCATATCTAGGTCCATTTTAAAGGAAGGCTATCTTGTGCACATGGAATGTGAGTTGATTTTTGCATAACTATCTCATTTTTAAGATTTGAATCCTGCCTTCCTATCAAAAACCTCTTTCTCATTTGCTATATCTAACCTTAATTTCTTGATTAAATGGTGACTTAACTTTAGATTTTTGAAAAGAAAATGATGTATACCATTATAATATCTAAGTAACTCAAAGTTTTTCATTATCATTTTATAGTGGTTTACAAAATTTCCTATTGGTGCGAGCTCTAGGATTGCTAATTATGGCCAAACAAGTGGCTCTTTCATCGGACCTTGTTCATTAAGGTTCGTTCTCCCATGATTGCATAAGCTCTGGCTCCTCTTGCTCTTCCTCTACCTCGTTCTCCATTTCTACCTCCTCTTAGATTATCTCCTTGATTTTGAGGAATCGCTCTACAAATAGTTTGAGGGTTTTTCTCTTCAAGACAATTATTTCTATAGTAGGGGTACCCCCCGTGTCATTCACTCTATATACAAAATGGGACGCCACCTGCAAGCGGACAACTTTGATAAAACCCCTATATACGACTCATATTAGGGAATACGACCCCCCCTTTCTACGCTTATACGACAATCAATGAAGAAACATATCATACCCCTATCTTATATATAAAATTTAGGTTCACATGATCTAACTGAGTAAAACTAGTCAAACACTGTGTAGCCTAGTGACTAGCAACGTATCAAAGGAGCCACTTCTGTTGATAACTAGATGTACCATCAATGTGTCTTAGTTTGAATTTCAAATTATGTGCCCAGTTAGCATGCACTCTGGCTACTCGTCTAATTCTGACCCATCCAAAGCTGGTGTAAATCAATCCTGGACCTGCTCCAAATCAGGCTTATCTATGATCGGCTCGATGAAAAATTTGATGTGTGACTTGATAAAAAACTTCCCCAAAATTCATTCGAGTTCTAGTGCACACCATGTTGAGATTATATGTGAAGCTACTCAATATATGGCTTCTCTATATATGTCACCCAGGTCCCCTCTATATATACATCATCTCATGTGTGTATTCTACACACTTTGGGGTTCTACTTCTGTGCTCTCTCCTTCTCCCTCAACATGGTATCAGTGCAGTACGTTTTTGTTTTTGATTTTTCTCCTGATCAAAATCGATTTTGCAGAAACTACTCGCGTGAGGGATCGAAATCGATGTGGTCTACAACTTTGCAGAAGGAGGTTTTTTCAAATTCTGCACCGATTTTGAGTTATCGTTCGCGGACTGCGTACATACCTGAAAAGCAACTTCCGCTTTTTGTTTTTGATTTTTCTGCTAATTAGAAATGATTTTGTAGAAACTACCTGCTTGAGAGACTGGAATCGATGTGGTCTACAACTTTGCAGAAGGAAGTGTTTTCAAATTCTGCACCGATTTTGAGTTATCGTTCGCGGACTGCGTACATACCTGAAAAGCAACTTCCGCTTTTTGATTTTGATTTTTCTGCTAATTGAAAACGATTTTGCAGAAACTACCGATGTGAGAGACTGGAATCGATGTGGTCTACAACTTTGCAGAAGAAAGTGTTTTCAAATTCTGCACCGATTTTGAGTTATCGTTTGCGGACTGCGTACATACCTAAAAAGCAATTTCCGTTTTTTGTTTTTTATTTTTCTGCTTATTGAAATTTTTTTTGCAGAAACTACCCGCGTGAGAGACCGGAATCGATGTGTTCTACAACTTTGTAGAAGAAACTATCCGTGATGGGGATTGGAATCGATGTGGTCTATAACTTTTCAGAAGAAAGTTTCTCTAAATTCTGCACCGATGTTGGGTTATCGTCTCGGACTGCGAATATGTTTGAAAATCAAAATTTTACTTTTTGCTTTTGATTTTTCTCATAATTGAAAACTTCTCAATTATATTTTTCTTCATCAATCATATATTTGTTACTGACGTAACTTTGCTGCAGAAGCCAGTTACACATCGTTCCGATTCAGTCGAGCCATTGATGATCATCCAAATTCTATCGAGCTACTGTTGGTACATGATCTTTTGTTATATGATATACTCGTTCATTGATTCTCGTATAATTATTCTTTTAGAGATATAGTTTACGTCGTTTTATTGATAATTTCTCATTGATACCATAGTGATTTTGATGGTACCATGATGATGTTTTGTTAATACTTTGGTCATGGTGATTTTCGTTGATACCATGATGATATGTCATTGATACCATGGTTATTCTCGGTGGTTCCATGATGATGTTTTGTTGATACCATGGTTATTCTCGGTGATACCATGATGTTGTTTCGTTGATACCATGGTTATTCTCAGTGATGCCATGATGATGTTTCGTTGATACCATGGTTATTCTCGGTGATGCCATGATGTTGTTTCGTTGATACAATGATTATTCTCGGTGATATCAAGATGCTTTTCGTTGATACCATGATCATTTATTCATTTTTATTGATATAATGATGATATTTTGTTAATACTTTGATGGTATTCATTGATCACTACATTGATAAATGTTGTTTTATGTAGTATATACACATATCATTTGTATCACGTAATCACACATTTTGTACTTTTACATTTATACTTTATGTACCATATGTTGTCATGCGTATATATGTCGTCAAAAGAGTGGCGTCGCGAACCATCTCTTATGGCATTGTGAACGTAATTATTTCATTAACGATGCTAATAATTTTCATGACATGTTTTTTTTTTTTTTGGAGTCTATGATCTATGTAGGATTGATCAAAGAATTGATTTTATGAAGACAAACTTGGTGACAATAAAAGATTTATGAAGATATCTTTGGTGATTCCATATTGATGACAACATGAAGACATGTTTGGTGATGCGATATTGATGACAAGCTACACAACAGATTCACGGAGACACTTTTGATTACAAGCTAATCGATAGCTTTTACACCTCTTTATTGAACCTTTGTATTCATTATTGTATTGATAGGATAGGAGTAATGTAACTCCTCATAAAACATTCATTGTAAAAGGAGTGATGTAGCTCCTCGTAAACATTTGTATATTCAATGATTTTTATAATATAACGGTGGGTGTATATAGAGCTGTGGGTTTTTCCCTTGATCCCCCAAGGGTTTTTTCATCCACAGTTAGGGACCCTTATTTGAGCGGGGGTGTTGAGCTTATATGTGAAGCTACTCAATATATGGCTTCTCTATATATGGCACCCAGGTCCCCTCTATATATACATCATCTCATGTGTGTATTCTACACACTTTGGGGTTCTACTTCTGTGCTCTCTCCTTCTCCCTCAACACACCAGTGACCAATCATTACACGTAATCAACCTAGGTTAGTCCCCCCCCCCACAAATATGATACCCCCCTCCCTTATTTTTAGCTTGGGAGATAAATTATTGGGGGTCTGCCTCTAACTTATACGCTTACGTAGCTTGTAAAAAAAACCCCCTCTCCTGCACTTACGTGGTACGGTAAGTTTTCCATGGTAAATCCCCCAGGAGTGACCCATTTGATTGCATCCATAGCACCTAACATTTGGGAAGGTCTGCTCCAAGTTAACCGCTGAGCTACTCCACATTGGTCATATCCTTGGTTAAAAGTTCCCCTGGATCTTCCCCTGAAGTTATTAAATCCGTTATAGTTCCTTGTAGAGTTGGTTCCTTTAGCTGCAAGAGGCTTGGCCCTGAGAAGGCCATCTTGAATTGATGTAGGCCTCATGGCTTCAAGACGTGTCCTCAAGGGTTTATTGAGTCCTTGACAAAAGTGAACAATCTACTGCTCCATTGTCATCTGCGGAGCATAGTGTCGTGAGGACAAAAATTTTGTGTAGTAATCCTCCAGAGAGAGTCCTAGCTGGCGTAAAACAAAGAATTTGTTCATCTTGATAGCCTGATGTGCAGGAGGAAGATAGCGTTCTTTGATTGCCTGCTGCATTTTCTCTCCCAAGATGGACTACTCGTGGGATTATATCTATAGTGTTGTTTCCATCAAAGTTTGGTATCTCCACTGAGACAGAACATACCCAACATTGTTTGGTTCTCCTGAGCAGTTTTCTGTGGCTTTGAAATATTCGTCCATAGCATCTAACCATGCTTTGACATCTTGCTGTTAATTGGGTCCCTCTCCTTTGAAGGTAGGGAGTTGAACTTGCATCAATAGTAATTTTTTCTCTTGAGTAATAGTGTAATGGCTCTTTATGTGAGTATTTCCTTGAAATTAAATTAGTGGAATTTAGTTCCATATGAAATCTCTCTTACTTATGCTTTTAACTTATTTCATACTCAAAAATTTTGCACACGGGATGAAGACAATTTCCAAATCATAAACAAAACTACTTATAGCATACCCATGAGAACCATAGTATGTACAAGAGTTAATACAATCCATGAAGATCCTACAATGTACAAAGGTGACGACAGTCCTATACTAAAATCTTGTGGACTTTGGGTGGATCAGATATAGGATCAAAATATAAACCATCTTTTGGTCCACTAAAACTAGGGCCTACACCTACAATCCATGAAGATCCTACAATGTACAAAGGTGACGACAGTCCTATATTAAAATCTTGTGGACTTTGGGTGGATCAGATATAGGATCAAAATATAAACCATCTTTTGGTCCACTAAAACTAGGGCCTACACCTATGGGTCTAGTTCTACCTGGGTAGATTAGTTTAGTAACCTGATCAAACACCCACTAATTTTGTGATACTTGGACACCATCCACTACAAACGTTTCCTCTAGATTCTCTGTCTTGAAATAAAACTATGCTTCAATCACTTGAAGATCTTCAGTCTATTTGAGTCTCTTTAAATTTAGTGCTAAAAATTCTAACTCTCCCGCAACTCTCCCGCATCAATGGAGAAAATTTCACCAGATCCTAACCAGCTGATCCTCCAAGTGAAAAGAGAAAATCTCTTATCTAGCCATTTCATCACGCTTTGTCGCATTGAATGGTGTCAAGATAGGCAGGCCCTCATCAACCTAATGTTGAAATCCTTGAATTTGCGATAGGTTTGATGAAATCTCCTGAAAAGATGGGGATAATTTTCTCTCTTTCTTTCTCTCCCTCTTTTCAGTTAAATACCTATTTAATTGAATTTGTCAAAGATCTAACACCTTAAACTTTTCCCTAGGTCCAAGACTTTCATTAACACACTCTCTGATACCACTTGTGAGATCCCCAGCCCACAAATACCAAGATTGGGATGGGGTCCTTGACAGGTCTCTAGGCCTAATAAATATCAGAGTCTCTAAACAAGAAAATTCAAGGAATAGACCTTTACCATTGACAATGGCTTGGGTCTATAGCCTTAGAAGAAGACCTAGTCCTAGGACAACATAATAAAAGTTCATCGGCCCTATAACTTTCACGAGTTGGGCTAAGGTATCCTCAACCAACGCTTTTTTCCCCCTAAAACAATGCGAGGGCACAACCGTTGGTGGACTCTTCATCCAAGTAAAGAGGTTTTCTCAACGTTTTTAGTGCACAGAGATGGATAGTTACCTGACTAAACAGGTCCACCAGTCCATGATTGACAACCTTAGTCAATCCCTACTTACCACCCTGCACTCACACATAATTATTTTGTTTATAAAATTACTACCACATTGTTTTAACATTTAAAATAATGGTTTCTTTTAACTTTTCATCATAATGATTCCTTCAATCAAGTATTAATGAAAACATTGAAAAGCATTCTTTTAGAAAACAAACATCTTTAAACTTAAGACAGGGTACCGTCAATCGAAAACATTGACCATAATAACCATGACCAGTACTCTTTTTGTCTCAAGACCACGTAAGGGTGAAAAATGACACCCATTCTTTGTTCACAATCGGGGGTGGATAAACCCCCACCCAAGGTTCAGGGTGCCCATACACCAAACCAATTGCCCATACAACTGGACGGCTCCCCTAGGATAAAAACGGTATCCTAACTTATGTAGAAAAATCAAGACATGACATGTAGTAAAAACTCATCGTTCATGGGAGTAACCGACTTATGTGTGGCTGAAAATCCATCATTATTCAAAAAAATATACCAAGGAGTCGGAGGTGTCTTGAGACAATCTCTCTTAAGAATGATCGATCATATCTTTCCTAATTCAACTAGCCTTAACCCAAAAAATACTTTCCTACTTATAAACAAATGCATGTTGGTTTCTTGGAACATTTCTTCCTTTTTGAGATAGTTTTATTCTTTATAATTTCCTTACTCCCTCTTCTACGGATGCAATGTGAATATTGTTGTAGCACCGGGGCGTGTATACTCACATAATAGGCCTACTACTAGGCCCGACTTTGTCGTCGTATGAGATTCTAGTTCTTTTTGGAGCTCCGTCCTCATCATCAAATGTAGGATGTTCTCGGGTCCTTTTAGGTGTCATAACTTCTTATCCTTATTAAAAAAAGATGTTTAATCATTAGGTAAATTATCCGAAAGCTAGACTTAATCTTTGTTCTCAATCTTAACCCAATCAAGGTTAATTTTGTAGTCTTAATTGATAAATCCTTGACCTAGTAATTTATTATTTTCCTATATAGGTATGATAACTTTTTCCAAAGCTTCCCTAAGGGTTCTCTAAGCTCTCCTAGTTTTCTTAGAATTTTCTATATCTTTTTCCTAATTTCCCCATTGAATTTGAAGCTTGGAATTTACTTATTTTGAGCTTAACATTTATTCTATTTGTTTTCTCTTAAAGATTTTATTTCCTCAACTTTAAGTAACTAGCTTACACTTATTGTAGTTTTCCTAGAAACTTTTGATTGCAAAGTCTATTTATTTTAATTAATCTTTAGCTAAAAATAGGGCTTTTGATCAATTATAGTTTCTTAAATTGACTAATTAAATATGGTATAGAAATCAAAAGTAAATAATGATATTTTTGACCTTTTGTAATTATCTTTTAATTTTTCCCCTTTCTTTTTCAGCTAGAATTAGTCTAATTTTACTTAGATAAATAGCTAAATTTATTTTCTAACCTTAGGATAGTTATCATAGATTTTTTATTATGAAAAATAACTTTGATAAATAGAAACTAATTATCTAACATGATTTACTAATTTCCTTCTTTAATTTCTGGCTAAAATTAGTTTAATTTGACTAAGATAAATAGCTATATTAATTTTATAATTTTAAGATAATTATCACAATTTTTTTATAGTAAAAACTAAACTTGTAAATATCACCTAATTATCTAGCATGATTTACTCATTTCCCCCTTTAATCTAGCTAGAATTAGTTTTATTTGACTTATATAAATAGTCAAATTAGGTTTCTAACCTTAAGATAATTATCAAAACTTCTTATGATGTAAAGTAAGTTTGATAAGTAGTACCTAATTATATAACATGATTTAGTAGTTTCTCCCTTTAAATTGAAGCTCAAAACAACTAATTTTAGCTTAATTAAATACTTAGATTAACTCTCTATTAATGAGTAGTTTACCCCATGTTTGTAATCATGTTTTCTAAATGTGATAATTAAGGTAAGAATTGTTGAGCTAATTAACACTAGGTTGGTAACCTAACAGGACATAAAAGTGTCCTTTCAAGGTTTTGAAAAAAACCTCCAAAACCATAGTAGATCCACTCATTTTGTAAAATCCTTTCATGAGGTTATAGTTCAAGGCCTACTACACATGGAAAAAATAAGAGACTTGTAAAATTTCTCATCTTTTGGTTACACCAAGCCTCCAAAGTTGATGGACCAATACATTTTCATCAAAACAGTCATTTCTTACGTTTTCTTTGAATAAAAATAAGATTAGGGATTTTTGTAGGACTTGAGATAAATTCCCTGGTTAACTTAAATGGGTTGGTGATCAGAACATATGATTGCTTCTCACTCACTATTTTTTGTTTTGTCAAAAGAAATAGGTACAAAAAAGTTGAATTTTTACCATTCTGCAAACCTATCATCAAAGTTTCTATAGCCACGCTGAATACAAATAATACATGCATGTTTTCTTAGTTCCCTATTGTCCTTTAGGTTCATAAGGAGCCATGGAGCATGTCAAAAGAATAATAAATCTCTTGCGGAGGGGAATGTTGGGGACAAAGATGAAGTGCTAAATACAGCAAACGTGAAAAAACTGGGTTCAACATTATGAGCTGTAGAATCCCATAGTAACTATTGAATATCTAGCCAAATTTGATCCTTATGACTAGATATGGTTACTACCTACAAAATGCATATAGTTTTCACAAGAAACTAGCAATATTGAAAAAGGTATACTTGATATACTAGAATGTTTCGTTTTCTTTTATAATAGAAAAAATCAACCATCGTTGTGTACTATGCAAAATAGGGTATTAGGTGCCCCAAAACTCAAGCAATATTAGCTTTATGTTACAATATGGGACAAAGAAAATCAAAACTACATTTGGATATCATGAAAGCCACCAAAAAAATCATAGAAGAGCTAAAATTGGTTAAAAAACAGGATTTGACAATTTTTGTAATTTGGTCATAACTTACAACTTTAACATGTATTTCTCCCTAGAAGCATCAGGACATGTTGAGGACTACTAAAGATAGTTCTCTAGCATTATAGACCTCACAAACATGAATTCTAGAGTGGTATAGTTGCAAAAAGTTGAAAAAAGCCAAAAACAGGACCCGTTTTTTCACACAGTTTAGGTTGTGAAATGTTGTGCAAGGACAAGGTTAAAGATGGAATTGATATTCCAAAAAAATGTCGAGTTTTTTTCAGCTCATGAGACAATTTTCTAGATAGATAGCACCTCAAAATCCATTTTGAAACTCTTGACATAATTCAAGGAAAATGGTCACTTAATAGGACATAAAAGTGTCCCATTACCAACCTAGTGTTAAGTATGTTTTCCATCAAATTTTTGATTAAAAATAACTAATTTTTTCATAATTATTTACAAAAACTAATATAAAAATAATGATAGAATTTATCTAGATTCTTCATAGTCTAATACAACTCTAATAATTATCTTTTACTAATCTAAGTTTAAGTAATATAAACACCCTTAATTTAAGACAAAAAAGATTAATTTCAATCCTAATATGGTTAAATAATTAATTAGATTAATATCTCTACTCTTTATCTGAGTAATTAACAAAATATCAAGAGTTAAGAGAGTAATTTATAATATAAATAATTTTAATCTTCTTAATAAATCAAATTAATTATGAGAATAGAGGTAATTTAGCATAATTTTTCTATTTAAAAAGAGAGATTAGGCTAATTACCGTGGATAATGAACTAGAGGTTTGCTCTCTAGTGATTTTTGGGTAGAGTTTCTCCCTATGTGAGAGAGATGGCCAGGACTCTGAGTCTAAGTGAAACTGTGAAGCAAGGAGTCCTATTTATAGGTTTTTGGACACTCGCAGGCTGAAAATGGCAGTAGCTTGCATCCTAAGGCAACCCTGTAGCTTTCCTAGCGCCCCCTGTTGCTTTTCTTGTCCTTGGCACGTCAGTGATGACCCCTCCCATCACTTGCTAGATTTTAAAATCAAATCTGCTATATTTTGACCTATTTTTTTAATTGATAAATATATGGTAAATATCTGTAAAATATCTAAGAGGCCTTAGTAAAAGTCTATGATTAAATGATTACTGCAACCATCCAATTTTTTTTAGCGAATTAATTGACATTGAATCTTTTAGAGGGACTAGCGGGGTCGGTTTTTGTTCGAATTTAATTCTAAAAATTTCTAGCCAAGGGTTTGTTGTGCTTAAAATTACAAAAATACCATTTTTTATTGCTTTTGAGATAGTGTTTTTACTTGATTGTATGGCCAATGCTTTCTCCTAAAGCTTTGAGTTCATTTTTAGTAGCTAGAAAGGTGGAGACCTTACAATTTGTATGGTCATACAAGGATCTTAAGGGAGTGCATTCAAGCATTTGACAGCATACAATACCCCTTAAGAGTGATACAAAGCCTCACAAACAACATCCCTATACATACAATGAGACTTTTTGCCAAGAAGATTAAAAAAGAGATACATAAGTTTAAGGAAGCGAGTTTATCTATGAGATCAAACACATAGATTGGGTGTCTCCAATTGTGGTAGTGTCGAAGAAAACAAAAAATTTGTGAGTTTGTGTAAATCTCTAAGAGGTAAATGTTGCTACCATTTGAGATAACTATCCCCTCTTAATTACGGATCATGTGATTGAGAGAGTCATAGGCAAGGAATCTTATAGCTTTCCTGATGGCTTTTCAAGCTATAATCAGCTTGCTATAAAGCTATATGATAAACATAAAATGGCTTTTGACATAGAATGGGGAATGATCGCTTATAGAGTGACACCATTTGGCTAGTCCAATGCACCTACCACATTCCAAAGGCTGATGAGTAATGCATTTGAGCAATATCTAAGACAGTTCTTATAAATATATATGGACAATTTATGCCTACATTCTCTTTTGAGAAATGAGCACATAGAACACCTGAAGAAGATCTTTGGGAAGTGAAAAACCTATCGTATTTAAATAAACCAAAAGAAATATGTCTTCATGGTAAGGAAAGGGAAAATTCTAGGACACATTATGTGTAAGAATGGCATTTCCACTGATCTTGAAAAAATACAATAGTGATTGTTTCTCTACCAAGACCAATAAAAGCTGGGGAGGTACGAGTCTTCATGGGCCACTATGGTTACTATAGAATATTTATCTATATGTACGCAATTGTTGCAAACCTCTCTATGCTCTCAAAATTTGAGTGGACCTATGAGTGAAGAAGCATTCTAGTAATTGAAGTAGAGATTGTTTTATACCCAGATTTTGAAAGCTCTGAATTGGATGAAGATATTCAATGTCCATGCCGATGCATCAATATATGCTATCTAATACATCCTAGCACAACCAAGAGAGAACAACATGGATTTTCCCATCTATTACTCCAGCCAGACAGCTTCTTCAGGTTGTCACCTTGGGGAAAATATTTCCAAAGGTCCCATGAATTGGTGAGCTCCATCTAGTACAAAGCCACCCTTAACAACAAAGATGGGGCAATGATAAAAGTAAAGATCACCTAGGATCTCATTAACCAATCTCTCCACCCACCTACTAGAAGCCACAATCTTCATCACATGACAAACAATATAGACAATGATAGGGATTTTGTAAAGCAATAGGGGCATAAGATCACATACAAGGATCTTATCTAATCAAAATAGAACTGCCCTCAAGCTAATCTCCCAACACTTGAATGTGTGGACAAGATTGTCAATGAGGATAAGCCTCTTGTCCAAAAAGAACCTGCATGCAAAAGAGGTAGCGGATGTCAACTTCCAAGAGCAACTTGAAGAGGTAAAGCATGTTATTTTGAATCTTGTGCATGAGAATGTAGAAGTATCTATCCTAGTTGCAGATACCCAGATATTTGAGGTAGATGAACAAGAGGTGGAAATCCAAGAGGATGGTCTGGTTTCTATGGATTAGCAAGAGGATGAAGATGCTCATATCTAATCGACATATGGTGTTGTTGATGATGGAAGATACAAGCTCAAGTTTTTGGAGACAAGTGAGGAGGATAGAGAGGATGAGTCCACATCTTATGGAAAGGAGACAGACTGTGACCCTGTGATGGTAAGAGTAAAGCTACCTTATTGTGTGTCTTATAATATGGTGATTGGCAATGTGAAAGAAGAGCAAGTTGAAATGCCAAACCAAATGGAGGGAGATGTGTTGTTGAAGGTTCTATTTGGCACCATGTTGATGAAGATGCTCATAAAAGAAGATGTGGAAAGTGATATAGTAGTCCAAATGGTTTGTCGTTTTGTGAGGAAGGGAAAACTTGAGTCTGTGGATAGCCAGGTGGGCCTATCAAGTCAACAAGAGGATGGTGATGAAGCAGAAACCAAGGAGGTTGGGCATTTTGGAAGTATATGTCTCATGAATAATGCATTTCTGGCTAGTCATGGGATAAAACACTAATGTACAAAGTGGTGTTGCTAAGAGGAAAAATAGGTCTCTTACTAAAATGGCACAATGTATGGTCAAAAGTCAAGCTTTACCACATGAGTTTTGGCTCGAGGCTGTCATGGGTGCCACTTATGTACTCAATAGGTGTCCTACGAAAACATTGCAGTCTATGACTCCATATGAAGCATGGCATCATAGAAAGCCATATATTGGGCACATGTGTGTTTTTGGTTGTTTGGCTTATTGTTTAGTGCCACAAGTGAAGCATAGAAAATTGGATGATAAGGCTATCAAGTGTATTTTTGTTGGTTATAGTGCTAAAGGAAAAGGTTACAGGTTGTATCATACACAAAAAAAGCATATTCAAGTTTCATGAGATGTTGTGTTTGTGGAAGATTCTGTTCAGTCCTTGCTGTCATGTACTAGAGACAATATTGTAAGCTTGTAGGATATTTATGACACTTTGTTGCCTCTTTTCACTGGTGGAAGTAAGAATGTAAATTCCAATGAGGCAAATGTACATCCTATGGGGGTTTTGGAAAATGTTACAGATCAACCTATCACTGATACAAATGTACATGATGTACTTGATGAGGAAAGGGCTGAAAATGAGCAGGCTAGAGGTATGCCTAAATGACTGGTGCATACTTTGTGTGACAATAAATTGGATGCATCTTTGTCTAGTCATACTCGTTCAGGTTCTTGCCATGCATCTTATGCATCAAATTTTTATTCTTTGACTGTGTCTAGCTTACATGATGTTGAGGAATCTTTGTCTTTTCATAAAGCACAAAATTCAAAAAATTGGATGACCGCCATGCAATCAAAATATGATGCACTTATAGAAAATGACACATGGACTTAATGTGATTTTTGTCCTGGCAAAAAGTCTATTGGTACAAAGTGCAAAGTGGGTTTACAAGTTGAAATGAAAGCTGAATGATGAGATTTCTCGCTATAAGGCTTGACTTGTTGCAAAGGGTTATGCATAGCAAGCTCATTTTTGTTGGAATGTACATCAGTCAGACATTGTTACTACTTTCTTGAATGGTGACATATTTGAGAAAGTTTACATAACGCAGCCTCGCGATTTTGTTAAGAAAGGACAAGAGGATATGGTGTGAAAATGTAACAAATCTTTGTATTGGTTGAAGCAATATCCTACTGCTTGGTATGAGAAGGCTAACACTCAATTGGTCAAACGAGGATTTTTTAATAGTCCAACAGAAAGCACATTGTATGTAAAGCGTGAGGGTGATGCACTTCTCATTGTGGTTCTTTATGTAGATGATTTGTTGATCATTGGACCAAATGAGAGACATATTGTTGAGTTGAGTTTAAGGATGATACGAATGCTTCTTTTAAGATAAAATATTTGGGGTTTTTGCATCATTACTTGGATATACAAATTAATTAGTGTGATGGTGGCATTGCCTTGTGTCAAAAAAGTTACATAGAGACTTTGCTATGTAAGTTTGGACTTGAGGATTGAAAACATATTGCCACTCCCATGGAAACATGTTTTAAATTGAATCTTCAGGATGCTGATAATCCTGCAGATATCACTCTTTACCAAACTGTTCTTGGATGCCTCATTTATGTATGCAACACAAGGTCGGATATATAGTTTGCAGTCTCACAGGTCAACACATTTATTCATATCCCAGGGTCTAAGCATTGGCAGGCTGTCAAGAGGATTTTTTGCTACTTGAATGTCACTTTACATCTTGGATTGTTTTATCCCAAGGGGGAATCATTACCACCAGAATTACATTCTTTTTTAGAATCAAATTGGGTTGGTTTTTTTGACACGCGAGTGTCCACAAGTGTTTTTGTTTCATGCTTGAAAGTTCATGTATATCATGGTTGAGCAATAAGAAACCTACTGTGGGCACTTCTAGTTGTGAAGTTGAGTACAAGGTAGTTTTCACAGCTACGGTTGAGTGCGTATGGCTCAAACACCTTATGGATGATTTGAGTGTTGGATAGGACACTGTGAACACTATCTTCAATGAAAATCAAAGTGCATTGGCAGTTGCAAGGAACCCGGTTTTTCATGCTCGCACAAACCACATTGAGGTGCACTACCACTATGTTGGGGAGAGACTCTCAATAGGAGAGATCAGCTTGGCTTATGTGCCAACACATGACAACCTTGCAAATCTTTTCACAAAGGCATTGTCTCGTGTTAAAATCTTGAAGGTTTGGGCTTGCTCCTTTGTGGACTGATCATGTCCTCAAGGCATGGCACTTCCCTTTACTCATGTGCCAACTCTCATCCATCACATCACTTTAGGGGGGATTTGTTACCATATACATGTGGTAGTGATGTGTGTGAACAGATTAGGACCATAGGGGCATTTTTCCCCCATGCATTGTATATATGCCCATCACTCTAGTGCTATCTATCTTTCCATTGCACACTAAGTAATACACTCTCTATTGTGTGACTTGAGATTCCTTTATCTTCTCCAAGCTGTGTGTGTTTTCTTGCAACCCTAATTCCATCAATAGATGCATGCCATGTGTGCAAGAATGGTGGGTGTGTAAGAGATGTGTAAGAGTGGGCAAAGGATACACTTTCCCCCCAAAAAAGGGGGTTTATAATTTTAGGCCCTCAATAAATTTTAGGCCCAAAAAAGGGGGTTTATAATTTTAGGCCCTCACTCTAGTGCTATCTATCTTTCCATTGCACACTAAGTAATACACTCTCTATTGTGTGACTTGAGATTCCTTTATCTTCTCCAAGCTGTGTGTGTTTTCTTGCAACCCTAATTCCATCAATAGATGCATGCCATGTGTGCAAGAATGGTGGGTGTGTAAGAGATGTGTAAGAGTGGGCAAAGGATACACTTTCCCCCCAAAAAAGGGGGTTTATAATTTTAGGCCCTCAATAAATCCTACATATGATCTCTAATTTGAGTGAATATTATAGATTTGTAATCTACACGTGGAGCTCTTTTCATAAATGTGCTACATGATATGGTTTTGTCCATTGGATTTTAAATTTCATTTTGGAGGGAAAATTTGAATTCAAATTAACTAGCTATTATGATTGTTTGAATACAAAAGTTGTCCTTAGATTTCTTTCTTAATAGGAGAGGTTTGACTCCTTTAAACAACCAATAAAGAGGCCCTACTAGGCCCCATTCTCTTTCTAATGTCCATCCCTATTAAACAAGCAATGTTATCGTGCTTCTTTTCAACCCTTTATCCTCCACACACTGAGCCAACAGATCAATAATGCTACATCTCAATAGTGGATGGGCTTAGGGAATGGTCCAAGAAAGCTACCACCAAATGGCTGGCCTAGAATTAGGTGTCGTAGGACGTGCATTGAAGAAGATTCAAGTCAACGAGGTGCGTGCACATCTTTAGATTTTTCAGCTAAAGGTGGGTCAATGGAAGGTGAAACTTAGGCGCCTCATCAAAATTACAAACTAGTTTCTCTAGCTGACAATGGAAGCCTCAAAGATCCTTGAGAAAGACCTAGCCAACAAGGCAGCCTCTGAACCCTAGTTAAGAGAGATGGCTAGAATCTTGCTCAAAGCTCGCATCAAGTGAAATCATTCACTATCTCAACGGTGGATGCATACTGCATCATATTTTCATAAGTTGTCTAGAGACATGCTTACCAAGGTTAAACACACTTTATATGACCCCGATACCAAGACTTGGAATCCATTGACGACGTACGAAATAGAGGGTTGGAACAATGCAAGACTACACTAGCACACCATAGAAGCATGCTATGTCTCTCTTCAGAGAGAGGCTTCAAGTGATGATATTATTTCTAGCATGTACCTCAAATTCTCATAGCCACAAAATCGTGAGTGATGTGGAATTTTGAACCATTTTATGACCCTTTTAGCCCAGAAATGCACTTTATGCTCATAAAAAGCCCAAATAAGTTGGGAAAATTCCATAATGTTCAGGGAAAATCGCATTTGGATCAAATATCATCTTAAAACTCATTTTTTCTTTCTAGATGTATCTCCTAAGCTTGTGTATGAAATCTGCTATTTTTGGTTGAGATCGTCCTCATTGAACTTTCTAGGAAAAACAAGCGTGGCACTTCAAGACAATTGACATTTGTACATTTCAAAAGATAATTAGACATGTTTCAATAAGATAAAACATGCATTAGTGCCACGTCTAGGGCCTTGCCTAATTAGCAAGGTATGTACATGATTGCAACCTCGGCATCCACTTTTGCATACATGACACTATGTACATTATAGCACTTGGTACCACACACCAAAATAATCAAGAGTAAGGTAAATATTCTATTTTCACATTATGCACATGCCAAGTCACAACATCATTTCAGGGTGTCACACTGATCTCATCAGCAAGGATTGATGCATGCAAAAACTACCAAAAATAGTACCTAAAGGACGTCATAAAATTGCATGAAAAGTGACTCAAATGAAAAATTGATGAAAACTAATACATATTTATGATTTTTATGCTTATGCAAGTGATCCCATAAATTTAGGGATATTTTTTAATTTGTTGGTGGTTGTATAAAAAATGGTCTGTTTTGGATTTAAAAAGAGCTAAAAATGATACAATTTTGGTCAAAAGTGGCAAAAAGGCCCAAAAATTGACACATTGCTCATGTTGCTATGGGAGAGAGAGAGAGAGAGAGAGAGAGAGAGAGAGAGAGAAATGCTTCTTAGTGGAAAAAAGGTGCAATTTTCCCCTTCTGTACAATTCACCTCATGGTTGATGTATGTGTGTGTAGTATAGTCCTATCTCTCTGCTACCTTGTATCTGAGCTTATGGGTGAGTGGTGTAGGGTTTCCCTTTTTCAAGATGGTGTGTGGGATTTAACATGGAAGCTCTTAAATCTTTACAAAATCAAAATAAGGTCTTTGTGAAGGTGGAAGCTCATGATTTCATTTTAATAGCTTGAATTTACGACTATGTAATTAATGGTGAGGCTACATGATTCATGAAAGAGCTTTGGGTTTTGAATGGAATTTGTGCTTGTATGAGGGTTGAGGTTTCATGGAAAAAACTTTAGTGCTTTTTAATTGTTCTTCTTAAGTAAAAGTGGTTGTGAATTGGTATTCCTTTCATCATGAACTCACTTACAACAACAAGTAGATTCAAAGCACAATAGGAAAGAGGGTCAGTGATTGTTCTTCTTGGGGAGTCACTATGTATAAAATGTGTATATCGCTTGCATTCAAGGAATAAATTTAAAACTCCTCATTTGTGAAATTTTTACAAATAACATATACCCTTTTTCTACTCAATTTGTAAATATTTTTCCCAATTACATTTTACGGTATCCTTCTATTTTGGAAAATGTGAGAAAACATATATTTAATAACCCCTTCTATTGCACTTACATGATAGTCACATAATTATTAAGTGACCTCAACGAGTTGTTCTGTCATGAACACTCTTAGACTTAAACCATATTTAGGAAGAGGGTTGGTGATTTTCCATGAAATTTTTTTCATAATTTTTGTGATTCTCATCACAAGCTCTCATTGCCAAATGTTTCACACCTTCCCAGCTAGATTGCACACTTTTTGACATTCTTAATTGCACTAGTTTTGCATGAGCTATTCATATCAAATCCGTCATGTTATTGTCCTCCCAAGAGTAAAATTTGAGTCTTGGGTTATTTGTTGGTAGGATTTTTAGAGATTTAACAACAACTTGGTCATATCCATCTAATTCTAACATTGGTGGTCCCTTTTTAGTGGTCATGTTTGGCATCAATGTAACGACCTCCAAACCCCATTTTTCTATAGTGTCCCAATCTTTGCTTTTCAAATAGTGCACTTTGTTTTGCTCCATGTAGTAGGTCATGTCTTGTTTGTTGGCTCTAATCTCCTCTTTGAATTTGATAGTGTAATCATCGACTCTAACCACATACCCTTCATTAGAGTCTAGATAAATCTAAGCCCCGAGCTTCTTGGTCTTTTAAAAGGCCAGTATGTGCTTACATTTGAGGGAGGTTCTAGACCATGAGTGAGTAGAGAAGGAATACATTTCTAAACTAGAGTCCGAGTAAGTGTCAAGCACCTCTTCCACTATGGTATCTTACTGTCCCCTTTGTTTTATGCTTTCCTAAGTGGATACTCTGCTCTTAGTCTCCCTAATTTGTTATGCCACGCCTTGATCTAGGGTACATAAGGAACCAAAATTCTCAATGAATGTCCTAGTATCAGAATGATTATAACTTAATCTTGGTCTCAATCACTCCTATTCAATCAAAAGTATATAGGTCATCTTATTAATCTCAAATATATACAAGGACCCTAGGCTCAACTTTGATTCTGTAAAAGTAGCCAAAGTACCAATTTGCAACCTACAAATCCTAGAACACAGTTTCTAGTAGCAAATAGTGTCTAACTTTAATTTTTTAAGGCTATTTGTATGATAGGTCTATTAAAGTTGGCGATGTCATCGGGGGCGGTCAAGCAAGGGGGTGACATGTTGAAGTTGCAAAACCTAGTAATCGTGTACCTTCTTGCACTCCAATAGGCCGCAAAAAATCCCCAAGCCGAACAAATCTCCAAAAAATCCCTCTCTTTAGCTCCAATTTCTATGCTCCTCCCAAGACAAAAATAACTAACTAGCTACCTTGCACTGTCCAATGAAGCTCCAAAATCCACCATCCAAGAGTCTCTTCTTCGAGGCTACCAATCCCTTGAACTATGCACCTTCAAGGATGCTCTTGAAATACCACAACCCATAACATTTCAAAAGTTTGGGCTTAATGTAAGAAGGGGGGGACTGCTAGTCGTTATCATGGCCAAGCTTGGATGTTGGCCTTGCATTTTAAAATTCTGGTAGAGAACTATCACCAAGGGGAGAGGTCCGATTAGGACAGCAGTGTTTCAAAACGCTAGAATCGGGGGGAGGAGGTCACTTGTGGGGCATCGTTTCAAAATGCTTGGTAGCACAAGGGGGAGGGATGCTCTATCGCAATGGGAATTTCAAAACACCTTCTTGGGACCATCGTTGTTTACAGCGTTTTGAAATGCTTGTAGTCAAAGCACACACCGAGCTTGAGGGGGGAGAATGGAATTGGTAGCGGCAAAAACACCCAGAGTCTCAAAACCCTATGGGATGCAAGGGATGTCGATGACCAGCAAGGGGGGCTTGTTTTCCTCTTCAAGACTACTCCTCCACGCCAAGGCCTTCAATGTCGACACCGCTCTGATACCATGTCAAAGTTGGCAATGTGGAAGTGTAGAGACCAAGGGGAGTGAGCACGATATATATATATATATATATATATATATATATATATATATATATATATATAGAGAGAGAGAGAGAGAGAGAGAGAGAGAGAGAGAGAGAGAGAGAGAGAGTCTCCTGAACCAATCAACCTTGGCAGTGAATAGCTGATTGTGTATACAGTGGAGGAAAGGGGTTGCTTATATAACAAGATTAGTAAATTTCCCTATCCAATATATATATATATATATATATATACATACATATATATATATATACATACATATATATATATATATATATATATATATATATATATATATATATATATATATATATATATATATATATATATATATAGAGAGAGAGAGAGAGAGAGAGAGAGTCTCCTGAACCAATCAACCTTGGCAATAAATAGCTGATTGTGTATACATTGGAGGAAAGGGGTTGCTTATATAACAATATTAGTAAATTTCCCTACCCAATTCTTTGACAAATAAGTAAAATAAATCCCTAAAAGCCAAACTAAATAATGGGATCACTTTGGGCAGTTCACTTGAGATGCCAAAACTCTAACAAGGTCTACTAACCTAGGCAACCAAAAATTATCAAAACCGAGCTCTCTAGATAGTTGGGATATTAAGAAACTATGACGTACATCAATGCCCTGTACAATATTCTAGACACCCTTTAACACAAGAACATGTTGCATCATGTAAGCCCAAATAGGGTAATTTTCCCCATCCAATCTATCCTCAACATAAAACATCTTGAACACATCTTTGTTGTTTTCGACCATGATGAATGCCTGTACTTGATGTGAAAAATGTTCGAAAAGATAATAAACGAGACAATAACAACACATGATACATAGCAAAAACTATAGAAGATTGTATGGGCCTGTTTTGTAGAAAATGGCAATCACAAAAATTTTGCACAAAATGATCAAATAGCCTGTGCAGTACTGCCTGTAGTTGAAACGAAGGCTAAAACGACTCTGAATCATAAATTTGAGCAAACTAAGCTCTTTGAGCACTCCTAAATTTTTGTTGACCTACAAATGCTTGTCAAAGCTCACAAAATTTGGAGAAAGTGAGCAGGCATGTGTTGAAGATGTTGGCAACTAAGCATGAGAGGACGCAACCTGCTTTGATACCAATTGTTGAAATTTGGGTTTTAGGAAAACACACATAGCTTGGAGAAGATGAAGGAAGATCAAGGCACACAACAAAGAGAATATTAATGAGTGTGAAATGGAAAGATAAGTTAGCCCTAGAGTGATGGGTGTATATACAATGCACGGGGGAAGAACCTCCTAGTGAGGGGAAAAATGGCCTGGCAGTCCTAAGTGTGTTTACACACATCATTACCACATGTATATGGTAACAGAAAAGTGTCCACCTACACTAAATTTTTTCTTGTTTTTATTTTGGAGTGAGTATCAACTCTCAGCCTCTTACATGGCCTAAGTCATCAATCACTTGAAAACAACTTAATCTAAGGCTAAAGGTCCTTGAGGAGTACGACTACTCCGAAGACATCTCTACATGGTTGAAGTAGACAAAAGGTCCTCAATGAGTACAAGAACTCCTAGGACATCTCTACATAGTTGAAGTAGACACTTCCCAACCATACAGTTTCTAAAAGGTGGTTTGCTTACTCTAAGTCAACCTAGAGAAAATTGTCAACAATATCACCAATGTTGAGGTTTTTTCCTAGTTTAAGTCACCTTGTACTCGACAATGGCACCAAAATGTGTGCTCGTTGGTGTCCAAGCCTTGTTATCTTACTGTAGAGATAGTGAGAACCACATGCATAAATATCGTACCATGGGACAAAGTTGATTAGTCTAGTGTAAGGATGCTAGAGAGGTTATCAAACCTTTGGAAAACACACTCAATCCCTATCTACTCAAATCTACACTCAATTGCATGTCAGGCAACAAAAACCAATAGTGATATCTACAAGAAAATCTTATCGATTCAATAAGCAAACAAACTCCAAATGTGACCAAGTTTTTAGGATGGCTAGGCAATTACTAAAGACACATACCAATGTCCTCAAAGTCCCCTTTTGACCACTTGTCAAAATTGTGCTTATTATGTATAGGGCATATTTTACCTAGATGTTTTTGATCCCAAATGCACCCTAAAGCTTAGCAATGTTGTCTTAACACCCCTCTGATCCATAAAACACAATCCATATATGTAAATCTTGAGTTACGAGAAGATTTAGAAGAAGGTTAGCCACAAAAAAATCATAGATTTATTGCTTACAATGTCACATAGAGCTTTCACCTACAAAAGCAATGGAACAAACGACACTCCAAATGGACCATTTTGTGAGAGAGTTATGAGCTTGACAGAGAAGAGGAGAGTACATTGTACTCTTTAAATGTGTTGAATATTTATTATCATTATCCATAAGGTTCTAGATCAAAATTGGATGACCTACTAACTATTTTACAGCTTCAAGAACCAGTGATACAATCCAAAATCATTCAGTTTCACTTAATCTAGCTCATAATTACACAATCCTTTACATGCTTGGTCCAGGAATCAATAAATATTCAAAAGTATATGGCTAGAGACATCCACGTTACTCAAAAGAATGGGAAATTACATGTAGGATGTTTTCAACGCTCATTTATTAGTTGTGTAGATAACAACAATATTGTTGTTGTATCCATCTCCTTATACATTGTTGTGTGCACTTTGGATAGCCCATTTGTTTTTAGATCTGTAATATGGACATGATGCCATGTGTCAAAAGGGCGTGTGGATTTTTTATTGTGGGGTTTTAATCTTTCTTTAGCACGCACATGTACATGTAGTCCAAGTCACTTGGATTGGTGAGTTGCGATAAGTGTCCATTGATGATTTTTTTGAAAAATGAATTGTGTATAGCTAAAAATAATGTAGAAACATGAAAATGTTTAGCCCAGTATAAGAAATTTCCAATTTTTGGATCATTTTGGCTTCTCCATGCTTCTTGATTTAGTCATATCGACTAGCCTCCTCTATAATAGTCATATCGAGGCACCTCTTTGTTTGTGCCTCTTCAGTTAGACTAAGTTGTAGGGATAATCTGTAGAAGAGTTTGAATTTTAAAAGGTCACACTCTCCAATATATCACCTCCTATGGAAAATAAATCAGCCAGTGAGTAGGCTAGTACTAATCAGACAAAGAGATCTCAAAGAGCCTTGTATCTTTCAAATTAGTCCATTCTTGGTGTGGATTTTGTGTTACTAGCATATAGTGACAAGTCTTATTGTTACAAAGAGGCCATGCTAGCCAAGGATAAGACTTAGTGGAAACATGAGATGAAAAAAACTTTTCTAGCATGAAAAAGAGCATACTTTGGGATTTGATTTCATTGACAAAGGGTAAGATATCATTTCCTTGTAAATGGACCTACAACAAAATTTTACATCCAATGTTGGGAAATTCGAAGCTTAGTTAATATCTAAGGGATTCATGCAAAAGTATGGCATAGATTTTGAGGAAATCTTTTCTCCAATGGTCAAAATGGCAAAATTGAGATTGCTTCTTAGATTGGCATTAAGAAGATGACAGGGTCTAGAAGGGCCTTTTTATTTTCCATGAGATTATGGAGGTGATTAAACTTTTGACAAATAGATTCACACCATGTGTGCAAGAATTGTGGGTGTGTAAGAGTGGTCAAAGGATGCACTTTTCCCACTAAAAAAGGGGGTGGACAACTTTATGATTTTTGGCCTTTTATAACTCCTACATATGATCTCCAATTTGAGTGGAGATTATAGATCTATAATCTACATGCCAAGATCTTTTAGTAGATATGATACATGATATGATTTTGCCCACTAGGTTTTAAATTTCGTTATAGAGAAGAAATTTGATTTCAAATAAACTAGCCGTTTTGCCTGTTTGAATTAAAAAATTGTCCTATGAATGGTTTCTTAATACTAGAAGTTTGAATCCCTTAAACTGCCAAATAAAAAGGCCCTCTCAGACCCCATTCCCTCCCTAATGATGGCTAAAGAGGACCTTGAACTAGTTCAAATGTATGTAATAATAGATTTCTTACACAGTGATCTTGATGAAGAGATTTAGCTTGAAGGATTTTGTGCAAAAAGGCAAGAAACACCTGGTATGTAGACAAAAGAAGAGTCTTTATGATCTAAAGTAAGCATCAAGGCAATGGTACTATCATAAGTTTGATACTTTTATGCGATCCCAGGGATTTTCCAGTAGTACTAAGGGTCCATGTCTTTATGTGAAAAGATTTTGAATTGACAAACTATTATGCTAATTCTTTATGTGCATGACATGCTCATTGTTGGTCATTCTAAAAAGGACAATGACGACCTAAAGAAAAAGCTATACAGCGTGTTTGACATGAAATATTTCGGTGATGCTAGTCATATTTTTGATATGTGCATTACTTGACATCATAATAACATATTCTTATGCATATCTCAAAAAGAGTATGTACAAAAAGTGCTTGAGCGTTTCAATATGAAAAAGGGGAAGTCATTGAGTACTCCATTGCCTGCCTATTTGAACTCAACAAAAATGATTATCCCATATCTGTTGAGGAAAAGGTGGTGATGGCTAAGGTTCCTTATGCCTTAACTTGTGGTAGTTTTATGAATGCCATGGTGGCTACGAGACTTGACATTGTGTATGCAATGGGAGTTGTCAGTAGGTATATGTCCAATCTTGGAAAGAAGCTTTGGGATGCTATCAAATCAATTCTTTAATACTTGAGTGGAATAGTGAATAGATAGTTATGATATGATCAAGAGGAGTTATTCATTAGAGAATATATTGATCGTGATTGATGGTAATGGAATCATACTAGCTAGGGTGGATAAAAGAGAAACATCATGCACATAAGTGAGTGTGTGCTAGCTAGACTATCATGCATGCAAATTAGGTTCGAAGATCAATTAGCTTGGAATCATAAACACGATCTTGAGTTGTTTCTAAGACATCACAAGCTCCCATAAACAAGAGAGATGTAACGCAAAATAGACTTTGTTATTCATTTATGAAATGAGCTTTAAGTAGCTCTACAACCTTGCACCTCTTCATGTGGGATAATTCCTTCTCTTCTCTCCTTGACTCATACACTAGTACTCTAGGACAAAGCTCACACCTTACAATCCTCCATTTGAGGTTTGGACTAGGAAGAAACTGACATCTCTAGCACACTCCAATCCATGAGAAAAAAGAGAACATGTCCAATCTAGGAGACAAATTATCTCTAATCTAAGAGACACTCAAACACCCCCCTCGAGCAGATGTATAAAACTGAGACCAAGATAGTCCAAGCTATCTTAAAATAAAATAAAGGGGAAATGCAAAACAAAATCTAGAGAACGTTGTCGTAGACTAGAAGGCTACTACCACCTTCTTCTTCATCTTTATCTTCTTCTACCAAATAGACTTTGGGCCTTGGATTTCTAGAGGTGCTATCTTTGTCCTTTTTGAAACACTTGGAAGAAAGGTGTTACTTCTTTCTACAAGTGTTGCAAGTCTTCGATGCTAGACAGTTCTTTGCTATGTGCCCTTCTTTGCCACACTTGAAACAAGTTTTGTTATTAGAGCTAACTACAAAATCTCCTCCCCGTGAAGTAGCATTCCTCCCTTGCTTCTTCTTCTCTAACAATAAAGTGTTGATTACATCTTGGAAATCTGGTATTGGATCCTTCTCCTCAATGATGGTTGTTATTTGGTCAAAGCTAGGTGGTAAGGCTGCTAGAAGAACTGCAATCTTGCCCTCCTCTGGTACTACACTATTTACATAAGCTAGTTGTGTGGTCATGCTTTTTAAGGCGATTGACAAAGCTTGCAACATCTTTGTTATGTTATATATTAAATTTGTATGGATCTTTCTTTAGGCTCACTTTGATCTTATTTTTCCTAGATCCATAGTTTTTTCTAGTGCTTCCCATACAACTGATGAGGTTTCACAATCATCAATAAAGTGTACATAAATGGTAAAAACTGACCAACCAAGTTGGGTAGGTGCTAGGGGAGGCCATCACTAACCTTCCAGGGACACATTTAGCAACAAGTGGTGCTAGGAGAGGTGAAGGGCTGCCTTGAGATGCAAGGCACTCCTAAATGCATGCCTTGAGTGCCAAAAACCTATAAATAGACCCTCTATGCTTTTCATTTTTAGTCAAACTCAAAGTCCTGGCGATAAATGTCTCATGCAAGAGAAACACTTCATAGAAATCACTAAGAGAGAAAAATCTAAATGATTAAGCGAGGTAATTATGCTAATCATCAATTAATTAGTAATTTATATTCACTTATATCTATTTTTTCTAATTTATTTATTAATTAAATAATGTTAAAATATCCTCTATTATTAAACAATCTCTTTTATATTATTACATTTTTAATTAATTAATCTTAACTAATATTAATAATTTGCTTAATTATTAATCCTAATTAGAAATGAATTTGATTAATTTTGGCCATAATCAAAGAGAAATATATTTTAAAAATCTTTATTAATTAGAAGATAACTATCAAAGCTTGGTTGTATTATTATAAAGCTAGAATAATTTTTTGATTAATTTTTATACTTAGTTTGGTAAAAATTAGTTGTTTTTAACTATAAAACTAATGGAAAAAAATTAGTAAACTAACTTTATAAATCACAATATATTTATCAAAGCTAGAAAAAACTATTAGAAAAATGAGATAATTATCTTATAAACAAAAAATTAGTTTAGCTATTTAAATAAGCTAGAATTATTTGATTTTAGCCATAAATTAAAGGAGGACATCAATTAATTAGATTAGATAACTATAAAGTAATTATCAAAGTTAGAAAACATCATCAGCTAGCTAAGGTAATTAGTTAATTAACGAAAAGCAAGTTAAGCTATTTAATTAGTTAAAACTAATCAATTTTAGCTATAAATCATTTGGAAAACAAGCTAATTAGCTTAGATAATCATAAGGTAGTTATCAAAGTTAGAAAACATCATAAACTAGCTGAGAAAATTATCTTATTAACAAAAATTAGTATAAATATTTAATTAAGCTAAAATTAACCATTTTAGCTGTAAATTAAAAGAGGAAATTTAATAGCTAGTTTAGATAACTATAGGATAATTATCAAAGTAAGAAAACATTATTAGTTGGTCGGGATAAATTCACATGAATAGAGAATTAGTTTAGCTATTTATTAAGGTAAAATTAACCATATTTAGCTATAAATCAAAGAGAAAAATTAGATAACTATAAGATAATTATCAAAGCTAGCCAAAATAATTAGCTAATTAGCTAATTAGCTTAGATAATTATAGGCTAAATACTAGAGTTAAAAAATATCATTAGCTATCCACCATAATTAGCTCATTAATAGAAAAGTATTTTAGATATTTAATTAAGATGAATTTATTTAATTCTAGTTGTAAATTAAAGCAGAGAACAAGTTGATCACCTTAGATAATTATTAGGTACTTATCACAATTAAAAAAATTCATTACCAAGTCAAGATAACTATATCATAATTAGAGTTAATTAGTTTAAATAATTATAATAGATAAGTAACCCTATTTGAAGCTAAAATATAATTATGATAAATAGAAATTCCAGTCAAAAGTCTCTAGGAAAATTAATAAAAATATAAACCACTAATAAGAAGTTGAAAAATTAAATTTTTAGGAGATAATGAATATAATTAATATTAAGAAAAAAATAAGCAAATCTCATGCTAAATAAAGAAGGAAAAATTCGAAAAGAAGATGCAAAAATTTATAAGAAAAGTAGGGGAGCCTAGAAAACACTTAAGGAAGCTAAGATAAAATCATTTCATCCAAACAGGCAAATAAGAAATTACTAGGTCAAGAAACTACCATTTATGACTACACATTTAACCTTAGTTGGGATGAAAAGAGGAATTAGATTCAATACAAAGGTAAAGTCAAATTTTGATGATTGAACTAGCACATAGATGTCCTTTTTTTATAAGACTAAAAGTCATGGCACCAAAGAGGACGTGAGAAAACTCTCAATCTGATGAAGATGGAAATGTTTCCAAAAGGGCTAGAACATCATACAACCACAAGGCCAGGCCTAGTAGTAGGCCTACAGATGAAACCATTCAAGCCGCATCACTGAAACAAATGCCTAACCAGTCTTAGATGGGTCTTAGTTATAATTTAAGTTTGAATAATTCAAGTTCTTCCTTAAGTAATAACATTGCTACGTAAAAGAGCAGGTAAGGAATTAGGAAATGTGAAATGGGCTGAAAATGGAAGGCATCCTCAAAGAGACGAATGTACACTTTTTTGTAAATTAAAAAAGAATTGTTTTGGATTAAAGCTGATTCATTTAGGAAAGAATAACTGATCGTCCTTAAGACAGCTTGTCTTAAGACACCTCTGACTCCTTGATATATTTTGATGAATAAGGATGGCTCTAAGGCTTCTCATAAGTCGGTTATCCCCATGAACGATGAGTTTCTACTCCGTGTCATGTCTTGATGTTTCTACATAAGTTAGGATACCGTTTCTTATCCTAGGGGAATCGCCCGGTTGTATGGACAATTGGTTTGGCATATGGGCGCCCCAAACTTTGGGTGTTGGGTTTCCACCCGGATTATGAATAAGGAATGGGTGCCATTTTTCACCCTTAGGTCTAAGACAAGAAGAGTATTGGCCATATTTATCACGGTCAATGTTTTTGATTGACAATACACTGTCTTAAGTTTACAGATTTTTGTTTGCTAAAAGAATTCTTTTCAATGTTGTCTTTAATACTTGATTGAAAGGATCACTGTTATAGAAAGTTAAAAGAAACCATTATTTTAAATGTTAAAACAATGTGATAGTAATTAGAAAACGAAGGAATCATGCATGAGTGTGGGGTGATAAGTGAGGATTGACTAAGTTTGTCAATCATGGATGTGTGGAGCTGATTAGTCAGGTAACTATACATCCCCGCACACTAACAACGTTAGAAGAGGAGTCCACCAACAATTGTGTCCTCACTCATGTAGGGGGGGGGGGGGGAAGAATTCTTTTCAATGATGTCTTTAATACTTGTTTGAGAAGAATCACTGTGACAAAAAGTTAAAAGAAACCATTATTTTAAATGTTAAACAATATGATAGTAATTAGAAAACAAAAGAGTCATGCGTGAGTGTGGGGTGGTAAGTAAGGATTGACTAAGGTTGTCAATCATGGACGGGTGGACCTGATTAGTCAGATAACTATCCATCCCCGCACACTAACAACGTTATAAGAGTCGTGCTTGATGACTAAGGTGCTTGAGGTCCTTGTCGTGCTTGCCGACTAGGAAACTTAAGATGCTTGTGGGAACATTATCCAAGCTTGAGATGCTTTGTCATGCTTGCTGACTTAGGTGCTTGAGGGTAAGATGTTTCACAAAGTCAACAACTATCCCTACAAGGAGGGGGTCGAGCCCTAGAAGAGGGGGCTAGAGAGAGAACACACACATCCTCACACAAGGCAAGCTTGGTACAAAGAAATAAAATAGGACACTTGTCAAGATCTTCATCATGTTTCTCTCATTGTGTGCCTAAATCCTATTGGTTGGCCTCTGAAGGGATCCAATGATAAATTAAATGATTTAATCAATTTTTTTTGCATTTATCAAGTCCTCTGTCTCAAAGGAGGACACTTGTTCCAAGTCTATCCTTGTTGCTTGATATGATTCTTGTAGGTGATTGGCTAGGCCTAGGAAGGTCCAATGGGCTTCAAGCATGAGTTACAAGGGGGGGTCGACCAAGGAAGCTAGGGGTATGCTTGGGGAGTATACTCTCCGACACACACACTCATTGTGTGAAGTGAAAAGTGCAAAAGCTCCATCTCCTTCTCCAATCTAGTAGAGAAGTTGAGAGCCTACACCAGCACTCTTCACTATGGAATGCAAATCCAACCAAGAGCTATGCTTCAATGATTAAGCTTTCCACCTTATCCATATTCATTCATATGATATTATGTATGCTAGCAAGAAGAGTGTTGATAAGTGAGTAAATAATTCTTTCTCATATGGAATGTTTCTTCTTTGTCTTCCCTACCCTCATTCCCCGCTAGCTCTTTCCCTCGAATGGGACTAAGGTTTGGGATAGTTAATGCTTTTGAAAAAGTTTATGTTATGTTCGTGATGCATGAATCTTTACATCCTCATTGCATCACCTAGGTCACAAGGAACACAAAGATTGTATTGTACCAAGTCTCTCTAAATGGGAGAAACTATAATACAAATGCCTATTGGAGGGGGGATCTGCTTCACATAGATCCGGTCCTTAAATGTTGTCAAGTTATCTAAAATTTCTCTCTTGCAAAAGTATTGTTAATTCCAAGTTATTTAAGTACTATATTTATGTTGCTACTGAGGCGGTCCGGGGCGGGCAACAAGAGAGGCGACCTCTAAACACCCCTCAAGGCTCCCGTGCTGCTCAATTGGGGCTGGGGCAACCACAAGCACAACACAACAACAAACCCACAGCCAAACCAAAACAAGATAGGGGCACCACCTAGTTATGGTATGCGAACTAGGACGCAAGAGAGATTTTGGCACAACCAAGAAGATGCACCACACAACACACACAAACAACCTCACACCAAGACACACATGAAATGGACCAGAGAGAGCTAGAGCAAGGGAAGAGAGAGAGGGAAGGATCTTGCGTAATGCCTTATTTGTGACTTGCAAATGGAGATGGTTCGTTATGATGCTATCGTAGAACTTGTACAAAACTCACTCAATGCTTAGTGATTGCTAATCATTGCCAAAACACACACACACTGTCTTAGGGTGTGGGAGACCTCTCACCACAATACCCTCTTACAATGGACACAAAACTGGCAATGGAAAACACACTAAAACACTTTCTCGAATCAAGATCAACCGATAAAACTCAAAATACACAAGTCACCTTGAATTTACCAAACCGTATTGCACAAATGGAAGGACGAAGATTTAAACGTCGAATCACGCCTTTGATGCACCAAACCTCAATTTATTGATGATGAAGGAGCATGTAAAATAGTGGTTTTGAGATTTGTGGAACTCACGCTCTCTCACTTGCAATGTGTAGCTTGAAGGCTTCTCTCACACCAAGAGTGAAGCTCACAAGTGGTTGCTACACCTAAGTCTCTCCTCACGCATAGAGTGTTGGGGTGCTATGTGAGATGTTGGAGGTTGTTTTACAAGAAGGAGAGGGGCCTATTTATAGGTTGGAGACCCCTCATAAAGATTATTGGAAATCCTAATTTACAAGCTAACAAATCAGGATTATGAATTTTTTGAATATCAAAACATTGCGGGCCTTCTTTGTCTGCTTGAGTCATGGGTGTGGGCTCAAAAGAGAGCATTATTGATGGTAAATAAGGTGAAAGTCAGTAAGGAGAGAGAAAGAGAGAGAGAGAGTGTGTGTTACTATACACATGTCTTGAGGTGAGGTGTCTTTTATGGTTAGGTCAATGCTATTTTGTGTTAGCATGTTAGTCGTTAGTAATCACTAGAAAGTTAATGTTACATTTACAATGGGTAGAGTGATTTGATTTGATGAAGGAAGAGGGGTGAATTAAAAGAGAATCATTGAGATGGTGAAGCTTTGAAGAAGCTTGAACTCACCCTTGTGTAGATTGTGGAAAAAATGACCGCTGGTCTTCTTCTTCTTCTTCGCTTCTTTACGCCGCCGCTGCCAAGGTTGATCATCGTGATGAAAATGGTAATTCCGTTGATGAGATCTTTTGATTTGCAGAGGTTAAGCATGGTACACATTCTGAATTTATGTATATATATAAGGAGTAAGATGGAATTGTACTTTGGAGATAATAGAGAGAGGCATAGAGATGGTGTATGTACATGGAGAGCTCATATGAGAGCTATGGGAGTAAGTGGGGAGGTTAATGGTGAAGAAGGTGAGAGAAACCATTGAAGGTGCAGGTTTGAGTGAGGGATTGAGAGAAATGTGTGTGTGTGTGTGCGTGAGTGTAGAAGTGTGGAAAGAGGTGAGAGAAGACTAGGGGCTACTTGTGAAAAAAGTGGGCAGACTGGGGTCCACTCAAAAAATCATAGCTCACCGCTGGTAGCTCCAAAAATCATGAAAAACTTTGAGGTGATTATTCAAAGCGTGGGCTACATTTTCTCTTTTGACCACTGCTCCAAATTCGGAGTGGAGATAGGTGCCAAAATTCTCACCAAAAAGCCTGTTTTTATGCTTGCAAAAGTCTTTTAGTGGACCCCTCCTTTGTTGAATTTGTACAATGCATCCAAGAGTGAGCCCCTCCTTTGTCATATCATAATACAAAGCATCCAAGTTGCCCTTGACACATGCATGGAGGAGGATTATTGGTGAATAAAGAAATATATACATGGTGGGACTAGTGTATGGACTATTCATGGACTTTAGCTCAATGAGCACATGGTGTTAGAATAATGAGTAAAAATAATAATAAAAATATGGAGGAGTTATGGATATGGAAAGATATTGGAATCATATGATATGATCCCTCCTTGAATTATTTTGGGTGAAAGAGGAAAAGGTATGCAAGTAAATAATATAATAAAAGTAACCAATGAGTAGAAATCATTTTTTTGTTTTCACGAGGGTGAGGGTGAAAATGTGGGAGTGATTTGTATAAAGGAAAAATATGAGGTTAGAGTATGTACATATTGGCAAAAAATATAATTATGGTGTAAGAGGATGAAAGAAGGTGTACATAGGTTTAATAAAACACACACCTAAGTAGAAATATTTAAATAAAATACCAAAATAATTATAAAAAATCCCTATATTTAGGCCATTTATACAATGAAATATTTACACACAAAGAGGCCATAATATACTTTTATTTTTTATTTTTTCTATTTTTTTTGGCTCACCTAGCCCAGTGACTAGCTAGCTGAGGGTTTTTTAAGAAAATATAGGAAAAGCCCCCTAACTCACACACGCCTATTTGCAGTGAAATGGTAGGGATAGCCATAGTGTTTGGGTGATTTTGGTAGGGTGGAGTAACTTAGTATAGCAATTATGGAGAGCCGAAAAACGGCTATCACTAGCATCAATTAACTTCACCCTCTATGCTCTCAAAGTAGTCTCACAAAAGTGATTTCTCTAGTTTCCTAATTTTGCTACTCTCAAAAGTTCATAGGCCATTTCAATTACAAATATCAACAACATGGAGTAGGTGCAGCACTAAACTTAGAGTAGACCTTCCCAAATGCTAGGTGCTATGGATGAAATCAAATGGGGTAGTAAAGAAATAACTTTCTCAAAGAGAAAAACCTTGGAACTACTGCTAGAGCCATTCCTCAAAATCAAGGAGACAATCTAAGAGGAGGTAGAAATGCAGGACGAGTTAGAGGAAGAGCAAGAGGAGCCAAAGCTTATGAAATCACGAGAGAACCAGCCTTATTGAACAAGGAAGATGAAAGAGTCACTCGCTTGGCCACAATTAGCAATCTTAGAGCTCAGCAACAATAGGCAATTTTGTAAACCACTATAAATCGATAACGTAAAACTTTGAGGTACTTATATATTATAGTGGTATACATTATTATCTTTCCCAAATTACTTAAGGAATCTAAAGTTAAGTTAGCATTCAATCAAGAAATTACGGGTAGATCTAGAAAATGAGAAAGAGGTTCTCGTTAGGAAGGCATAATTTTAATCTTAGGAATGAGATAGTTATCCAAAAACCAACTCACATTCTTTGTGCACAAGATAGAGTTCCTTGAAAAATGACCTAGATATGGAAGTACTAATGCACAAGACTAATAGGAAGCCAAAAGAACTCTTGGTATGATACCTCTTAAAACCCTTTACATATTATTGGTCAACCAAGTTAAGAGCACAGAGGGGTACCTCTAGTGCAATGGTGGAATCTTGTGCCGAACGTGGACTGCTCAGAATGGCAAGAATACGTTGAGCATGTTCTGCAAAAGCTAGAATACCATAATACTTGCTGATTGCTCTGAATGATCAGCTAGATTGCACACATTCATGTTGATAAGGTTGATATATGGATATTTATGAAAGGATTTAACTTGGTTTTGAAGAGAATACAACTGGTTTGTAAAGGTTTTTAAAATGGGTTAAATACTGAAAGTTTCTTGGGAAAATTGAGTAGCAAGTAATTACTAATACTAAAGTAAGGAATTGTGGAATCTCCAACGAGATTGTATCCTTGAAACTAGACAGATAACTTTTAGAAATAAAGTAATCAAGAACACTTGGTAGAATGAAAAGAATACCCCACCAAGGATGCCACTCAGGAAGATGAAACCTCTCTTCTCAAAGACTTTCCCAATTTCAATTGAGATGAGGGCATCTCAAATTCTTCAGTTGGGGTGATTGTAAGGTTTTCACCTTTCTAGCTGAAGGGAAATGAACCCAAAGCTTTAGGTGAAAACATTGGGCGTACAAATTGGTAAAGCACTATCTCAAAACCAGTTAAATTTGGCATTTTTAAAATCTTAAGCATGACAAACCTATAGCTAGGAACTCTCAAAAACTAAATTCAGATAAAATTTGCCATCGCTATCCCCTCTGGAAGTTTTACTACCACTTTAAATTGCAAAAATAATTGAATAGTTTTTAGTAATCATTAAAGCTAAATACCTTTACCTTAACCTCCTACATATTTATTAGATATTTATCAGATATATATAAAAAAGCATAAAATTCACCAAAAAATGGTCAAATTGACCAACCAAGCAGGGCACGTGCTAGAGGAGGCTATCATTGACGTGCCAAGGATACATTTAGCAGCAAGTGGTGCTAGGAGAGATGAAGGGATACCTTGGGGTGCAAGTAACTGCTAAATGCAGGGCTTGAGTGCCAAAAATCTATAAATAGAACCCCTAGTCTTCTCATTTTTCATCAGACTCGAAGTTTTGGCTAGAAATCTCTTGAGCAAAAGATGTACTTCACAAAAATCACTAAGAGAGAAAAATATAAGTGATTAAGCTAGGTAACTACGCTAATCTTTGTAAATTAGCAATCTATATTTATTTATTTTGAATTAGTCTATTAATTAAAGAAGATTATTCTATACTTTACTATTAAACACTCTCTTACACATGATTAAATTGTTGACTACTTAATCTTAATTAAGATTAATAATCTACCTAATTATTAATCCTAATATGGACTAACTTTGATTACTTTTGGCCTTAATTAAAGGGAATATATTAAAAAAGCTTAGTTAACTCTAAGACAATTATCAAAGCTTGATTATATTATTAATTTTTTATTATTTTTTGTAATTAATTAAGAAAAAAAAAGCTCTTTTTATCTATAAAGCTAATGGATAACTCAGTATGCTAACTTAATAAACTACAAGATATTTATCATAGGATAATTATCTTATAATTATTAATTCATCTATTTTTTTCTAATTCTAGCTATAAATTAAAGAAGAAAATTATTTAATTAGTTTAGATTAAGGTAGGGTAATTAACATATTTAGAAAACATCATTAACTAGTTGAGGTAATTAGCTCATTAACCAAAACTAGTTTATCTATTTAATTGAGCTAAAATTAACCAATTTTAAGTGTAGATTAAAGGGAAAAATTAGCTAATTAGCTTAGATATTTAAAGAATGATTATCAAATTTAGAAACATCATAAGCTAGTAGAGATAATTATCCCATTAACATAAAAATTAGTTTAAATATTTCATTAAGCTAAAACTAACAAATTTTAGCTATAAACTAAAGAGAGAAATCATCTCACTAGCTTAGATAAACATAAAATAACTATCAACGTTAGAAAACATTATTAGCTAACCAAGATAGTTATCTCATTAACACAAAATTAGTTTAGCTATTTACTTAAGCTAAAATTAACCAATTCTAGCTATAAATTAAAAGAAGAAATTAGCTAATTAGCTAATTATCTTAAATAAATATAAGGTAAAATCAAAGTTAGAAAACATCATTAGCTAGCTTGGATAATTATAAGCTCATTAGAAAAAAATTAGTTTATTTATTTAATTAAGCTAAAATTGTTTGATTTTAGTTGTAAATTAAAGAGAAAAACTAGCTTAGATAATTACAAGGTAATTAACAGAGTTAAGAAACATCATTAGCAAGTCAATATACTTATTCTAAAATTATATAATTAATTTAAACAATTATAATAGATCAATGAACCTATTTGAAGCTAAAATTTTGATTATGATAAATATAAGTTTTTGTTATAAATTTTAGGAAAATTATTGAAAGTATAAACCACTAATAGGAATGTGGGAAAATTAAATATCTAGGAGATACTGAATCTAATAAATATTAACCCAAAAATAAGTAAATCTTAGGCTTGAAAAAGAACAAGAAAAAAAGGGAAGATGCAAAAATTTATAAGAAAATTAGAGGAGATTAGAAAACCCTTCAGCAAGGTAAAATAAAATTATCTTATACATCTCAGTAAATAAGAAATCACTAGGTCAAGAAATTACCATTTTTAACTACACAATTAACCTTAGTTGGGTGAAAAGAGGAATTAGATTCAAAACAAAGGTAAAGTTAATTTTTTTTATGGTTGACCTAATAAATAGATGCCCTTTTCTATAAGAGTAGAAGTCATGGCACCAAAAAAGAAGCGAAAAAACTCTCAATCTGATGGGGAGGACAATGTTTCCAAAAGAACTAGAATGTCATACGACCACAAGGCTACCCTAGTAGTAGGCCTATCAATGAAAGCATTCAGGCCCCATCACTGCAACAAACACCCAAATAGTCCTAGATGGATCTTCATTATAATTTAAGTTTGAATAATTCAAGTTTTTCTTTAAGTAATAACGTTGCATACGTAAAAGAGCGAGTAAGGAATTTGGAAAGGTGAAATTGGCTAAAAATGGAAGCCATCTTCCAAGAAACCAACTACACTTGTTTGTAAATTAGAAAATAATTCTTCAGGTTAAGGCTAGTTGGCTTAGGAAAGAATGACTGTCGTCCTTAACATAGTTTGTTTCAAGACACCTCCAACTCCTTGGTATATTTTGGTGAATAAGGATGGCTCTAAGTCCATTCATAAGTTGGTTACCCCCATGAATGGTGACTTTGCACTCTGTGACATGTCTTGATGTTTCTACATAAGTTAGGATACAGTTTCTTATCCTAGGGGAACCGTGCCATTGTATGGATAACTGTTTCGGGTCTTGAGACAAGAAGAGTACTGGTCATGGTTATTATGGTCAATGTTTTTTATTGTGATAGTATACTGTCTTAAGTTCCACATTAGGAAATTTTGGAGGTCTTTTGAAGGGCCTTATTGAAGAGAGAGAAAAGAAGGCGCAGCCAATGAGCAGCAACCTTACATAACGTAGAAATGCATGGAAAAACAACACAAAAATAAAAGAAAACATTTTAAAATATTGAGTTTTGTCCCATTTTTGTATGGTAACTTCATCATCTCACAAAGTAGGGCCCACTGCCAGTAGCCATCAAGTTGTTGACACCTGAATATTGATTGATAGCTAACTCTCTCCCTTCATTAAAAGATATCTACTACCTTTATGAAAGGCTTTCAAAACTCATTCTCCCTCCATTATACCTATGGCTTCATCTTCTACCCGCCCAAGAAGTTCTAGGGGTTGATCTACATTGTCCTCAACTAGCCTCACCATTAGTATGCCAAGAAGACCATGTAGTAGCATAAGCACTATCTCAATCTCAAACTCTCTCACTATAGATATGATGCGTGTTTTCTATGACACCTCTTAAAGCCACAATTTTGGCATTGCCAGCAACCAAAAGGAAGAATCTCCTCTCGACCAAAAAGAATCTAGTGCATGTATAACAATGTTGGGTGTTTCCACAAAGTAATCTTGGTAATGATCATAATTAGCAAGGTAAAAGTGCTTCCCAGCTACGACCACCTAAGCTTGCACCGCTAAGGATTACAACAACGAGTAGAATGATCACAGCAAGAAGTGTGAAGCAATGGAGCAACAAGAGTGAACCTTGCTCACTAGAAGAGTTTTTTGGAACTTACACTACAAGAGGTTGTGTGCTCTTGTGACGCTGTTAGCGACGGAAATACACTGGGTTTTTATAACCCCCGGCGTCGCTAAAACCGTCGCTACGAGCGTCGCTACGAGAGCATTGCTATAGGCGTCGCTATAAGCGTCGCTATATAGCGACGCATATAGCGACGCGTATAGCAACGTTTACAAAGAAGACTATAGCGACGCTCATAGCGACGCTACAGAGCCATAAATAGCGACGCTTATAGCGACGCCCGAGAGAATTTTTTTTTGGTGGCAGGGCATTGAATGCCCTGCCACCCATCAACCATATTGTACTTGATTCACTTTTTAAAAAAAGTGCAAAGGTAGATAATAGACCCAAAATAGTCACCCACAAGACGCATTGTTTGCAAAATTGACAATTGTACACATCATAAGCAAAATGAATTGATTGGCAAATGTAATAATGACAATTGTACAACATCATAGGCATAAAGAATTGATTGGCAAAAGGAACTGCGGTGACAAATGTAATAATATACATGGTTCAAAAAGACGTATAAAATCCGTCTCATGATACATAAGCTATGAGAAACCATAAACTAATGCTATCTAGCTACGGCTAAACTGACGTCGTCTAGTCAGACGTCTCATCGCGTCCAAGCGGCGTATCTGTCGGATTCTGCAAAAAAAGACAATAAGACAGCTTTTAGTAAGTATAAACATATAACGACATTTATAAAACAATACAAAAAATAAAAAAGAGTAAATCCTAATACTAACCATGCCGCCACGAGAACTGAGAATGTCCATCAGGGCGTTTAAGCCCTTCCTGCTTGCGTACTCGCGCTCGTACGGTGTGGGATCACGTCCTGTTATCGACCACTGTCAAAACATACAAAGATTTCATTATGTTAGAACTAAAAAACTCATAAACCCTAAACTATCGAACATGCATAAAGAGCAATGTGAAAACACTTACAAAATCGGCCTCAAATGATGCCCATCCACCGCTCCCCAAGTGGTGCGAGCTCCCTGCCTCTACTCGCGCTCTGGCTGCATCCTTTTGTTGCTTCCACTTGTCGGGATTCTCGCGCGCTGCTTTCTTCGCATTCTTCCAATCTTCTTTGGCCAGCCAATTTGGCCTATTCCACCCATTCTTGATTGCTTTTTGCACTTCGGAATGCTTGTGTTTGCAGTATTCGCGCATTCGAATCTTCATCAGGTCTTCATTGAAGCGCTGATCCCGTGTTGGAATGGGAAACTCATCATGAAGTATGCTGATGACTCTGTTTTTTAAATCACTTGGTACTTCACTCCATTTGTTTAGTATGTAGTGTCTAAACAGCTGAGAGCGAAGTAGAAAAGAGCGTTATACACCATGGAAGGTACTTAGAGAGCCAGAGCTTTTACAACACGGAGCAAAATTGTTCAGATACAATATTTGTGGCTTTAAGAGATCTCTCTCTCATCCTCGCATAACTCAACATAACTTCCTATATCTATATAGAGCTCTCCGTTTAAACACATATCCTCTGTTTCATTTTGTAGCTCCTCTGCATGCACCCCATATAGAGTAGTAGCATCTTGATGCTCGTCTGGAACCACCGCAGCGGCTTCTGATTGAGCATCTTCTCTGATCTCCTCCATTGATGTCGTTGTGATTGGCACATGGTAGCCTTCATACGTCCTTGCACTACGAGGGGCTACCTCTATGACGTACCACCAGTTTGATGTAGACTTTGTAGGATGAAATATTACCTGCCAGAGCCACATAACTTACATGAGAGCTTTCAAGCACATAACTTGTAAAAGGGGGATGTTAACTATTTACATACTTACTTGTTCACAATGCTCGGGTAGTACGAAAGTGTCTCTTAGGTCAGTCCATTTCTTAGTAGAATCCACCTCAAGAAAACTAGACTCTCCTCTACGCACAGTAGCGTTGCGACCCTCCATGATTATCTTGAACCATTGCACGTCGAACAAGTCGACAAAAAATCCTCTGTAATCGATCCTCAAAATCTCTTGCAGCGTACCGAAGTAAGTGAGTTCCGCCACCACAGGATCTACATCAGAGGAACGTCGTCGACTAGACTGTTCAAATTTTGCCATGATTCCACAATCTTGAGTAAAACGCTTTTTGTCGATTCGTTCCACCCTAAAATGTCGACCTTTACACCATGCTGCTGTGTATGACTTATACTACAACGAACAAAGATTATGAGTGGCTGTTCAAACCATGATTCTGAATCCATGATCGTCTCAATCATTTCATCAATCTCGGGCTCAAACATTGCCTCGTTGGGAATGTGCTCTGCATGATCATCCCCCGAGCTGTCAGAGGCTACATCTTGTGGCCTCACATATGCTGCTTGACCAAAGCGCCTGCGAACACGTCTATTAGGTTGCAAGATTGCTGCTTGTTGGCCAGCGTCAGAGTCCGACGAGTTATAATTGGCAACAACTCGATCTATAATAGATGGATCGAACTCGCCAAATTCGCGAACGTGCTGCAAAGAAACACGTCTTGTCCGTCGCACAGCATGCTTGCATTGATTACAAGGACATAAGACCCTCATTGAGAGATACGTGTTTCGGTTGGACGGTCCCACATCCTCGTCGCTACTCATAATGAGGATAAAAAACTTATAACGTGGACAACAAATTTAATATTCTATTGGCATTCTTCGTCTTATCTCTCTCTCTCTCTCTCTCTTTACCTCACATTCTCTAGTCATGTCCAATACCCGCACACCTCGGTCTAGAGGTGCACGGAGATCAGAACCACCGGGTTATAATCTCGTCTTTATTGGTCAGTACCTATATTTGTGGGTACAAGAAATCTACACACCCACGTCTACATGATACTGCATATAGTGGACAAAACCCCTTTGCCTCTTCTCTAGCTGTAGCACTTCACTTCATCTTAACATCTTTTCACAGTAGATCTTTTCACTGTTCGTCTAACTCTAAACCCTAAACCGTAAGTAATTCTTGCGTGGACTCGATCTAACGTAAATAAGCGTAAATCTAAATAAACGTAAATCTAACTAAAAATAAAGCTAAATCTAATTTAACGTAAGTCTAATGACTAGAGGTTGTCTAGATGGTCATTGTGTCGGGGATGTAGTGACTCTTGCCGCCCTGAAGATCCACCTTCTTCCCTATCTTCTGAAGACATTTCACCAGTACTTTTGGATTGACGGAGCCCACTATGAGTGAAGGCAGCAATACCCTATATTCCATTGAGGGCTTTCTTCACCTGCTTCATGCAGGCATCGTAGTCTATGGAGACCTAAATCTAATCTAATATAACGTAAATCTAAATCTAGCTTAAATAAACGTAAATCTAGTTAAAAATAAACCTAAATCTAATTTAATGTAAGTCTACATATAACCTAATCTTTAACTTCTTTTAAGATAGTTTCCTACGACGTTATAACTCTCTTCTTCTTGTGTGTGTGCGCGTGTGTGGATGTGTGTGCCAATAAAAAGAGATAAATGGTATAACCTTTCTATCACCCATGCCAAGTATGATAGATTGATTATGCCATTTCCCTCTTGAATAATAGGTCTTGAGTTCAACTCCTCGTTGGCTAGATCTTTAGGTCTTTTAATTTTAATTAGTTTCCTAGGATGTTAAATTAGTTTCTCTCTCTTTCTCTCTCAATGTGTGCGTTTTTTTGGATCGTATGCATGTTTTTTCTCTCTTTTCCTCTCTCAATGTGTGCGTTTTTTGTTTATGCATGTTCTCTCTCTCTTTTCCTCTCTCAATGCGTGCGTTTTTTGTTTATGCATGCTCTCTCTCTCTTTTTCTCTCTCAATGTGTGTGTGCATTCTTTGTTTATGTATGTGTGTGTGCGTTTTTGTTTTTGTTTGTACTCTCTCTCTCTCTCTCTCTCTCTCTCTCAAAAACACTATGTGTGTGTGTGTATGTGTGTGTGTGAGAGAGAGAGAGAGGGAGAGAGAAAGAGGGGAAGGGAACATGAGAATGAGGAGAGGGAAGGAGCATACCTAGCTCTCCTTCCTCTCCTCGTGTGTGTGTGTGTGTGTGTCGAGAAGAAAGAGAGAGAGAGAGAGAGAGAGAGAGAGAGAGAGAGCGTTACCTGCTCCTTGCTTGAGGGCGCCAAAAAACTCAGATCTGAGATCTGAGTTTTTGGGCGCGCTCGGTTATTTTTTTACCCCAGCTGGCGTCGCTATGAGCGTCGAAAATTTACAAAGAAATTTGCGACGCTCATAGCGACGCCGGAAATTGTTTTTTGGAGCGTCGTTGTGTGAGCGTCGCTAATATGAAGAGCCTCTTGTAGTGTTAAGGTTTGGCTAAACCTTGTACAAACTCAAGAAATAAAAATAAAATAAGTTTTGGCAGTGGATCTATTACTAGGAAAATGTCCATTTTTGGCAAGAGATTTCGGCATGGTTTGGCACCCGGATGAGCTTCATATGGGAAGGATCCCTAAACAAAGTTGAAACCCATGGAAAAAGGGAACTTGGAGTTGGTTTCACCTATGGTATAAGTGAAACTTGAAGGGCCAAGTGGTGGGATCCACTACCTAGGTATTTCCTATTATGTAATTGCCATGTGTACATAATATCTACTAGTCTTACAAATAAGATGCCTTAGTGACATCATGGGCCCATGTGGCCTCTTGAGGTGTCATCACACATGTGATTCATAATGAACAAGTCCAAAAGGAGCATCATGCATGGTGGGTCACCTCACTTTTGGCTCATAAGGAAAAGAGGAAATGCCAAGCCAATTTGCTTCATTTTTCTCCATTTTCTTGAGGGAAATGATTCCCCCACCCCCAAAGGTCACCCTAGACCCCCCTCCAAGCCCTCCCCTTGTCCTATATCAACAAAATTTGGGCAAATCAAGAGGGGCCCCATATTGGATCCATTGGTGGTGGAAGAAGTCTTTTTTTTTGTCATATTCATCACCTAGTCTTTCCCCCTTTCACCGTAGCCACCTTCTTGCTCACACACACACTTAACATTATTCAAAATATTATCATTTTCCATTCCTAACTAGCCCTCTCAAGATTCCATGGCTGCACTTCATTTTCCTCCTCTTACTAGTGTGTGTATGCACTAGTTAATTACACACACTATCACTAAAATCCTACACATATTGAGGATCCATAATGGATTTCTATTCTCTATTATAACCTCTACCTAATTCCATCAAAATCAGCCACAAAAAAACCTTAAAACAACTCCATAGCTTCACCCCTCTCCACCCAATTTTCATTCATCCTCACACACATGTATCTATCCCTCTAAGTATGGCCCATTCCTCTCTCCTTTTCACCACAATTTGTGAGATAGGTGCTATGTTGAGCTATATATAGTGTGTCTCTATATATAGCGCCCTGCAATCTGGTCCCCTCTATATAAACCTGTCTCGTGTGATCAATAGATACAGTTGGGGTTGTCATATCTGGTGTCTCTTCTCTCGTCTTTGCTCCACTGACAACATGGTATCAGAGCTGGCTATGGAGGTGTTCGCTTATGGTGCTCTCTCGTTCTCTCTTCATCAAGCTTGCATGGGTGATTTCATGGGTGATGGAATTAGTGTATTGGGGTCATGAAGAACAAAAACAAAATCCAAATTAGGGTTTGGAAGAGCGATGTCTTCAACCCAGTTCTATGCAAAACGCAGGCCATAGCAAAGATGCACAAGACTCAGAACTAAGTTTCATGGAGTGAATTTCATGGACTGAACGGGGTCAAACTTCCTCTCGACAAATTTTAAACTAATTTCTGCGCAGAAAACGTGTTTCCAAAACCAAGATCTATGTGTGCAGGTCTCCTCATGCGCTGGGTCATCTCCAGTTCATTATGCTTTTCTCCAGGTCTTTTTATGGCTGGGTGCACAGGTCTCTTAACAAGCGCATGCTGCCAAAGGTCTTTTTTATGGCTGGCTGCTAAGGTTTTATCAGATGCGCACCTCTTTTAATACTTCGTGTTCAATTTTTTGAACCTTCTTGTGCAGGTTTTTGAAGCTTTGTGTCCAGGTTGATAGCGACTTGTACAGAACATGGAGATGGATCACTTTCACATCTAGCTTGGATGCTTCCTCAACATCTTTGCTGCTAGAAGCATGGAAATACATTCATCATTTGCTTCACAGTTTCCATCTTGATGAAGACGAGGCTGTTGGAAATGCATTCATTACTATGTATGGTAGGTGTGGCAGTCTATTCGTCGCAAAGAAAGTGTTTGATGTGTTGCCAAGCAATGATGACAACATTCACCCAGAATGGGTGTGGCCATGATGCTCTAGATCTATTTCAACATTCAGGCTTCAACGTTTGAAACCAGATAAAGTTACTTTTCTCTATGCTTTGGATGCTTGGCCATGTGCATCAACTCTTAAAGTAGGCACTGCAATACATGTTTCCTTTGTTGGTGCTGGTTATGAATCGAATCTGGTCTTGAGATGATCATCCCTTCAACACAGAGAGCGCAAAGAAGCAATTGCAGGCACAACCATTTGTTCAACTTCACTCACAAATCCTCTGTTGGAAACCCTAAATCTTAGCCGAAATTCAAAGAGGGCATCTATCTAAAGCAAGATTAAGAAAATATCCATGCGTGGGATTTTCTGGTTTCTTCATGGCTACATGGTTGGCTGCGCAGCTCTTTCCATGGCTTCCTTTAAGGCTGGTTCAGTATCGACACATGGATTGGAGGGCAAGTTTTTTTTTTTTGGTGTCTCTTCATGGCTGACCTCGGATCCCAACTTGATGAAGGCATGAGGCTGGAAAATCGTATTCGTCTTGACGATCTATGTGGAATTGATGACTCCTTGTGCATGGAAGACGCTTCACATCTGTGTCTCCAATTATGACTGTACATTAGACATTGCAAATTATGCTGGCGAGAAAAGACTGGTGCAAGATTTCCTGTTATGACTGAGATATGAGCTCGGTGCTCCTTTATCCATTGAAAAGTTTCTGTACAAGTGTGAGCTCGGTGCTCCATTATTGATGGCATGACAAGTTCCATGATGCCATGGTTTCTTTGCAACTACAGATCAACATAAGGATCAATAGAATGTAAAAGATCTAGAAGTGTGCCAACATTGGCATAAGGCAAATCTAGCATTTTATGGAGGCGTTCTATCCTCCTTGCGGAATATGGTGTGGAATCGGGAGCCCTTTTTCTGAGCTCGCTCGGCCATGAGATTGGCAGCCAAGCAAGGACACATGCTACTCATGATGTGAAGACTATGCACGTGTGATGACATCATACTTCAATGCTTCATTGTTATGGGCATGTCATTCAGAGCTGCGGAGCGCACGATCACAAAGACCATGAAGAGGAGATGTTAGGTCTCATGAAGATAAGTATCAATTATCGTTAAATATTTCATTTGAATTGCATGAGATTCAAGAAGCTCTCTGTTTTGGGTTTTTGGGTTTGAAACTTATGAGCGACAAGAGAAGCATAAGCATGTGTTTGTGTGTGCCAATAGTTGCAAGAGGGTGCTGGAGCCCCATATCTCCTCTGGAATTCTCTCATCTATCCTACGTAAGGCCATAGGCCTACGCCAAGAGAAAGGCCTTCGCTTATGCATGCAATACAGGGTCTCGGCAGCCTATCCTACGTACGTCCATAGGTCTGCAAGACAAAACATCTACAGTAGTTTCTACGTTCAGAATAGAACTCTGTTTTTAATTTTATGCTATTTTAAGTGTTGCTGAGAGGAAAAACAGGTCACTGATGGAAATGGCACAATGTATGGTCAAAAGTCAAGCTTTGCTGCATTCTTTTTGTGTTGAGGCCATTATGTGTGCCACTTATGTAGTTAATAGGTGTCCTATGAAAGCTTTGCAGTCTATTACTCCATATGAAGCATGGCATGATAGAAAGCCTTCTATTGAGCACATGCGTGTTTTTGGCTGTTTGGCATATGCTTTGGTGCCACAAGTGCAGCGCAGAAAATTGAATGATAAAGCTGTCAAATGTATTTTTGTTGGTTATAGTGATAAAAGAAAAGGTTACAAGTTGTATCATCCACAAACAAAAGGTATTCTGGTTTCACGGGATGTAGTGTTTGTGGAAGATTCTGTTCAGGCCTTGTTGTCGTGTACTAGAGACAGTAATGTAAGCTCACAGGACATTAATGACACTTTGTTGCCTCTTTTCAGTGGTGGAAATACGAATGTAAGTTCCAATGAGGCAAATGTATAGCCTATGGGGGTTTCTGAAAATGTTACAGATCAGCCTATTACTGATGTAGATGTACATGATGTACTTGATGAGGAAAGGGCTGAAAATGAGCAAGCTAGAGGTATGTCAAAATGGTTGGTGCACACTTTGCGTGATAGTAAACTGGATGCACCTTTGTCTAGTCATAATCATTCAGGCTCTCGCCATGCATCTTATGCATCAGATTGGTATGCTTTGGTTGTGTCTAGCTTACATGATGTTGAGGAGCCTCTGTCTTTTGATGAAGCACAAAATTCAAAAAATTGGATGGCTGCCATGCAATCAGAATATGATACACTTATAGAAAATGACACATGGACTTTATGTGATTTGCATCCTAGAAAAAAGGCCATTGGTACGAAGTGGGTTTACAAGTTGAAATGCAAGCCCGATGGTGAGATCGATCTCCATAAGGCTCGACTTGTTGCAAAGGGTTATGTACAGCAAAAAGGCATTGATTATGAAGATACTTTTGCTCCCACTTGTCGTATGACTATTGTGCGTTTTCTATGTGCATTGGCAACTCATTTTCGTTGGGATGTACATCAATCAAACGTTGTTACTGCTTTCTTGAATGGTGACATATTTGAGGAAGTTTATGTAACGCAGCCTCGCGGTTTTGTCATAAAAGGACAAGAGGATAAAGTGTGCAAATGTAAGAAGGCTTTGTATGGGTTGAAGCAATCTCCTCGTGCTTGGTATGAGAAAGGTGACACTCATTTGGTTAAACGAGGCTTTCGTAGCAGTCCAACAGAAAGCACATTGTATGTAAAGTGTGAGGGTGATGTACTTCTCATTGTGGTTCTTTATGTTGATGATTTGCTGATCACTGGACCAAATGAGAGACATATTGATGAATTTAAGGCTGATTTGAATGCTACTTTCAAGATGAAAGATTTGGGGTTGGTGCATCATTACTTGGGTATACAGATTAAGCAGTGTGATGGTGGTATTTCCTTGTGTCAAAAAAGTTACATAGAGACATTGCTATGTAAGTTTGGACTTGAGGATTGTAAACCTATTGCCACTCCCATGGAAACAGGTTTGAAGTTGAGTCTACATGATGCTGGCAATCCTGTTGATGTCACTCTTTAGCAAACTGCTGTTGGCTGCCTCATTTATGTATGCAACATGAGGCCGGATATTCAGTTTGCAGTCTCACAGGTTAGCAGATTTATGCATAGCCCAGGGTCTAAGCATTGGCAGGCTGTCAAGAGGATTTTCCGCTACCTTAGTGGCACTTTACATCTTGGTTTGTTTTATCCCAAGGGGGGATCATTACCACCAGACTTACATGCATTTTCGGACTCAGA